>NC_059271.1:25845024-25847524 GCF_017591435.1 Portunus trituberculatus | reverse complement strand
TTTTTTTTACGTTATGGCCCACAGCGCCTGCAGGCACACTTGAAGAGTATATGTGGGAAGCGCTTTTAAGCTTCCACCCATTAGTGGCGCAGGCAATTTTATTTATAATGGTACCCATATTAGGGGCCCATATCCACTACACCACCGCCTCCCTTTTATATATATTTATATATATATATATATATATATATATATATATATATATATATATATATATATATATATATATATATTCTTTGATAGACTTTTCTCTTCTCTTTATCTTTCTCTTTCATTGCTTCCTACATCCTGCCACGTCTTCTCACTCCAGCTCCTGTTTTTTTTTTTTTTTGTATCCCACTATGTTCTACCACCACCATCACTGCCACCTATTCTTCAGTTTCCGCACGTGGGAAGCTTCAGGTCAACTTCTGGCTGTGACGTCCCACCATGAGCGTGATCAGATGGTGATTCACTTGGCTGCCGGCCACTTGTGTGTTCAGCTGACGTTGCACCCTCGTGCGAAGTCTCTGTTATGTCTGTCCCGCTCACACCTCAGTGACGGCAGGTGGCACAGCGTCACGGCTAGCAGGTAAGCATTTCATCATATCGAGCATCGTTATTTGTATGTTTTTTTACTTTTTTTAAGATATGTTCAGCTTAGGCCACCGCTGTGATCGTTATGTACCACACACACATTCGTGAACGCTTTTCAGATTTTTCTCGTAGATGGCACCTAATAAATGAGTATTTTTTGGGGAAATATCATTCCATATTATATAATGTGATAATTTCTAAACCAATGAATTATCATATCAATCTGTGCATTGCGTGTTATGAAAGAAGAAAACGTATAAATAACATTTGCCAGACACGGCGAGTGGCTGGAGCTGCTGGCAGACGAGGGTGACGGTCTGCTCTACAATACCACCGCCACGCCTTCTTCCCTCTATGGATGGACGGCGCCCCTCCTGGTTGACCGGCACGAGGGAGTGCACGTGGGCGGTTCTCCTGAGTACGTGGGCGTCAGCCTCCAAGCTGTCCACAGTGACTTTCGCGATGGTAAAGGTCATGCAGTCTATTATCTTTGTACGTAGCAGAGTACGTGTACAACACTGCTATACTCATGGTTGCCTGGATACAACTGTACTGAGCGGTTCTCACGGCTTCATAGTTTTCACATATTTGAGACACTTCTTAAAAGTAATGTGGATATGATGATGTTAATGATGATAATGATAATGATGATGAGATAAAGGAGGAGAATTATAACAACAATACGTAGTGATAGTCATTAAGAAAATGATGATGCTCATTGTTTATTTCGCAGGATGTTTGGATGACCTGCGTGTGTCTGGGATCAGTCTGCCTCTGCCACCTCGCGTCAACATCACGCCCTTAGCCGAGGTCACCATGTTTACCAATGTACGTCCTTCTTGCCTCGCCCCTGCAGCCTGTGCCAACGTCACCTGCTCGGAGCCTCTTACCTGCGTCGACGTCTGGAGGAGGCACGAGTGTGGGTCAGTCAGCATTCTGGCTCATGCCGGTCACTTCTCTTTTACTTAATTCAGCATATACTTAGGTGACAGCCTCTCTTTTCATGTCTCTTGAGGAAAAGTGTCTGCAGTAAGGTATCTCCATTTTAACCAAAGAAAGTAACACGTTCCCCCTTGTGTATGTTCTCGAGTTTGGTGAAGAATATACCTCTCCCCAACTCCCCTATAGGTGTGGTGAAGGCGCGGCACTGGTTAGGGAAACGGGCACCTGCAGGGACGTGAACGAGTGCCTGTGGTCTCCGTGCTTCAACGGAGGCACTTGCATCAACCACGAGCCAGGCTACATGTGTCTTTGCCCCGAGCCTTTCACCGGTGAGTTATCAAGCGACCGTCAGGATGCCTGTCCCTGCCGTGCCACCACACAGAACTATGAGAGCATTTATGAATTATACCAATTCGTAATTCTGTATTTCTGTATTTCAGTTCATTATGATACCATTGCATATTGCTTAATTATGGTTTGACGTGCTTTTTCCATCATCGCTGTCATGCATGAAATGTTCTCGTCGTAGTAATGTTAAGGATACTAGAATGATAATGAATGTTAAGTCATGTTTGCTTGATCTACTAAAATCTATACAAGCACTGTCTTGTTACAGGTGAGCACTGCACTGTGTCGATGACTAGATACTCGGCCCTCACTCTCTCCTTCAGCGCACTCGTCCTCCTGCTGGTGTTCTCCTGCGTCATTCTGGGTACGACCATACTTATCTAATACCGTGGAATTATCTGGTAACATTGGAGGCCAAGTTACTCTGTCTTACACACATACAGAGGATCCAGTCTAAGTATTGGGTGATAGTATGCAAAACAGTAGCTAAGAAACACTGTACTACTGTAATCTAATTATCAGTTTTGCCTTTCACTTCACGATACGGTTATGCTTGCTAGATTGGTGTGCGCCTTACATAAAACCAAGGAGGCAGTCTTCGGTTCAAAGTGCTTCCTCATTCCCTCCCCCAGGC
>NC_059271.1:25800024-25842524 GCF_017591435.1 Portunus trituberculatus | reverse complement strand
CCAAGCAACAGAAGGCCGAGGAAGTTCGGTCCACCCTTACGCCTTTCAATATATCGTACAGCAAGGCCGATGGTGCACAGACTTCCCCATCTGAGGCCACCAAAGAGGGTCCCGACGACAACAACACAGCGCCAGTTATCACTGACTATGACACGGGCATACATGCAAGCCTCATATACAGGAAGTGTAACTCTCTCCCCAGGTCGAGGGCTCCGAAGATATTTGTAAACAATTTGCATAATTTCAGCAGAAGTCCAGAAAGAAATCTGAACTCGCTTCAGAAAAGCAAGACAATTCCAACCCCTTGCGAAGCACATGCCGCTCAGGGGTGCCATACTGAACGTAAGTGCTGCAAGACTTCATTGTCATCTCCATCCCGCGGCGGGGATCTCTCACCAGCGCGAGCAGGCATGGTGTGTCTGGCTTGTAGCGCCACCGCACACACAGGCCTCGAGTGCCAACACGGAGGGGGACCGAGGAGAAGTAAATCTTTTTCCACAGTGTCTTATATCACTGCGGGCTTAAGTCCTGGAAGAGGATGCCCATGCCCCATAGCTCGTTCTGCAGCATGAGTCCCGTGCAGTACTGCACCCAGCAGATCTAAAAGCTGTGCAGTATCTGACCACCAAAATATAACTCTAACTTCCAGCTGCTCTTACACCACCAACACTACACCTGTAATCTTCAGCAAAAATACTAAGAACTATGAGAGAGATCTTTTTCTCTTGTGACGGAATTTATGGTTCATGTCTTCCTGGGATGAGGCGGTGACTCATGGTGCCCCTCGCTCTTGTCTGGCCCTCAGGGGGCTTTTCTAATTAATATTTTGGTTGTCTTAACGTAAATATATAAGATGTATTTTATATGGTAGTGACACATGATTAAATATATTAGTATTTGAACTGAAATTATGTAAATACGAATATATTTTTTTCTACATGAAAGACAATTAATGACTGGTCAAAGTACTAATAGGTAAATGCCGAAAGTATTTTTTCACTTTCTTTTTACCGACATATCCATATTTTCTCAGACCTGATGTTCAGAATGCTATAGATTGCTTGTATCTCGAAATGATGTGTAAATAAATCTACGAAGTATTTTCAACACATATTTTCATTATCTTTTAAATTCTTGATAGCTTTAGATTCTGTACTTCCAGTTCTGACCTATTACTATAGCCTGCATTCTGCACACTTTAAGAAGAAATTTGTACGAACTTTGTAAATTTCCAATGTACTCGTAAGATTATACGAATACTGTGTCATGCAGAGAAATACATGATATCATATAGTCACCACAGAGGTCCGGAGAGAGAGATATACGTATGACAGGAAACCACTATCACTTGTAACTATGATTTTGATTTAGATATTTTAATTGTAATTAGTGGAACCAAAAAGTGGAATAGTTGTGCTATTCGGTTATACTGAAGCACTATAACAACACCTCGTCATAGCACATGCAGATATGGAATTAGTTTCTTGAAAATATGAATGGAAAGAAATATCTATATGAAGAAAACACTCACTCACTGAACATATTCACACGCACGAACATGTACGTACCTAGTATACACATGAGGGTAAATTTTCTCATGTTTTCTTGGCAAAAATGCAAAGGCACGATCCTGTGGCTTACAGTTTTTACCCCTTCGCTGCTAAGTAAACAAGGGCCATATGGTTAGGCGTGAAAGAAAACACTAAACTAATATATTTATTTTATTATATAGGATGAGCAGTTACGGGCCGAATTTCCTTATCACTGCACTATTAATATAATTAAGTAGATTTGAACATGCATTTTTTCTTCTGACTGTCTTCAACCTCTTTCTCATCGCTACAGTGTTGCATCTCTTGCTATCTTCTATGCTATTTTCATGTCAACAGCTCTTCTAATCTTAATAACTGCATGCCTCCTCTCCTCCCGCGGCCTCGATACACAAATTTTCATTATCTATTCGCCCTTATTCTCTCCATCGCTCCAATGCAAGTCAACTAGTACTATTTCCAATCATTCATTATTCTTACTTCTGATTTCCACTTTCTTATGACCAGCTCTTCCAAGAGAGAGGTTTCAAGGCACTTATCATCAGCTTTGACCGACGCTTTCGGCTTTGAATGGACCCGTCATCTCAATAGGAATTTTCTTTATTGCATTTTTTGTTGCCTTTGCCAGTGCCCTTCTAAAGGAAAAGAAGAAAATTTATTCGACTGAGGTAGTTAACGTTAGTTAAGAATCATACTGAATTTACAGTATAACTAAGAAGCATGTAATCAGCAGGGGGAAACTTTCGATGAAAACATGTATTCCATATTGGATAAAGGAAAAAAAAAAAAGACTTGAAATGGAAACCAACGATAGTGAAGCTCCAAAAAGAAGAAAATCATTATGTGACACCTCTTTCTGCTAAGGACTGGCGTTAAAGACTGAGTAAAACTGAAGGGCAGGCTAGAAAATCACCTAAATTACCATTACTGCACTTCTGTTATCTGATATTTCTGTAGTTTTACAACTTTGTTTTCATCTTTGCAACACTTTATCCTATCACTCTCTGTATTCCTTATCAATTAATCCCTTCATTGCCACACGTTCTCTGGCAGAGAACTTTTTTCTCTTTCTCTTACACACAAAAGCATAAGAGTGAGGAAACAAAGAAACGAACACTAACAGATGTGTACGCTTATGTCTGTTCCTTACATAATGAAGCAGTTTTTGTATCTAGATTTCTAGCAAAAACTGCATGTCTTTTTCATGGAACCTGTCATTGGCTAGACCTGCTTCTGATGTGTGTGTGTGTGTGTGTGTGTGTGTGTGTTTTGTGTATAGTCTATAGCGCCTGTAGGTATACTTGAAGAGTATGGAAAGCTCTGTTCAGCTTCCACCCATTAGCGGCGCAGGCAATTTTATTTATAGTGGTACCCATATTAGGGCCCATATCACCACCCAAGCACATCTTTGGTGTAGGGCAATTACACCTCCACCTAGAACTTTGGTACCATGGCGACATGTAGGTAACTTTAATTCACTCGAGAAATGACAAAGTTTAAGATGGCATGTGGGGGTATTCAAACCTACGCATGGATGTCTGCCCGATCCCACACTCCCCATCTTATCCACTGCGCCACCGCCTCCCTGTGTGTGTGTGTGTGTGTGTGTGTGTGTAATTCACTGTTTGATCTGCTGCAGTCTCTGACGAGACAGCCAGACGTTACCCTACGGAACGAGCTCAGAGCTCATTGTTTCCGATCTTCGGATAGGCCTGAGACCAAGCACACACCACACACCGGGACAACAAGGTCACAACTCCTCGATTTACATCCCGTACCTACTCACTGCTAGGTGAACAGCGGCTACACGTGAAAGGAGACACACCCAAATATCTCCACCCGGCCGGGGAATCGAACCCCGGTTATCTGGCTTGTGAAGCCAGCGCTCTAACCACTGAGCTACCGGGCCGTGTGTGTGTGTGTGTGTGTGTGTGTGTGTGTCTATATATATATATATATATATATATATATATATATATATATATATATATATATATATATATATAATATATATATATATATATATATATATATATATATATATATATATATATATATATATATATATATATATACGGAGAGAGAGAGAGAGAGAGAGAGAGAGAGAGTGTGTGTGTGTGTGTGTGTGTGTGTGTATCTACTTATTTGTATTTACTTAGTTGTATTATACAGAGTTCGAGTGGGGGTCATAGTGTCCTGTCTCCATGTCTCCATTTATCCATTTTTTTTTTTTTTTTAAGTTATGCACATTATGAGTTGTAACAACATCATCACTCACTGCATTCCACTTTTCCACCGTTTTTCAATATCCTTCACGCACTGCCTCATCCTAATCTTCTTTACATGTCCTCTTGTCCTTCCATCTTCTTCTGTCAACAGCACCAGGTCTTCCTTGTCTATTTTTTCAATGCCATTTACTATTTTATACTTTCTTATTAGGTCTCCTCATTCTCTTCTATCTTGTATGGTTGGCAATCCCATATCCTTCAGCCTTTCTTCATATGTTAGGTCCTTTAGTTCCGGCAATATCTTTGTGGCTATCTTCTGGATCTGTTCAAATTTTCTTGTATCTTTTTTAAAGCTTGGTGACCAAACCACTGCTGTATATTCCAGTATAGGACGTATCATGCTCGTAATATTTTTTTTTCATCATATCTTTGTCCATGAATTGAAATGTCACTCTTATATTAGTCAACATTCTATATGCTAATCCAAATATCTTTTTTATATGTTTTTCGGGATTCAGATTTTCCTGTATATTCACCCCCAGATCTTTTTCCTCCTTAGTCTTCATTATTTGTTCCTCTCCTATCAGATAGTTCCATACCAGTCTTCTCTTACTCTTTCCCAATTCCATTATGTGACATTTTTTGGCAGTGAACTCTTAATTTCCACTTCTTACTCCATTCGTAGATTTTTTTTATATCTTCCAGTAGCAGCAAATAGTCCTCTCTGCCCTTCAAGTCATCCCTTATCCAATCTAACAAAGTTCCTCTCAGTCCTCCTATGCTTTCTAACTTCCAAAGTAGTCTGCTATGAAGGACTTTATCAAAAGCGCTTTTTATGTCCAGGCATACCATGTCCACCCATTCATCTCTCCTCTCCAGTCCTTCTATTTCTCTTGAGTAGAAACTTAACAAGTTCGAAACACATGACCGTCCTGTCCTAAACCTAAATTGTCTGTTCGACATAATTTGTTCTTCTTCCAGGTATTTAACCCATTTTCTTTGATAACAATTTCACATATTTTCTCCACAACACTTGTAAGTGACACCGGTCAGTAATTTAATGGCTCAGTTCACTTTCCTCCTTTGAATATTGGGATTATGTTGGCTCTCTTCCATTCTTCTTTTAATGAACTTGTAACCATTTCCCAAATCGGATCTAACAGTTGTTCTTTACATTCTTTTAGGGCCCAGTCTGATATACTATCTGGCCCTATTGTTTTTCTGACATCCAAATTACCTAGTCTTCCAATATCTTCTTTGTGAACTATAATTTCCTGCAATCCTCGGCAACGCAATGTCCTATTTCGTTCTGCAAATTCCTCTTCTTCTTTGAACACAGTTTTGAAGCTCTCATTCATTATTTCACTCATTTCCTTTGATGTTTGGTATGTCTTACCTCATTTAATTATTTTTTCTATTGTTTCCTTATTCTTCATCTTACCATTTATGAATTTGTAGAAAAGCTTGAATTCATCTTCATTTTTTCGCACCACATCTTTCTCAAAGTTTCTTTCTTACTCTCTCCTTACTCTAATGAATTAATTTATCGCATCCTTATACTGCTGTCTGTTATTTTCATTTCTCTACTTATTTAGTTTCTTCTAAACATTATCTTTTGCCTTTTTGGCTTCTATACATCTAGCATTGTACCAAGCGTGTATACTTTTCTTTACTCTATTGGTAGCTACGTATCTCTTCACTCCTTCGTTATATTTCAGTAGGAATATTTCATATTTCCCCTGTATTGTCCTTCCAGTCATAATGTTGCTCCCTTCAATATCAGCAAAAAAGATCCTTAATTTTTCAAAATCTCCTCTTGCATAATTTAATCGTTTTTGTAGTCATCTCTGTAACTTATCCCATCCTCTTCCTGCATTTTCAACACAAATGTTACATGATCACTTCTTCCCATTGGATTAAGGTATTGTATGCTGGCAGGGGGCTCTGGCTTCTTTGTGAATACTAGGTCAAGCAACAATGGTTCTTCTTCCCTCCTGTACCGTGCTGATTCTTCCACCCACTGATCCAGTGTATTTACCTTAGTCAACTGTAACACATCCTTGCTCCATTCTTCAGCATTACTCATTACTTCCATCTCTCTCCAGTTTACTCCTTTATAGTTGAAGTCTCCTAGTAATAGTATTTTTCCATCTTTTCTTATCATATTATCTATGCACTTAATCACATCTTTTTGCATATCCTTATGTTCCTCAGTCCCCCATGTCTTTGTCTTAGGTGGCACATACGTAACTATGATTTTCCTTTTTATCAATTCCTCTATTTGATTGTTACTCCCATTACTTCCACCCATATTGCATATTGCACCCATATTGCACTTCCTCGACACATTTATCACTAGCTCTCCTTCTCCCCCTTTTCCCTTCCTGTCTCTTTTCCAGCTATTAAAGCCCTCTCATTTAAAGCTAACATGGATTTTCTCTTTTATTTTTGTTTCTACTATGCACATTACATCCGGTCTTTTTTCTTTCAAATAATCTCTAAACTCCAACACACTGGATAACAGTATAAGTCACTCTTAATTTCTTGCCTCTACCATGACCTCCTTCTTCTGAAGATACCACTTCTTTAGTCTCATATCTATAACCCTCAAGTAGAAATTCTTTTTCTTGATCTCCATCCTCTTTTCATTTTTTTCCTCAGCTTCATTTCTTAGCACTTTCTCCTTCTCCCTCTCTTCCAGGTTCATAACTCTTTTTATCCAAATATCCTTAAATTCAGTATCATCAGCGAGTTTCCCTTTTCTTGTCATAATTTCCTCCACCAACACCTGCGATCTCATTCTCACTATCATTGGTCTCTTATCCCTTTCACTAAATCTTCCCAACCTAATCACTTCCTCCACCTCCTGGTCCAACTCCTGTGTGCTGTCCTAGACCTGTTTAATAATAGCTTTGGCCAATTCTCTCTTTTTTCGCTCCCTCACGAACTTGTTTGAATGTTGTTGTTTTTTTTCCTTCATCCCAAAAAATCAAGATATATTTCCTCTCATCCACTGTATCCCTCACTAGATCTGCTTTTTCCTTATCAACTTGTATAACAGTGTCTTTTGTCTTTTCCTGAATTTGTTTCCTTACTACCTCTGAAAATTTTACTTTTTCTTCTCCCTGTTCCTGTTTCCATGCATTTCGTAATTCCTCCAATTTGCTATCACCTATTCCATTCTCTACTTTATCCTCCCCATCCTGTATTTTTTTTTTTTTCTGTAGGCTCTTTAAGGAATCTTCATAGTCGCAACATGTAGCCTTTAGTATATCATTTTGTTTCTTTATCACCTGCATCTCCTCCTTCATCTCTTGATTTACTTATCTTACTTTCCCACACTACTCTAATCTCACTTTTAGTTCAGTGTTTTCGTTTCTTAATCTGTTTTGTTTTTCCATAATACTTGACATCACCTCCTCCATGTATCTTATCTCCCCTTCCACGTTTATCAGCCTCCTCAAATTACCTCTTTCCTCTCTAAATCCAGAAAAATCCTCGTCCGTATTATTATCATTCAGTTTCTTCAGAACAATTGGTGTTTCGATAAACCTTTGGTTTTCAAAACATGGCATTTGTTTTGGCCTAGTACGTTTGGCAGTACCACCTAGCTCCCCATCTCCCTCCATATTCCGTTCTATACAGTGTCCAAATCTTATTTGTTATGGAGATAGGAGAACCCTATGGTCCTCTCTTCCCTCTGTATATATGTCTAGATCAGACTCCAACGCCTGCTGAAGTGCTTCCCCTGGGAGCTGTTTTCGCACGTCTTGTCGGTACGGCTTCTTCACAGCTTGTGTGTGTAGGTAGTCGCATTTACCTAGTTATATTGTACAGGGTTCGAGCGGGGCTCATAGTGTCCTATCTCCATGTCTCCATTTATCTAATTTTTCCTTAAAGTTATGCACATTATGTGCTGTAACAACTTCATAACTCAATGCATTCTACTTCTCTACCGTTCTATGTGGAAAACTATATTTTCCAATATCCTTCACACACTGCCTCATCCTGATCTTCTTTACATGTCCTCTTGTTCTTCTATCTTTTGTCAACAGCACCAGGTCTTCCTGGTCTTCAATGCCATTGACAATCTTGTACATTGTTATTAGGTCTCCTTGTTCTCTTCTATCTTGTAAGGTTGGTAGTCCCATTTCCTTCAGTCGTTCTTCATATGTTAGGTCCTTTAGTTCTGGCACCATCTTTGTAGCAATCTTCTGTATCCTTTCTAATCTTATATCCTTTTTAGAGCTCAGAGACCACACCACTGCTGCATATTCCAGCTTTGGACGTATCATGCTTGTGATGATTTTTTCATCATATCTTTGTCCATGAATTGAAATGCCACTCTTATATTAGTCAACATTTTATATGATAATCCAAATATCTTGCTTATGTGTTTTTCAGGGTTCAGATTTTCCTGTATAATCACTCCCAGATCTTTTTCCTCTTTAGTCTTCATTATTTGTTCCTCTCCCATTAAATAGTTCCATACCGGTCTTCTCTTGCTCTTTCCTAGTTCCATTATGTGACATTTCTTGGCATTGAACTCCAATTTCCACTTCTTACTCTACTAGTAGATTTTGTTTATATCTTCCTCCCGGGTTTTGATAACTCTTAGCAGCTTAGCATAATCAGCAAATAAATAAATATATTTGTTTGCCCCATGATCAATGTCGTTTACATAAATCTGTAACATAATGGGGCTAACACTGACCCTTGTGGCACTCTGCTTGTTAATTTACACCAAGATGAGTATGTATCTCTGATCACAGTTCTCATCTCCCTATCCTTCAAATAATCTCTTGTCCATTCTAGCAAAGTTCCTCGCAGTCCTCCTATGTTCTCTAGTTTCCAAAGTAGTCTTCCATGAAGGACTTTTTCAAAAGCCATTTTTATATCCAGGTATACTGTGTCCACCCATCCATCTCTGTTTTCCAGTCCTGCAATAACTCTCGAGTAGAAGCTTAATAAGTTTGATACACATAACCTCCCTGTCCTGAACCAAAATTGTCTATTCGATATGACTTGTTCCTGTTCTAGATATTTTTTTCTTTGATAATTATTTCACACAATTTCCCCAAAACACTTGTAAGTGACACTGGTCTGTAGTTTAGTGGTTCATTTGCCTTTCCTCCTTTAAATATCAGTATTACGTTGGCTCTTTTCCATCCTAGTGGAACTTTCCCTTCATTTATTGATCTTGTAATTATTTCCCAAATTGGATCCAGTAGTTTCTCTTTACACTCTTTTAACACCCAGCCTGATACACCATCTAGCCCCATTGCTTTTCTGACATCCAATTTATCCAATAATCTTCCAATATCCTCTTTGTGCACTGTGATTTCCTGTAATCCTTGGCAATGCAATGTCCTATTAGGTTCTGTGAAATCTTCTGCAGTGAACATCGTTTTGAAGCTCTCATTCATTATTTCACACATTTCCTTCTCTGTTTGGTATGTCTTCCCTTCTTTAATTATTTTTCTATTGTTTCCTTGTTCTTTGTTTTTATAAATTTGTAGAAAAGTTTGGGTTCGTCTTTGCTTTTATTCACCACATCTTTCTCAAAGTTTCTTTCTTCCTCTTTCCTTACTCTAATATATTCATTTCTCGCATCCCTATACTGCCGGCTGTTGTTATCATTTCTCTGTTTTATGAGTTTCTTCCAAGCTCTATCTTTTGCCTTTTTAGCTTCTATGCATCTAACATTGTACCAAGCGTGTATTTTTTTCTTAACTCTATGAAAAGGTACGTACATATTTTTCTTACTCCTTCATTATATTTCTGAAAGAATATTTCATATTTCCCTTGTATTGTCTTTCCGTACATAATATTTCTCCACTCAATATCAGCAAAAAAAATCCTTAATTTTTCAAAATCCGCTCGTCCATAATTTAATTTCTGTCCTTTGTAGTCCTCATCCTGTATTTGCATCTCCATTGTCACTTCTTCCCATTGGACTAAGGTATTGTATGATTGGAGGGGGCTCTGGTTTCTTTGTGAATACTAGGTCAAGCAACGATGGTTCTTCTTCCCCCTTGTACCTTGTTGACTCCTCCACCCACTGATCCATTGTATTAACCATAGTCAACTGTAACACTTCCTCACTCCACTGTCCAGCATTATCCATTACTTCCATCTCTCTCCAGTTTACTTTTTTACAGTTAAAGTCTCCAACTAAAAGTATTCTTCCATCTCTTCTTATCATGTTATCTAGGCACTTAATCACCTCTCTTTGCATATCTTTATGTTCTTCAGTTCCCCATGTATTTGTCTTAGGTGGCACATATGTAACTATGATTTTTCTCTTCTTCAATTCCTGTTTTGATTGTTACTCCCATTACTTCCACTTTGTCCTCACCATATTGCACATCCTCCACACATATATTATCAAGAACCATTATTAGCACCCTCCTCCCCTTTACCCTTCCTGTCTCTCCTCCAGCTATTATATCCCTCCTCTTTAAAGTTATCATGGATCTCTTCTCTTAGTTTCGTTTCAACGATGCACATTACATCCGGCTTTTTCTTTCAAATAATCCCTAACGTCCAACATGCTGGATACCTAACAACCCATCTATATTAGTATAAGTCACTCTTAATTTCTTTCCTCCTCCACTACCTCCTCTTTCTTCCGTAGGTACCACTTCTTTACTCTCATATCAAGAACTCTCCAATAAAAATTCGTTTTCTCGCTCTTCGTCCCTTTCTCGTTTTTTCCTTAGCTTTATTTCTTAGCACTTTCTCCTTTTCCCTCTCCTCTAGTTTCATATCTCTTTTATCAATATATCCTTGTTTGTGTTCAGTATCATCTGCCAGTTTTCTTTCCTAACCATAATTTCCTCTACCGCCACTTGGGATCTCATTCTCACTTTCATTGGTCTCCTACTTCACTGTATCCTCCTAACCTGATCACTTCCTCCACCTCCTCTGGTCTCGTTCTTGCGTGCTGTCTTGAACTTGTTTGATAACAGTTTTGGCCATTTCCCTCTCTTCACGTTCTCTCCTGAACTTGTTTGGATTTTTTTTTTTTTCATCCCAAAATCACGAAATTTTTCTTCTTACCCACAGTATCTCGCACAAGATCTTTCTCTTTAAGTACTTGTACTACAGCGACTTTTGTTTTCATGGATTTCTCTCTTTACTACCTCTGAAAATTTTACTTTTTCCTCTTCCTGTTCTTGCTTCCATGCATTTCGTAGTTCCTTTTTTTTTCCCAATCCACCTTCTGCCCTGTCCACAATCCCATCCTGTACCTTTACCTGTAAGCTCCTTAAGGAGTTTTCGTTGCCTTGGCATGTGGCTTTTAGTTCATCATTTTGTTTCTTTATTTCTTGTATCTCCTTTAATCCCTGATTGATTGCACTGACCTTCTCACGTTCTACCCATCTCAATTTCAGCTCTGCGTATTCCGTTGTCAGTCTGTCCTGTTTGTCCATTACACTCGACATCACCTCCATGTACCTAAACTCCCTTTCTACGTTGATCAACCTCCTCATACTACCTTTTTCTTCCCTAAATCCAGAAAAATCATTGTCCATAATATCCTCAGTCAGTTTCATGTACCGTTGGTTTTCACACGGTGTGTTTAGATTGTCATACGTCTGGCAGCACTACTCAGTTCCAACTCTCCTTTTTTTTTCCATCTATATGATCCAAAACTTATTCAATATGGAGACAAAACCAACTGTCCCACCCCCCTCCTGTACACCAGGCTCCAACTCCTGTTGTAGCTTTTCCCTGCGAGTTGCTCAGGGACGTCTTCTCGGCACGGTGTCTCGCTTATGTGTGTGTGTGAAGATACAATAAGCATGGGGATGGGGAGGAGGGATAAAGGGAGAGGGAGAAAGCACGCAGGCCCATGATAGTAATTTGATACATTCCTAGCAATTTTGTTAGAATTATAGATAAGAAAGTTGCTTCATCGGTAGTCAATTTTTTTTTTTTTTTTTTTTTTACAGCTGAATGTATCAAGGCTTTGTTTCATTCCTCTCTAGAGCTTCAGAATGCCAAGAAAAATTAGCTTGTACATTAACTGTAGTATTTATTATCATAACTCGGAACACATCACCATTGCCTTCCCAAAAGTTAATTTATATGGGGCAGAAAAAGAATTAATGCATGTGGCCAGTGTTAGATTCTCTGAGCCTTGGTTGTCCTAGAAACATTCTCAACGTCAATATAAAACAAATACAAAACAAAATTATGAAAAACTATATTGATGAAATTGAGCTGAAATGGGAATATTGTAGTACTTTCAAGAAGGGAAAAAAGAAATTATCATGACGGCTAATAACACTAACATGTGCCAGTTCCTTTTATATATTTATACCATCAATATCTACTAACCATTGCTTCATTATACTGGAATTCATGCATATCAAGGGAAAATTTAAATAAAACCATGTAAGACATTAATTACAATTCTGCCCTACAAGACAGGCAGACATCAAAAGTATATATCCTAAGATGGAACACTGATGATTTTTATCAAAAGCACCTATAGCAAATTTCATGAAGACAACTTTTATGTACCTAAAAAAAAAAGTAAATAAATAAATAAAAATAAATAAATAAAACATATATATCTAAAGTATCCAAGAATTGCCTGGTCATTTATAGCCTCCTCCAAGTTCCCAGAAGTATTGTAGCAACATCAAAGATATAAGGGACATTGATTCCACACAATCTCAGAAAAACCAAGTTGGATGCACCATGCTGTAAACATGATACACAACTTTTGTTTTAAGAAACTTGATTTCCTCAGTTTCTATTTATCAAAGAACACTGGTTCATGTTCAAAGGCTCCTTTCATTCTGACATGGTCTTTTCTTTCACATCATTATTTTTCTACCTTAACTGTCAGCAACCAAGACGGCTCAAATACCAAATAACAATTTAGTGAGACTAAAATAAGTACTTTGGCAGACAATACAATATTTTTTGACTACTGAAGAACCATGGAAAAAAATTCTGGGATACAAAAGGAGATTCAAAGTTTACTACAAAAGCACCCATACTGGTGTGCATCTCTGCACTGTCCTCTCTTAAAGGCATGGATCAGCTACATAAAATGCTGTACAGCTTTCTGGTGTGGAATGTGGTAAAGCATGCATCACCATCTCTGTACCTGTAATTTCAAATAATGTATACCTCTAGCTCAACAAGTGCTTACAGTCTCTAGTTGCTCATCAAAATCTCATCGCAACATTGTAGACTACTATACAAAAGTTGTGAAAATACAAAACCAGTAAATCATAATTATACGTATGTATGTATGTATGTATATATATATATATATATATATATATATATATATATATATATATATATATATATATATATATATATATATATATATATATATATATATATATATATATATATATATATATATATATATATATATATATATATATATATATAGTTACACATATTCCATCACTTATGCAAAATTTCATATAGGATATTTTGAGGAATTGAGACAAAATCTGATAAAGATATATTTATACTAAAACGTAGAATAGAATGCAATTAATGAGTTGCTACATGGCATGGAAGTACATACACTGAGCAAGTAAACAAACATTAATCTTGTCTGATTTCCCAAAAAATGTGTTTTACAAGTGTAAGTTCCCCAATTATATAAAATATGCTTAAGATCTTAGATCAAACATCACTTACTTTATACTAATATAATCTAGGCAAACTTGTATGTCCAGCAAATTATCAAATGTTACAGCATATTTGAAAAGAAATAATGGATGGGCAAAATAATGCAAGCTAACTAATCATCTGAAGTGATAAACTACAAGAACAAATGTAGATATACACCAAATGCCACTTATGATTTCATCATTCATTCTTTTCTAACTGCTGTAGCAGAAGGGAACACCTACTGTCCCCAATCATTTAAAAGTCACGTCGATGGTATCGGTCTGGGTCAAAATAGGATGTAACAACAACCCTGTTGGCAAATTTACGTCCAGTAAGGTTTTGCTGAGCTTTCTGGCAATCCAGTACAGAGTTGAACTCCACAAAGACCTTCCCTACACCTGGAACCTCCACTCCTTCAACTGGCCGAGGAATTTCAACTGATCGCACAATGCCATACCTACTGCACTCCTCACGAATGTCTTCCTGAATATCCTCATACTCCTCGTCGTCCTTCAGCTCATCTGGCATTACCTGGAGGATGGATAAACAATTAGGGCGAGGAGGATACAAGTGGTACATGAAGCCATCTGCTAAACAATCATTGCTTAATCATAATCATTCCCAGAAAAAGTATCTGCTCTAACATACATGCATCAGCCATTTGTTTTATCAGTTATAATACAAACATAAATCTGTTTTCCTGAACAATTCAAAGATAGAGATACAAGAGAAATACATAATTTCATATACAAGTAAATGTAAAAAAGAGGGAGTGCGGGTGTATAGACCTACAGGATGAAAAAATGGGGGATGTCAGATAAAATAGTTTGGGAAACACTGCACAAGATTATTCACAGCCTTAAAAGTTACAAATCAGAAGGTCAATTCTTACCATGTTCATAAGGCATAAAACTTCAGTAGCAGGCCCAGTGCCACTCTGTAGCTGCAATCCAGGAACTTGAATCTGTACGGGAGCCTGAGCCATGGCATTAGCATTCTTTGCTCCAACACTGGCCCGCTGCACTACCAATTTCTTGTCTCCCAGTTGCATGCCATTCAAACCATGTATGGCCTATGGGAAGAGAGAAAAATTATATAAATAACCCTAAAACAATTAACCTTTCATAGTTGTACATTTTTCCATCTCTTCTTATGTGCCGGTCACAAAATACTATACAGTCAATTCTTCATTAATGCCTTTGAATAACGGAATTTTGATTTAATGTGACAATATTTAAAGAGAAATGATTAAATAACATGATTTATTCTATCTAATATGGGTTAACCTGACTCAAAGATGTCACATGCACCCATGCTGCTTCCGGCACGAACCACACTGAGACACTCTGGGCCAGGATCCAAGAAACTTAACCCCTTTAACATGCACATTTTGCATCCTCAGTCTGCTCGAGACAAATCCAGTGATGTGCATATTGCTTCATGGTTGCTTTTTGCTAAGATGGTGTTTTCTTTCCTGGATACTGAATGAGATCTCTCAGAATGTAGGTGGTATATGATATGACTTTCATCATTATTAGATGTATGACTCTTATATCAGGATAAGTATGGATGCACCATACTGGAAATAATTATTTTATTTTTTCTGTTTTTATGGTACCAATAGATTAATTTATCTAAAAAATTAATGTATTTTTTCTCATCTCCATAATTGGACTTGAGAAGACAGACTATAATTCTTTCCTCTAAAGTTTGCGTAGTTTATTTCTTATTGTCCGTACCTGTTATGAAAAATCACTTATCATCCTTATTTCGAGAGAGAGAGAGAGAGAGAGAGAGAGAGAGAGAGAGAGAGAGAGAGAGAGAGAGAGAGAGAGAGAGAGAGAGAGAGAGAGAGAGAGAGAGAGAGAGAGAGAGAGAGAGAGAGAGAGAGAGAGAGAGAGAGAGAGAGAGAGAGAGAGAGAGAGAGACTGCCTCTGAGTCTGGTATCTCCCCCCTCCCAATCAGCTGTTGTGCAGAGTGAAGAGGTTGAAAACAAATGGAGCAACTTCCAGCCTCAAAATGGTATTCATCAAAGCCTAGCGGGACATCCTTGCCAGGGTAACGAGGTTGCTAGCAGGGTGTTGGTAACACCACCTCCCAAGGTGGTGTTACTGTCTTGTATATACATAAATTGATCACAAAATACATTTCCACTAGCTTTTTACAAGCTTTACCACCAAGAAAGGATTGTTTTATGAAACACAAAGTTAAATCTTATACAGAACACAAAAAACAAAGCAGGAAATGAGGAGGAGGCATTTATATGTCACTGATTGGCATCAGCTGCTGTTGCTTCTTCTTGTGACCCCTTAAATTTGTGTGTTGCTTTCACAACAATATTTGTGTTTCCACTCCTCTATTGCCTGCTCTAATGGATATCATATCTTTATATTCATATAAAATCATGCCATGAGGATCACCTTGACTCTGTGGCACTGAGTGAGCGTGAACTACAATTGAAATACCGCTTCTCTCAGCATGAACTTTTCTTTGTAACTTTATCTGGCAGAGGAGAGGACTCAGTGTGGCATGAAATTTTCACTCATACCCAGATTTTACTTCACTTACTAACTATATGTACACCAGAGCAAACTATTGTTGTATAACTGTTTAAGTTTTCAACATTGCCAACACCAACCTATTCTAACCCATCCTAACTTAATCTTACCATCTTTCTGTTAATTTGGAGACATTAGTAACTTACCTGTATGTTTTTGTATGGGTATTATTCTATTTCTTCACCTTACTGCTGGAATACCTTTTATTTCTTTGCTTTACATTACTGAGAAATTATAGCAGTCAACAGAGGAGGAAACACAAATGTTGTAGTGAAAACAACACACAATCTTAAGGAATAAAAAATAGAAGAAGAGGCCGACACCAATCAGCAGCAGACAAATGCCTCCTCATCTGCTTTGTTTTCTGTGTTCCTAGCAAGATTTCCCCTGGTGAATGTATTAAGTTTTTTTTAAGGTTTGAGTAACAAAATTCCCAAAATAGGCAGTCTTTCCCAATAGCCAGGAACAAAACCTCCCCTTATTACTATTGTTTTCTATGGGAAAATTACGTTAGAATAACATGATCTTGAATAATGCAACATCTCCAAGAATGTAACCCTTGTGTTGATCAAGAATTGACTGTACTCTCTTCCTTCATTCACTGTGCACATTACCTCACACCTTTCTTCCTTCATTCACTGTGCACATTACCTCACACCTTTCAACTGACAAGAGGCCCTATTGTTGCTCTTGTTTTAATGCTTACAATGCTAATCTTCTAAATATATTAAGCATAGTTTGATTACAGTCAGGTCATTGCTAATACACAATATTCAAACGAGAACCATATTCAACCCTTTCCTGGAGGCAGCACAGATGAGTGTACTACCAAAATAAAAAAATCATCTATTTATAGAATACCAACTTTCATCCATACATCTATATAGTTTCCCAGCAAATGGGCATTCCAGATTAATATCTATGTATAGACTCTGCCGCAAAACTGAACAAACAATTGAATCTATATGTATTATATGTAAAATATGGTAAAATATTTACCATATTTTATGGCTTACAAAATATTTTTTTCCCTAAAAAATACCCTGAAAAATACTAGTGCATCTTCCAAGACCAATGTTGTATTGTAAGGCAACACCCAGCCTCAAGTGAGCTTGGACACTTGACCGATAGCGACCTGGATTTGTATGTTGAGTCATTCATTACATTATGTTAGCTTAAGAACTATGCAATTCAGCCTTTTATATGGTGTAAACTCAGTACTTAGCTGTTACAAGTATTTCCAATACCATAATCCTTCTTGGAGCCTACTCAGTGTGTGGAGAAAACGGGCTGCTCCCTCGTCTCATAGCAACACACACATACATACACACGAACGCACACATATGCCAGGTGCCTTTATATCTTTATTAATAGAACATCCAAATGGCTTACTCGTTCAAGCAAGAGTCAAAACTCCACTTGTAAATTATATTCACACTGATAAAGCCTGTAAAGCATGATTGCAAAATAAAACAAATATGAACTGCAGCACTGACACGTTTGGTTTCGGCGATTGGCGGATTCAGCTATTTTAATAACCTATTCAGCTATTTTAATAACCTAGGTTATTCAGCTTCCAAAATTTCCGAAACCTTGGAATTTCCAAATGACAAACCTCCGAAATTGAGGACTTTTACTGTATAAAAGGTTTGCTCACACTCTTTATGTCATGAAATATATCAGTTACCACCAGGATGTCACACGTATCACAAGCTTTTTTGTGGTGAATGCTCCAGCAAATTTGTAATGAGTGCTGAAACAACAGACTCCTTGCTTCTTATATTTTTGTATTCATTGGTCGGGTATATGGTGAATGTGTTCTTGTATGAGAATGACTTTTTTTTCTTAGAAATTTCTTTTAAATATTAGGGTGCATCTTCCAAGTTGCAGCGTCTTGCAAGCCATAAAGTATGGTATGTTTGATTGATGATAATGTATGTCAATATATTATATGAATGTTTGGAGTTACTTAAATCTAGGCTTGTGACCTCATTGTAATTTACTTCCACTTTTCTTCACATTTTTTACATACTCATTTTGTACCTGTTCATTCTTAGGCAATGCTGCTGGCATGTGGTACAGTTCTTACTCCTTGACATGATAAACTAATAACAAAAGAAAGTAAAATTTATATATATATATATATATATATATATATATATATATATATATATATATATATATATACAGGCAAGCCCGCTTAACGAAGGGTTACGTTCCTAAAAACACGTTAAGCGAAACTTCGTTAAGCGAACCGATTATAACAAGTTTAACCCCTGATTTGAACTTCCATTGGGAGTAAGCAAAGCGAGAGTGCATCATAGTACAGTAAAAGATTTAATGAAAGTAAAAATTATGAAGTTTAACATTTAGGTAGTTTAATTCAAGTCATTATAATGTACACTAATGTATGTATGTACGTAACTTTATAATGTTGATGATCTTAACTTTATGAAGAGAGGGAGTGTGAAATTGAAAATACACTAACCGGCAACCTGTGGAATGTAAAAAAAAAAGTGTGCATCATGGTACCGCATACAAAACTTATGTAGCACATTTCCACAAGGCTTTCAATTTATCCATTGTAGAGTCATGAGTTCAGGTGGTTCTTTTAGCTTTCAAGGAGGATGCGGTCTCACCAGCCTTCTTAATAGAGTCTGCTGACTTGAAAATAGTAGACAGCAATGTTATTAGTTTTCTGGCCTCTCTCGTGCCTGTGAATAATACCCAGCTTCACTTCGAGAGTAAGACACTTCCTGGTCTTCTTAGGAACATTAGGCCACATTGCAGGGCATTTTGGTGGTAAGTTGAACAAGGGAAGATGAGCTGCTGGTGACGCTGTTATGTATTGACTGGGGAGTGAGTGGTGCGCGTGATCTTGATCTTGATGCTACAGGTGACGCAGAATTTCTTCTGAGTCAGGCCTTTGTATCAGCAGCGCCTGTGTTGTCCACGAGAGGCTTGATCTTGATCTTTATTCTACAAGTGTCTCACGATTTCTCCTGAGGTAGGCCTGAATACCAGCAGCTCCTGGTGCATTCAAAAGCTGTCAGCTTGCATGATACGGTGGGGCTTTCAAATTTGGAAAAAAATTACCTGGATAAAACTTCGTTAAAGCGAGTTTGGTGTTCGTTAAACGAGCAGATGGTAGTAAAACGAAACCTTCGTTGTAGCGAAATTTCATTGTGTGAACCTTCGTTAAAGGGGGTTGCCTGTATATGTGTGTGTGTGTGTGTGTGTGTGTGTGTGTGTGTGTGTGTGTGTGTATATATATATATATATATATATATATATATATATATATATATATATATATATATATATATATATATATATATATATATATATATATATATATATATATATATATATATATATATATATATATATATATATATATATATATATATATATATATATATATACAGTAAGGTCCCGAGTTACGTCAGCGTTACATTCCTGAAACATGACAAAGTCGATTTTGAACGTAACTCGAGTTTTTGTACTTTCAAAGCATATTATCGAGTTTTCAACCAATCATTTTTTATGGTTATTCAGGTAAGTAAAAGGTTATATTGTTATATTGGTAACTATGTAGGAATATATTGATTAGGGCCGTGAACGCGAAGGACTGCAGGTTGCCGAGAGGGGCGGCCTGAGGCTGCCAGGAGGGTGGGCAAGTCGAATGTTGTGACGCCCAGGGCGGACAGCTGGGAGCTTTGTGGAGTGCGGTAGGAGTAGAAGCGTTATATAAGTAAAAGGTTATATTGTTATATTATTTACAAGTATGTAGGAATATGAAACGCAAGCTTGTTTTTGTTGTTGATTAGGGCCGCGAACGCGAAGGACTGCATGTTGCCAGAGGGGTGGACGCCTGAGGCCGCCAGGAGGGTAGGCAGGTCGAATGTTGTGACTCCCAGGGCGGACAGCTGGGAGCGTAGTGCAATGCGGTGGGAGTAGAAGCGTGGGCAGCAGGGCAGGAAATGCAATAGGGATCAGCAGACAGGCGCAGACGGTGCAAGTGAGCTGCAAGTGTCGTGTGGCCCAGGCGAAAGCTCCGGAGTTGTTATTGTTGTGATAGGTGCGCGAGCCCTCAAGGTCGTCAACCTCCCCGTTGTCATGGTAACGGGCTTCCCATTTTCTTCTTCACTCCCTTACACACAGCTGCTGCCTCCCTTCTCATGTCTTTTAATTATGTCCACTTTTTCTTGTAGCGTAATGGTTTTCCTTTTCTTAGCATCACTGCTATCACTCAGGAGTTTTCTTTTTGGTGCCATTGAGCAAGATACTAAGATAGTCAGCAAACGCAGATGTAGGAACACTCTTGCCAGGGGCGACGGTGTGGTGGAACTGAGGTACGTAGAGTGTTATTGTATTCAAGCGTGAGGTGGGCGGTGTGGCGGATAACCACTAGTGACGCCTGGTGGCCAACAATAACAATAAACCCCGCGCTTTACGATTTATAACTTTCAATTTTTTAAATCTTAAATTGCCTTATAGTGGACTGACGTAAGTGCGAGTTTGACGTAACTCGAGACCGGCGTAACCGGGACCTTACTGTATATATATATATATATATATATATATATATATATATATATATATATATATATATATATATATATATATATATATATATATATATATATATATATATATATATATATATATATATATATATTTATCTTATGTGCGTACCACATCCACTATAGACAAAGCACAAGCAGTGACCAGTCTGAAGCAGTAAAGTTGGCAAGTGCTTGTGTATCTGAGATGCCAAATAGCGATTTATGAATTTTGTTTTGTAAGGAATCGTCTATATATGTACACCATGCTACAACTTAGTGCGGTAAAATCAGAACATCTACATATAGACAATCTGATAAAAGTCCTAATTTTGAAATGTCTATACATGTATAGATCCTCTGCTGGGAAGAGTTAAATAAAGCATGACTTCAGTTTTCCTCCTAACTCATACAACAATATGAGGAACTCCTTATCAAGGTCCTAGCCACAATGAAATTAGTCACTGGGCAAATTTACATTATTGCAGGAGGCAGTGGGAAGCTAGTTACTTTGGTGCTGTTGCAGATCATACTCAGGTTATATAGGCCTCAGGTCAAATACTCCTCAACACAGATCAGCCTGAGTGCAAACAGGCCTCTAGACATTTAGTGCTCTAAACATGCTTGGAAAGGATAACTTTAAAGAATAACTGACTTTCTTCATTTTAAATGATGCCTATGTTTCAAGATAAACATTAATATAAATGCAAGCTTTCTCACCTGATCAGTAAGACTGACGTCAACATACTCGCAAAACGCATATCCTTTGGACAGTCCAGTGGCTGAGTCTTTCACCAAGTTAAAGGCTCTAAGTTGACCAAAGGACATGAGCAACTCCTTGACCTGAAAGATGGCATTAGAAGAAGATTAGCACAAATTCCAACACAAGAGTCTTGAAAACTCTGTATTTAAGAGATAATGTTCTTATGCTAAAGACAAACAAATAAATAAATAAATAAATAAATACATAAAATAAATAAATATAAAATATTGATGTAAATAAATATTCATAAATAAATACAATTCTATGTGATAGGTCCAATGTGTCTACAAAACCAAACACCAAATTATACATGGCTTAAACTTGGTAGAGTATTGCTAACTACATTATCAGTTTCACTTCTCACGATTATCTGATGTAGTCAAGGGACAAATCTATATAGTTGCAGACTCTCCTTTCAAACATGCCATGCATCATGCAGTGATTGATGGTGGTGGTGGTGGTGGTGGTGGTGGTGGTGGTGGTGGTAGACAATAAAACTCATGTGCATCAGAAAGGATATGTGTTACTCAAGAAGTTGATGACTAAATTTTGTTATATTGTAAAAGTTATAATTCATATATTAAAATATAAAAAGATCATATATGATCAAGCCTGCTACCACTCAAACAAAATTTATTTAGGTTTTAATTGCAATGCAGGCTGTAGTTAATTGGTAATCAGGTGTCTGTTACCCATGAGTCTTACTGACAGAAAAAATAATATGGAATGTCTATAAGGTGTGTTGTCCTACACTGCCAGCTTTATTTTTGCAAATACATATTACTCAAATTTTCTATTCAAAATGCACAAAAAAATTCAGTTACAATATAATCATGCTAAATTGGTAATAACAGAAACAAGAGAGAGAGAGAGAGAGAGAGAGAGAGAGAGAGAGAGAGAGAGAGAGAGAGAGAGAGAGAGAGAGAGAGAGAGAGAGAGAAATAGTTATTTCTGCAGATACAATACAGGCCTCAATTTAAAAAGCTGTCTTTGGTTTCTCTCTTGTCTCTAAAACCATTTGCTGAAGCTTTAAATTCATACCCTTTCATTATGCCACTGTCATTACTACTTCCTTGCTGTGTGAAAACTTTAATTCTAACTCTGTTCAAACTTACACATAATCAAATCAGACTGTTTATAAACATGATGCAAATTTAACCAACCACATAATTTCCAACTGCAGTAGTGAACACTAACTTGTATTTTATCCTATTGCTGCATTCCCCATATAAAGAAAAGATATAAAGAACCCCTTTATTTGTTTAATTTCAAAAATTGACAAAATATGATACTATGTCCCGGCAACCAACTAAGGACTCTCAGTACAGTATATTGCCAGGTTTATCCAAAGTGATTTATACTTAATTCAATAACTGCATTTCTTTGTAAAGTAATGAACCTCCACTAATATGGATTTATACACAAATGTTTTTACATCACTATAAATAAAACAGAATGTAATCCTTAAAAATCCAGAAGCAAGGAGGATAGCAGACTGAGGTAAAGGAGTAGCAAAGGGTAAAACCTGCTACCTCTATAGTGAATCCAGCCTAATTTTGTATTTGGGGTGTTGGCTGCACTTGTCCCACATTTCTGTCACATCCACATTTCCAGTGAACAGGCATGTGATTATTTCCCTCCCTTGCTCATATTATAATCCTTTACCTTAATTATTTCAAAATTATAAGTTACTATATACAACAGCATGGTTTTTAAAATGAATCTAAAATTGATGATGGAACAACACCACCACCCTATATCTCCCAGTACATTTAGTACATTTGGCAATGCACACAGGCCACCTAGCACTGCCACCCATGCCCTTGACAAATGAACTCCCCTCCCCACACCACACCCTGCTGGCCATGTCAGATCAACTCACTCTGGGATGAGGTGGCAACAGCAAGGACAGGTACAACTAACACATCAAGTATGAAATTGGTCTGGATCAATAAGTTATTCCTAAAATTTGGCAGCTCTTTCTTTTTTTCTTTTAAAACATGAGAATTGAAAAACAAAAAAGTACTTTCAAATTCATGAGCATTATCAAATTCAATTAAGTTCTTAATACAAGAAACCTGATAAATTTCATCAGTGGACTATAGTAAATATTAGAATAGAAACAATAAAAATAAGAAAAAACAATGAAATGAACTCAATTACATCGTATGATGAAGATTGCTAACTTTCCTACACATAGTACCTGAATTCCAGCACCAAAATGAAAAATTAATGAATGTTGTCTACAAGTGCTTAAGTCAAGATGACAACACAAACACTTATAATACTGTGCAGAATCTGAGCCGTTGCACGATTAAAACATGGTAAAATAGAATAAAGCAAATAAATAAATTAATAAATATATAAAAGAATAAACAAACTTATAACAATGAATAATTAAATAAGTTAACAAAATTTGAAAGTCAACAATACAAAACTTATACCAAAAAGCAAATAAAAAAAAATTGCAAATAAAATTTTCAAGAAATTATTTTCTAGACTCCCATGATGTTACAAATGATACATTCTAGAGAAAAAAAGTCAAAATACAAATGAGGATGTGCATTTTGACCAGTCACAGCCACCACAGAGATTTTTCACTCACACTCCAATGAAATAGTATAGAAAGCTTGTTTTTTTTTTTTATCTCATAACTTCTATGGATTCATGTCATTTTAGCATCATCCTTACTTGACCTTTCACTGAGCTTTGGGAGGCACTAAAGAAGAATACTCGTGTAATGCATGACAACCAAAAATTTTTACATGATAACATTACTTTCAACAGCCTAGCCATCAGTTTCATATCAGCTAATCTGAGATTAATTATATGCCACTATTCACCCAAACAAGATATCCAGTAATGCCATACTAACATCTACAGAGACAAATACTAAAGCAATAAGTTATCTGCTACATGTTGGGACACAAAAGCAATTTGGAGAAAGATTCCTAACCATTTCTAAATGAACATTAATGCCTGAAAAAAAAAAAAAATAAATAAATAAATAAAAACAAATAAATAAATAAATAAATAAAACTAAAGTATGCTTTGTCATTTAATTTCTATGATTGCAAGAATGGCATACAGAACAATGCACACTGCAATAGAGAGAGAATCAAACTAAGTACTCTTGGCCACAATATTCCTCCAAAGCTTGTGCAACTCTATATGAGAAATACATTCCACAAGATCAACAAAATAAAAATTAAAGCAACGATCATCAAATGCAACCAGAGTACGTATAGAAAAATTTAACATCTTGCATATAAATTTTGACACTGCAACTAAGAATGCAGATCAACAAATGATTTACACAATGGCCTGCATTGGTCTCTCCACTCTTCCTGACAACACTATGTAACTACACCCATCTCAGATGTGTCAAGTGCAACTTGTATTGTCATGAAAGTTTATTCTGAGTCTTCACCATCGCTTGGTTAATTTTCTGTTTTGATTTACTAACGAAAATTTTAGTTGTGACCTAGCTTCAGGTACACTGATGCTATTAGCACAGCAAATGCCTGTATAAAAAAAGTTACTGTAGGAACACTTCATGTCACAACTACAAATATTTCACCCATGGGCAAAAGATCATTGACCAAGAAACCAGCAGCTGATAGTGTCATCCCACTTTGGACATGTTCACTTCACTTTAAGCATTTCTCATGTTGTACTAGTGTCTTGTATTATTTGTGCTGTTACTAAGACAAATTTCTTTCATCTGATCATGGGGTCCTAAGCAAGGGACACTACATAATGACATGCCCAACTCACTTCCAAAATATTATGAAAAGTATAAGGAAACAAATCTTGTAAAGCTATTTTGTGAAATACCATGCAGATGAAAAAAAGAAAGCATGGCAAAAAGACAAAAACCAATGAAGAATATCAAGTAAGGCAAAAGTGAAGAAAAAAATGTAGCAATTTAATTCAGCAATTGTATGGAGTACTCTTTGCATGTTTGGGTGGATTCCACTCAGTTTTATTAGATAGGGTGGAATCAAAAGTGGTCTCATCAACTCCCCTCCTCTGACTGACTGTCTTCAGCCTCTTTCTCACCGCCGGAATGTTGCCTCTTTTGCTTTCTTTTATCGCTATGTTTAAATGTTCTAATCTTGCTAATTGCATGCCTCCCCTCCTCCTGCAGCCTCTCACCCCTATTCTGTCCAACTCTCTAAATGTAAGAGTTACCGAGTACTCTCAATCAGTCCTACCTTTCTCTGGTAAACTCTAGAACTCCCTGCCTGCTTCTGTATTTCCATTTTCCTACTACTTGACTTCTTTTAAGAGGGAGCTTTCAAGACATTTATCCCAAACTATTAATCTTTAAGAGAAATGACAATCAAGTGAGCCTTTTAAAAATCTTATGTTGCCATTGGCCAGCTTCCCATCTGGCATAAAGAAAAAACTTCTGTAAGTTCAAGTCATCTGATTTCTCAAGGTAAATATACTTTGTAAAATTGGTTCATTTACTTACATTCTCTTTTAGGTTTTGTTATGTTTTTATACAATATTTGTTATTTAGAAATTTATCTGAGTTATGCGCAAATTGAGATACGTTTTTTCGTATAAATGTATATAAATATTATACACATATTTAAACATGTACTGTTTCTCAGCAATGAGGGTGTTTCCAAGCTGGTAATGTTGTCTTTGTGCACATATAAAGTCAAATATCAAATGGATAGAAAATACTGAATAAAAACTCTTTTACTTAGAACAGCCAGCAAAATATCTCAATAAATCTGTCATTCAATATTAGGCAGAGAATCACTACAAATGAAAAAATTCATAGCTAAACAAGTAATCAAGATGTGCTGAAGCTAGTACTATCATTAGAACAGAGAGCCAGAGTATGGTAGCAAGAACAGTGAGAAATGGGGAATAAGAACAAGTTAAATTATCTGTAGCTAGCCATGGCTTTTGGTCTTTTACCCTCAATGAAATCACACAATGTGACACATACAATGAAAATATAAACAAGTGATGATGGCCACGCATAAATAAGGCCATATCACAGTTTACTGCCACAAATTTTTTAAAAATCAAGATAAAAAATTCTTGCAATTAATAATTTCTACAAATTTTACTACTACAATCTTATTTGTATAAAATGATTACTCAATAGCATATCGCATATAAAAATCAATCACATGCTATGTGATGTGATAAAGTGAGAGTGGTGAGGATGATGAGGAGGATGAAGATGAGAATGAGGACGGATAGTGAGGATGAGGAGAATGATGACAACACCAAGGAAGCAAGAGTGAACTAGTCTGCATTACTATCTTACCTGGATATCTAAGCATTGAAAATTCTTGACATGATAAAAATCACATGCTCTCTTTTGCCTATTATAATATTTCTACATTCTCTATTCTTTTTTATTTAAACCTTCATCACCTGCAGCCATTCCTGTTTATCGCTACTATCCACAAGCTCTTCAAACAATTCTCAGATCCCAAAATGTGTATTACTATTCTCTTATTTCTGATATTATTTGGATTTGAAAAGCCTTTAACTTCAATTATACTCAAGTTCAAATCATCATCATCAGTATAAAATACAAAGAAAATCTTACCCAGGTACAGATCTTGAACTCGACCTTAATAGAAATCTGGATGTGCAATTTACTTGTTTCTCAAGAATGTTCTTAAAAGGTATCAAATCAAAAGGCTGATGTTCAAATGAATATGATCACGAAACTGTGCCAATCTGTCATACTCTAGCATGCAATGGTATGTAAAAGTAATAGGTCAAGTGAAATGAAAGGAACAGACTAATGATCATGTCCTACAAGCATACAGATTTCAAGACTATAACAAGATAAGGGGGTTACTATATACAAAACATCACTAAAATAACTTATGTATATTCAACTGAACACCCAAAAAACTAAGGACAGAGTTGAGAAGTGTTATAACTTATAGAATCATTATCTACATCATGCACATCCTGATCACCCCACACGTATCATGAAAATACTCACTACAGAAAGAATTACAATACAAGACAGCACATTTTGTTTCAACAAATTATGTTTTCTTTTTGTACAATAAAACAGTAACATAGGACCTACCTTTTGTTGTGCAAAAGTGACTGTACCCGATGATTCACTAAATCTTTATCCTAATTGTAAGCTCACCTCATGTATCAAGAAAAACAAAAATAACAAATAAATAAATAAATAAATAAATAAAAATAAGAGCAAACAACGCTGTGCAAGACAATTCTGGTCTTGCATAACTTACCTAAGTCCTACAGCAACCTCGACCCTAAAAAATTGGTGCGCCAACATACGACCAAAAGACTGAAACTTGCCTTGGTCAGGATGGTTCATTATCATATGCATAGTGAGGCAGGCTTTATCATGGGCAGTACAAATGGGCCGCTTAGGGCATTCAACCACGAACCCTTCGCTAGGGGAAACAAATGGGGGAAGAAAGCAAAAAGAAAGGATGAGTATATATGGACTCAAAATGGGATGCTATACACGTGTCATTTAGTTAACAAGAATCAGGATTCTGTGATTCCCTCTTGCAAATGAAGCCCACGTGTGATACCCTGTAAAACTCTGAAAGAGATCCCTGAAAGAAAACCCTGAAAAAAGATTTCTGAAAGAGAACTCTGGAAGAGAACTCTGGAAAAGGACAACAATTCAATTGCAAAATCTGTCCACCATAATTTGCCATTCTATAAAATACCTAAACTACTTGGCTTTAAGATTAAATAAAAATTTTGATGCAATAGGCATTTCTTATTCCCATTATTATTATGAATAAGACTATGAAGATATATTACTGGATATTGGGAAATGAATGGGTGGATGCTAAAGCCCTTTGGTAATCCTGTTCCAACTACAGAGAACATCTGCAATACAATGCAATAAGTCAGATATCTGCAGCGATGGATCCACTTGCACTAAGACGATGCCTGGCAGGAAGATGGTGCCCACTGCATCTATTCTGTTTTGACCTGTATGTGAGCCTGCAAGAGATGTGCTGGTGCAGAGCCATCCTCACCACATGAACCAACCTGACCCTACATCTGTCACAAACTTACCCTAATCAGTTTTGCCTCTCAAACTTTTACACTTTGAAAACATTAAAAACTCATTTCAATCAAATACCTAAATAGCAAATGGTCCCTATTGGCAGGGTTCAACAAGACAACAAAGAACCACATCATGAGACTGGACTAACCACAGCAGGCCAAAATAACATGAATTCATGCTTGAAGGCAGGTTAGCCTAAGACATCATAGTGTTCCAAAATCAAAACTATAAATGTTAACACCAATGTCTTCTGACAGCAAAGCTGCCAAAATATAGGCCATTATAAGTAAGATGCAAAATGGACTTTTCCTTCACTATTCATTCATCACAAGACACGATAGCCAAAGAACTTCACACAAAAACACCCAACCATCTAGACAGCGCTGAATACTTTGTGCAACTTGACTTGTTCATTGAGCTTAGCTCTGTATCCGTTACCAATCACTCATAGAAACAGTCATTTCTAAACCTCAAATTAATATCATATATGTGAATCTCCACCTATAGTTGAGGAAAGGGAAAAAAGAGATAGACTGACGAAGTCTCAACCTAATACTTCCTTTATACACAATAAAGAAGAACAGAAAAAGAAAGATGACGTGGTCTGGTAGAGGACACTTCTGGAAGAGGTCATGTCACTATAATAATAATAATATTAATCTACTCATCTACATATCAGGCTGAAATCTCCTGAGAAAAGGTGTACCCACGAAAAGTTTAAACACACAATCACATTCATAAGCACCTTTCCTCCTTTTTTTCTTGTTTGTTTTCTTTCATACAACTTTTGCACACACAACCAAACACAATTACGAGGTACTGTAATTATAACAGTAATAATAAAAATAATAATAATAAATATAAAGAAAAAAAATTGCAACAATAATCAAAAGCCCAATTTTTTCTCAGTTCCTTAATAATATGTACATTCCTTTTGTATGTAAGTAATGAGAGAAGTGTTACTTTGTGACTTAATGATTCAACTACTATAGCTAAATTCTTCTCTTTATATTTCTTTTCCTTCAAAATGGAGCCAAGTGTCTAGGCATGGATTGCAATAACTAAACAACAAAACCAAAAGACAACATTGAAATATTTCTAAACAATAAATTATAAATTTATCATATTTCAATATATTATGAACAACATTTCAAAAATGTTTTTTTTAAACAAACAAAACGATCTGCATAAATACAACTGTATAGTTATTTGACGAGCCTTGCTTAAATTATGATTTTAATGATGGTGCTGTGGGTTCATGAATAATAGAGCTCACAGTTGAGTCCTTGGGGGAGATGGTTGAAACTTCAAAGCAGTTGTTTATAATTCTTCTTGTCTAATTCATAAAACTCTATTAACCTCTTCCTGGCAGGATTTATGTACAAGTGTTCGGAAAGTGAAATAATTAATTGGTATAAGATTAGAGATACCCATTCAAATTTACCATGACGTAAAAATATCTGTATATAGTTGTAGTCTTATGCACAAATAATAATAATACATTGCTAGCTGGCATTTCAGATTACAAATACATGATTAGTTGTCCTGTGTAAATCATCTCACGATGAACATCAAGACAACACACCTGTTTTCTACTCTGTGTAAGTCTTATATGAATGGGAGGAGAAAAAGAGAGCAAATGGCAAGATACATCTAAGATACGAAAAGCAAGCTTTGATGATTAATTCCAAGATAATAAGGAAGATGAGACCAGTACAGACAAAGAGTTTAAGGATGAACAATGGATGTGAGGCACATACATTTTAGAAATGTAAAGTTGAGTTTGTAATCATATACTGAATTGAATCTTAAAATACTTTGTGCAATCTTACATCAATCTCTGTACATGTATAAAACTCAGTGCCTCAAACATTGGGTGACACAATAATAAATACAAGCCTTGTTGAAAGATGGTTGAAAATGAATTTCTTAAAAATAATGAGAATCATAGACTACTGTGATTTTACCAGTGATTAATGGATGTGTCACACATATACAGAAAATGCAAAATTATCTGGTAAGTACTTTAAATCTTACTCTATATACAATCTAATGGTTGAATTAAATGAAAAAGCCAAATTAAATTAACTGAGACAATTTCTTACTCCATACCATAAAGTATACAAATGAGCAATATGTTTAGTTTGCTTTAAAATTAATAATCCAAAAAGCTTTCATCGCATTCTAGACCAGTTCATCCTTAGCCTTCAGAGGTCATACATTTACACAATCTTACTAATAACAAGTACTATTGTAAACAATATTTTAAAAATCTTTATTGTGAATGATAATGCCCAATATGTATCTATATGATTGTAGACATGGCACTTTTGCAAGCCAAACATACAAGTAGTATTTTTCTTTCAAAAGAAATTATGCAATAAGGAATATAAAGTGATTGGTTTTGAAATGCCCAAGTATGATACTTTAACACAGGAAGAGAGAGAGAGAGAGAGAGAGAGAGAGAGAGAGAGAGAGAGAGAGAGAGAGAGAGAGAGAGAGAGAGAGAGAGAGAGAGAGAGAGAGAGAGAGAGAGAGAGAGAGAAACTGATATATGATGATAAAGGGAAAATCTGGAATTCAAGAATATAGGGAAACTAATTTTGCTGATGATAGCACGTATATCAGGAAGAAAACTGCCATCTAAACAATGGATTTAAGAATGTCTTTTTTTATAAGTATCAGATAGAACCAATAATCAATTAAACCAGATAATGAGGCATTAACCATATCAATTTTTTTACATGAAAATACACACGTTTTGTAATGCTCTCTTGCCAGGATTGAGAGAGAGGGATGAGTCACCTCCCTTACCTGCCCCTAAGGAATGACCATACTCTTTGTCCTGGGGAAGAGAGGAAAGTGAATATATATGGCAGAGAAGAGATGGTTGAAAGAAGAGAAGAAATGGGAAAGCACAGCTAAATTAGGAAAACAACTAGTACATACCTTCCCACATTCATGACTCTATATAAGTTACCCAATGTCAACACATGTTACTTCAATACACATCACTGTAATGTGCACAGCACAACTTTGTTCATGATAATGATGAAACTTGTATGAGTGAATAATTTTAGCACGTATGGAAGTCTAAAACAGATACATTTAAATATGCTAAGCATGCATGTAACAAATTGTACAGCTCCCATACTGTTTATTTAGCAATATAGACTATATACAGATATCAATATTAATGTTTCAAAGTCAGGGATACCATATGTGGAAACATGCATGACTTTCAGCAGCATCTACATGTAAATGTTTTCTTATTTAGCAAGATATTAATCCCTGTTGCTGCCAGGAAGAAATTAACATGATTAATATTACTTCAATTAAACTGCCCACTTCAAAGAATTTTGAAAAACTTAACTCAAAGCAATACAAAAAAAATAAATAAATAAAAAAAGAAAAAAAAATATGAAGTACAATATCTATGGATACACCTACTTGACATACTTCTTAAATAGGTGTGTAGCCAAAACAAGACACCTACATAAATTGATCCATCTGCATCATTTATGTCTGTGCCTCCATGTCTCTAAAGGAGACAAGACCAATTCTTGGCACAATACACTGTGTAAAGGTCAGGTGTGCAACACATACAATAAAATTTGCAGCAGAGCACAACAAAGTTGATTTACCCCTGCTGCACCATTCCTTTCTCCACTCACAACCAATATGCTCATTAAAACCACTAAATCAGATGTTCCTATTGAGGCCATGGATGCAGTCTCTAGTCATGCATACACAACCATTCTTAATTCCACCCTGTCAATAATGTTTCCCCTATTTCACAGACATCATCATTCTTGCATCTAACTCTCTAAACTATACCTCCATCCTATTTGTGGTCTTCTCTTTAGCCTTGTACCTTTCAGTTTATATTATCTTCCTTTATGTGCTCTTTTATCTTCCAGAAGACTCAAAATAGGTCATCTCACCAAGCATATAATTGGAACCTACATTTATGCACCTACCATAAACTATGTTCATTCATTACTTTATTCACTCAAACTCATTCATACCTTTATAAACTTCTCTACAAATCACCTCTATTATTCTGAATTGATCACCATTGTAGTACCATTCTCTAACAGCAGCTAATTTACATACCACCATCATCAGCACTCATCACTATACATTTACAGATAACGAATGCCAATTTTGCACTGCAGCAGAATGGGAGCACATTTTACTTAAGACATCCCAGCAAGCACAAAAAATAGGCTGGGGCAAACTGACATTGGTATCTTGAATGTATCTTTCCTCCTCAGTAATAAGTAAGTTACTGGTGTCAGTGTTCATTGTCTTTCGTTAAGCATGATCAGCTCTGTTAAGGTGAAATGCACATTTTCTAAAACCAGTGATAAAATTCCATCATATATCTTCATATATCGGGCTTGAATGGTGTCAATAGAGCAAAGTATGTGAATTTAAAGATATGACACAGCCAGAATGTCATATAAAAATTTGTTAAGTGAGGCAGTGAGTAGTTACTTTTCCCTAACCATGGTAGTGGCATCCTTTTATACTTATAGTACAGATTCCAACTTCTCAACAAAGGCAGCTGAACTAATCCCAATCTTAGGCAAGGCAGCTGAGTGGGGATGCCACCATATTCCTCAGTGCCCCATGACAAATTTCCACACAATGATGGCTCATGACTACCAATTTACATGTTTTGCTAAAATGACACCATTCAAAACTAACATGTCATGATCTTTGATGGAATGATATCACGGTGACTTGTCTGCCACACACCCATAACTAAAAATACTACAACATGAACAGAGCAAAATGCCTTTCAACATGAAAAAAAAAGCTACATGAACAGAGCAAAATGAATGCCTTTCAACACGAAAAAAAAAAGCTATCATCAAAGATGCAATGAATACCGACTCAAGTAACTGACACTAGTTATTGTTGCTATGGGCATGAGTGAGGAGATGCTATTAAGTCAATTTGTCCCAGCCTATCCTTTAAGCATGCTGGGAGGCATTAAGAATAGGCATCATATGCTGATGCAACATAAGATCAGCATTCACTGTTTGTATCTAACATTTCCTTTCCTTGCAATACAAAGGAAATATCATATCCCTCCCTGATGCAGTCCTACAACAGAAAACAAAACACTCATGTCATTTCTCCCTCTTATCCGTATTCTACTATTTACAGTTTTTCCAACAATCTATGAAGAGTGTGTGTGTGTGTGTGTGTGTGTGTGTGTGTGTGTGTGTGTGTGTGTGTGTGTGTGTGTGTGTGTGTGTGTGTGTGTGTGTGTGTGTGTGTGTGCGTGTGTGTGTGTGTGTGTGTGTGTAGTATTTACCTAGTTGTAGTTTTACATGGCCTGGGCTTTATGCTCATGTGGCCCCATCTCCATATCTACACTTATCCAATCTTATTTTAAAAGTATGCACACTCGTTGCAGACACTACTTCTTCATTCAAACTGTTCCATGTCTCAATATATCTTTGTGGGAAACTATATTTTTTAACATCTCTCAGACATCTTCCCTTTCTCAGCTTTTTACTATGCGATCTTGTGCTTCGAATGTCATATTCTTCTCTCAGGATCAGTTTCTCATTATCCACTTGGTCCATTCCGTTGATCAATTTGTAAACTTTTATCAGATCCCCTCTCCCTTCTTTGTTCCAGGGTTGGTAGATCCATAGTGTGTGTGTGTGTGTGTGTGTGTGTGTGTGTGTGTGTGTGTGTGTGTGTGTGTGTGTGTGTGTGTGTGTGTGTTTATCTAATTGTATTTACCTACTTGTATTGTACAGGGTTCAAGTGGGGCTCATAGTGTGCTGTCTCCATTTATCCAATTTTTCCTTTAACTTATGCACATTATGTGCTGTAACCACTTCAATATTCAATGCATTCTGCTTTTCCACCGTTCTGTGTGGAAAACTGTATTTTCCAATATCCTTCACACACTGTCTCATCCTGATCTTCTTTGCATGTCCTCCCGTTCTTCTATCTTCTTGTCACCACTGCCAGGTCTTCCTTGTCTATCTTTTCAATGCCATTGACTATCTTGTACATTGTGCGTCTATAGCTTATCCCCATCATAAAGGGGTTGGACCTGTGGTGACTTCTCCACTCTCTACTGTCTTACACAAGCTCCTCATTTGCTCCCAACAGGTCCATGTCCTGCTGAATGCCCTTGCTCTATGTCTTCTTAGGTTTTCTCACTGGTCTCCTTCCACTAACCTCCATATTTTCCACCATTTATGCTACACAGTCTTCCCCTGACCACCTTACATGCCCAAACCACCAGTCTTGCCTGTTCAAGTTTTATTTCCAACTCATTGACATCACATCTCTCTGCCACCACCTCACTTGTCACAAAATCTTGCCATCTTTAAACATTCTATGAACACATGCACTCAGAATCATTAAGAGCCCATGTTTCAGAACCATATAGCAAAAATGACCTTATACAGACCTCACATCCATTTTCTACTTCTTTAAGAGGTATATCGCAATTTGTCAGACTCACCATTTCTTTTCATTTTCCCCAAGCTTCTGTTACTCTCATCTTTAATACTCTTTCCACACCTGCCTCACAACCAATCACATCTCCCAGATAAAGCTATTCCACTCTCCTCCAGCCCTTCTCCCTACAAAACCAGATTTTGTCGTGTATCTTAATTTTGCTGTTCCCTTTCATACAAGTTGGGTATATACAGTTCTGTACCTTTCTCAAATTTCTCAATCTATGATGACACCAGTGATTACACTCCACACAATGTATAGAGTTCACTCTGATCCCAACCTACCAAAACAAAAGCATGTAGTACATTTTGCTCAAACTCTTGTCTGTTTCCCTTCTCTTAACTTCCAAACTTTTACTTTCTTAGTCCTCTTTCTCTTTGAATGTCTTTTCCAGTTCTCCATTAATGTGTCTATACACAGCAGTATGTGCTGTGTCAGGCATTCTACTCCTATATCAATTTGCAAACTTTTACTCTTATTTCTTTGTTCCTTCTCAGGAACATGTAGTTTGTGTTTCAGCTCCTCCACTCTTGTACTATTTTCTTATGCTGATCCTTTTTGAACATTGTGTTTAATATCCTCATTCCTCTGCTCTAATATATATATATAACATAACTATATAAGTTGTGGGGCTGGTTTGGTTTCATGATGCAGGCATCAAGTGTCGCAGGTGTTCCCGTGTGTACTGCCTACACACTATCCCTTTGCGCAATGTTTCAAACTCATCGTTAGTGTACAGTTTAGTTTTGTAACAATGTTCACTTTGTGATTTTTACATTACATGATCTCTTCAGGAATGTATCCCTTCCACAATTCAAGAAATCCCTGTATGTGTGTGTGTGTGTGTGTGTGTGTGTGTGTGTGTGTGTGTGTGTGTGTGTGTGTGTGTGTGTATATATATATATATATATATATATATATATATATATATATATATATATATATATATATATATATATATATATACAGTAAGTCCCCGATTTACGATAGAAATACATTCCTAAAACCTTATTGTAAAGTGAAATTAGTGTAAACCGAACCCATTTTTACATGTATTAGATAGGAATACGTTGCAGCTCAGTACAGAAGTCAATCGAAAAATGTAAACAAACTGGACAAGCCATGTGTTATCGGAAAAAAAAAAAAGAACAACAAGAATACCTGCCTTACTTAGCAGGACGGCTCACGGGAGAATGATCAGCTGATGTGGCAGATGAAGTGGGTGACGCACCGGCCGAGTGTGAAGCAGGTGAATCATATCCTTCAAACTGGTCACTTGAAGTTGATAACCCAGCTTTAATTGACAAAGTTGAAGGTCCAGTGGGTGAAGTGGATGGTCTAGCTACAGGTTTGAAAAAGCTGAGATTGTGGACTGTTTCGCCTTTTTACATTTCTCATCATATAATTCTCTGTAGATTTTCATCGCCTGTTCTATCTGATTAACCACATTGCTACTTCTTTTAGGGTTAGGGTCATGTTCTTGCAGCAATTCCATTGCAGACTCAATATGTCTTCACCACGATCTAAATTATGTTTCTGTAACATTTTGGACAGGGATTGGTATTAAATGCGGAGAATAATGTAAGTATATCACCGAGCACGAGGTTTCAGTGTGTTTATAGTGATGGCGTGAGTGACTAGATTGTAATTGGGCGCAGTGCAGCACCACAATCACAGCAACATGTTTGGCGGAATTTTAAATACCGTAACTGCGGTTTTTTTTTTTTTTATCGTAAATTGAAAAAATGGTAGTAACTGTCAACGATCGTATCTGCGAATTTATCGTAAACCAAACTATCGTAAAACAAGGACTTACTATATATATATATATATATATATATATATATATATATATATATATATATATATATATATATATATATATATATATATATATATATATACACATATATGAATGATGCACAATGACACCTGAGTTCTGACTTGATTAAGGACTCTGCCATTTCCTTACATGATATGTCCTGACATTTTCTTAACTTAGGAAACTCCCTAGAAAACTTACCTAATTCCAAAGTATTAAGGAAGAAAATGGTTACATCACTGTAGTATGCCTTTTTCTCAACCTAGTTTTTTTTCAATTTACTCAGTAATCACATTTATTATTTTGTTACATTTCATATTATTTTACTAATCCTTCCATATTTTGATTCCCCACAGTCTCATTCACTTCTTCCAAAAAACATGTCATCTCAATATCATGAAATGGAGTTTCCTCAGATTTTTTTTGTAATTTGTTCTCCCATGGGACTTCCCATCTTCCTACTATATTCCTGAAATCACGTCTACTCTTTTCTGCAAAGTGCAACTGTATTTTTCTTTTATTTTCCCTTATCACTCTCACCATTATTGGCCCTTAAAAAAAAAAACTTCTTTATAATGGAACTTCCAATTGAGTCTTCTTTTTTTGTTTTCTATGTAACCTACTTCCCAGTTACCTTATAACCCCTTTATTTCTCAAGTGACAGACTTCATTCCTTATACAAGTTTCTTTGACATGCACAAAATAAATTCTTTCTGCACCCTCAAACCAACACAATCTGCTCTAACTTTTAACCATATCCAACCTACTTGCCTTCCTTGCACTGCTCTTTCCTTCCTACTCCTTTCCATAATCACGTATGGGTTATGCATAATGAAATGAGATGTTATGCCCATCCTAAACTTAAAAGTAACTTTCCTTAGTGTTCAAATTCTTTTCTTTCCCTCTCTCTCCCCCCAATCAGATAAAACTCTAGCAGGAAATATGTTCGACTGAGAAGAGGAAGCAAAGACATCCACACATAATGTTCAGCCTGTGTGGTTGCTTTGTATGAAGACTAAAAGAAAAACTTTAAAGGAGTCAGATTTTTTAAGAATCTAAGGCAAGATGCACAATATTCCAATCTCTAAGAACTTGGGAAAAAAAAAAAAAAAAAAAAAAAAAAAAAAAAAAAAAAAAGCCTGCATTAATGTCACCTTTTCAGAGGATCCTTACTTCAAGAAACACCCAATATCACTTACCTTAATCGAATAACACATCATACCCTGGGGAATAACTCTCAACATTCAAGTGATTCAATAAACTACTAGAAATACATGAATGTGATGTTATTCAGGTCTCTTATTTGAAGACAATATATGAGAAGTTATTAGTGAAATAAAATAAACCATAAAGCTATGGTAGACTACTGCAGCTTACTTGAAGGTTTTCATTGATTTTCTTTTTGGTACAGGCAATCACACACGTCTTACCTGAGCAATATAAAGATGTGCATAATTTTCTAGCTTGTAGTTGCAATTATACGGAACATTCAATAACTTTCTTATATCATGTATAACAAGAGTGATGACCTGTGTGATTGCATCATACCAGATCTGGAACAAAAATCTGATATATATCAATCACACCACATACCTGATCTTCATTGAGATAGTTTGGCAGACCTCCAATAAAGATTTTATGGGGGGAATCAGGAACCACTGTTGACACTACACCAGCAATAACTGAAACAAGTCCATCAAGTATATTACAAAAATGTGTCATGATGAAGGTTTACTCTATCTTAATGTATCAATAAATTCACAAAGAAGTTTCTTTTGTACATGCAGAAGTAAACACACTTGATATTATACTGTATATATATCATTGTTATACATCTTAACAAATAATGAACAATATTAACAAAACATTAAAAAGAATAGGTTTGCTTCAAGAGATAAGTGCTGACATTCTAACCACCCAACTAGAGTGCGGGTGAGTCAGAAAAAATAGACTAGAAGAGAAAGTAAACAGCCTTTGTCCTACATGTGCAACATAGAAGCACTGATATTTTCAGTGAAATGAGCAATTCATTCTACTAGCATTTCATTAAGACAAAATGTGATTCCCAGATCATTAGGACAATTCACTTGTGCTATATTAAGACAGGACACAAGGAAGGAAATTTTCCCATTCATGTCAAGATGAAGTTTTCCATAATACTGCTAACCATTTTTGTGTTCTGTAAGGATATATTATCCATGCAAGGTGCAGCAACACCAACATGTCCATACCAACATCAGAAATCCACATATGATGCAAAGGAATAGAATATTTTTAGATTAAAGCCTGTCCTTTTACAGCACAAGTCAATGTTATAATCCTACATTCACATTACTCAAACCTGTCAATTGAATATTGCTTTGGTAATGCATAGTGATATATTTTATTCTATTCATACTATTGTAGATAACAAGAAAATCTCCAAGATATTGTGTTTGACTACAATGCCCCAACCTGTTGCCTCCTTTGCATTACATGTTAAATCTTCTATATATACTTCCTTTACAGTAAGTTCACACTCAAAAACATCCTTCAGATGGATAACCTATACTACTCATAGTCTTTGAATTAGGACCTCATTCTATGTTTTACACATATCCACATTAGTAACTGCCTGCTTCATCAAAGAACATTCTTTTTACCCAATCCTTCTCTTTAACAATAGCCACAAGAAGCCCATCCATTAGCTTCCTTGCACACCTGTCTCCCCTTGCCTTCTCTTCTATGTCTTTGCTTATGTTTCAACACTTGCACCAATTCATCTCTTCAGTCATTATTTGTCACCTTAGCCAAATCACATTAATTTTTTGGTTTTTGGCTTTAAACTCTGAAGCTCACTAATGCCTTTGACCTCAGTTATTTCATTCACATTCATCTTTGCATCTAACAACCATCCCTAACTACAGAACGTATTTCATAGTTTATGCATCTTGTGGCTTCAATCTCATTAGATTACTCATTATTTCTAGTATCTTATGCAGTTGTCAAAAATAATCTATTTCAGATCCAGTCATTCAAATTCAAATAATGAATTTTTTATTGTGGGAAGTCTAGGAGCGAGAGAGCGAGAGCGAGAGAGAGAGAGAGAGAGAGAGAGAGAGAGAGAGAGAGAGAGAGAGAGTGAGTGAGAGTGTCAATACCTGGTATAGCAGTACCTGGCATAGCTGTAAGCGTGGGGTGTTCAGACATTCCCGGCATTGGCTGGTAATCATGGGGACGTCTGATTTTCAAACTTTGTCCTTTGAAGTTTATACCATCAAATGCAATTGCTTGTGTTGTTTCATCAATTGATCTGAACTCTAAAAATGCAAAATTTTTGTCCAAATTTACCTGAAAAGAAGAAAATTAAATCAGCTATAGTAATTAATTTTGTTCATGTAATTGAGCAGAGGGGCATTTTAATTATATGACTCACCTGGCAAGCAAGTACAGGATTACCCGCTGCTTGTGCAAGACCTGCTAAGTGCATCTGCTGGTTGAAGAATTCCATCATCTCCTCTTCTGTCACACCAAATGGAATATTACCCACATATAGACGACGGGCTTGTCTAGTAATAGTGGAACCAACAACAGGTACAGGCTGAGGCATATTGGCTACCTCAGGCATGGAAGGAACAACTGATGATGATGACGATGATGACAGGACCTGTGTAGCATTTGCAGGAGCTATCAACGGCACAGTCACATTGGAGGGGATCTGTCCAGCAGCTGAAAAATTAAATCATACTGAAAACAAAGTGAGGCGTTTTACAAAATTGCTTATAGCAAAGAGAGCAAACTATGTGCTGCATCCATGGATTTGGAGGAAATTCACAAGATAAGATACTGCAAAGAAAGAGTTATGGACAAAGGTGTAGATTTCACTACATTCTCATAAAGAACACCAGCAGTTAACATGGAAGAATTATCTCAACCTATGAAAAGTAAAAATTCATTATACTGTTATACAAAACACAAGTTAATGGACACAAAATTAATAGCAACATCTTAAAATATAAAGTCAAAGATGAATAATACAAAAGGACGAACCTTGCATTGCCTTATACTGAATAGGTGTTATATGCTCGAAGCCCGGAGGTGGTTTGTCCCAATACAGAGAAGGCTTCTTGCGGCGAGACTTCCTCCTCTCCCTGGATCTTGAGCGGGACCTAGAACGACCTCTTGATCTTGACCTTGTTCTACAACATAAAAACATGAAAATAACAATGACTTATCAGATCCTTAACTGCAGGGAAAATCAAATGACAGATGAGGGAAATAACATATCTAAAAGTTAGGCAAGTATACTACTATAAATATCCCATAAACCATAACTTCTGATTCAGGGAATGAAAATATAGAAATGGGAGTTTTAAGAGAGAGAGAGAGAGAGAGAGAGAGAGAGAGAGAGAGAGAGAGAGAGAGAGAGAGAGAGAGAGAGAGAGAGAGAGAGAGAGAGAGAGAGAGAGAGACTAATTCATAAACTACATTACAAATTAATCTTAAGTCATAAGGAAAACAAGTTACGAGATGTTTAAGAAACAACAGACATGAACAAGGTTAACACATTCCCTGGGTTGGAATTTAACTCCATCTCACTTGATATTACTAAACTAAAAATGTTCTCATTAAGGTTTAGGTACAAACAACAAATCAAAGTAGTCCTTACTTGTGCTTCCTCCGCTCTCGTGACCGAGAGCGGCTACGCTTCTTTCGATCTCTTTCTTTGTCCTTGTCACGGTCCTTATCTTTGTCTCGGTCCTTATCGCGATCCTTTTCCTTCTTCTCTTCTCTATCTGTTGAGACAAAAAGTGCATTTTAGTCATTCAATGGCTACAAATGCCTGATGCTTTTAACAAAAGGATTAATCAATTCAGAATACCTTTAGATTTTAGACCTCTATGACAAAGTGAGAACTGTTATCACTAGTTATCTAGTTCAGTGAAATGATAGGATTCTGGTTCATCTTTCCAATTCATTAATTTTTCGTATTTCAAGTTATGAAAAGGTTAAGCCAGTAGCCTTACCACCTCATAACTGTCAGAACACAAGATGCCAGGAATTATTTTTTAGATTTTCAACTTTACATTGGCATCCCCATATCATTTCCTTAACCTTGTAACTTTCAGTAGTGGTTTATATCACTGTCCCAAATTAACCATACATTAGATCCAGGCTTACCACAATTACTCTGAAATTAAACTGCAGCACATGCCCATTATCATAGTATAAGAGACTATGTAATACACTATACAGTATATAAGATGGTGGTGGCTCGATATATTTGTGAAATGCATGTTTCTTAATTTGTTTTCATCACTCAGGGTTACCATACACCACATTAGAGTACATTTTCCTTACACTATAAATTTGAAGAGTTGGTGGGAGCATGAGCCAATTTCCAAGAGATGCCTGCAAGTAAACTAATTAGTTTACGAGATATTGCAAACTTAGCACTGGCCTAATATAGACATCCCTCCAGCTGTCCTCGTTTCTTGGCTCGCCTTTTCAGTTCTTTCACTCAGCTGATGTGACGTGGGAATGAAACTATGATAAGCAAAACTAACCTTAATTGTGGTGATACACATTACTGATACATCTTCCTCAAAACCCATCTGACTTACTGCATGGTTACATTATGATAGCAAGGTTAGGTTACAGCCAAGTTAGATTAAATGGCACTCTCTTAATATTCATGTCCTGCCCACTCTCCTCGGTTCCCGGCTCCCCCCTTCACAACTCCTCCACCCAGCTGAATTCATGTCACATGTACAAAGCCACGCTATTGGTCAACAAGGGAAAGAGGAAGAAAAGATAATAAATGGT
>NC_059271.1:25780024-25785024 GCF_017591435.1 Portunus trituberculatus | reverse complement strand
TGAAAAAAAGAAGAAAAAAATGAGGTATAAGGACGGATGAAAGAAAAGGAGATGTGAAGAGAACAATACCTCCAGCCCTTGGTGACGGTAGCGAAGCCGCCACCTACCAGTGGTCCTACTGCAAAGCCGACGCCATAGAAGAAGTAGTAGAACAAGGTGATGGATCCTCTCACAGCCGTCACCGATATTTCACTCAGATATATTGGCACACACATGGTAGACAGTCCTGCCGCAGAAATTTTGTTTGAGTGTGTGTGTGTGTGTGTGTGTGTGTGTGTGTGTGTGTGTGTGTGTGTGTGTGTGTGTGTGTGTGGTGTACCTTGAGAATAGATAATAATTATGTACTGTTGGTCTTTTAATACCTACTGTCACGAATGTGAAGAAGATAAAGCACAAAGAGTTCCTCATCATCACACAGGAACAAAAAAGTTACATATTACAAGTAAAATTTTCTTTAGTTAAATCTCAAATATAGCAATGCATGTATGCATGTACAGTACAAATATCATACAAACCACGCCAGCATTGAAAGAAAATATCAAGCTTATCTTTCAAACTGCAATCACGGTAACAGAGACTGAAGATTGTATCACTTTACTTTGGCAATCACCAATCATCTCTGAATTCGAAATCGTGCATGTGGTAAGGTAAGGTTAAGAATATTTATTAATACCAATAAAAGATACAAACAGTAATGGTGAATTAGAGTTTGAAATTATGAAACAATAAACACTATCTGTAAATATAGTATCTAAAGGATGACAAGTATTTCAAAAGATGGATGAAACATGATGGCACTATATATCTTCGATCTTCGTGACAGCGACTATAATAAGACAGCAAAAAGAGAAGGTAGAAATCGTTAAACAGAGTTGAAAGAGTTTGATCAGGCAAGCAAAGAACCACAGCTTCTAAGAATAATAGGTCTACAAGCCTCCCGAGGGCTTAGACTGGCGAGGGCATAGAGAACATCATTGCGAAGAATTTCAATCGGTGACAAGAAATAGTCAGAGAGAGAAGGAGAGGGAGGAACAAGCCCAGCATTATCCATGGTAGAATTGTAAACAAAGGTTTGAGAGAAGAGATCAGCTTTAGAAACAGATGAGATAGTAGTGGTGCCATCAATATGAAATAAAAAGAGAAGGATGAAGAAGTACAGTTATTGGAGATGTGTTTGCATGGCCAGACGCCAGAAGTTTCGGTTGGAGTAGAAAGTGACATTTTCTATTGATTGAGTTGCGTTTGATAAGTTGAAGAATAGATTCCGGGCATGAAAGATAAAACGCATGATATTCAAGAGATGGAAAGCTCAAGTATCTTTTATGGGCAACCTTTCTATCATATATAGCACGAAAAGCATGTCATGATGGGTTCGATGATCTGACAGCGCTCTATGTAGTTAGTTCTCGATGGGTTAGTGTGCCTCGGTATGACCTGATTGCATAAAGGACGACATTCTTCTGTACAGACCAGTGCCCCAGTTTTCATGGAGATAGAAATGATATGCCGCACGACAATCACGCACCACTCATCATCCCTCGTCCTTGAGGTGAATGTGCTTGACGGAGTTAAACTGGCAAGAAACTTATTCCTTCAAGGCTTTTTGTATTAATGCATTTCTCTGTTCTTATCTTCACATTTCCGACACTTGCCTTCGCCACTGATAACACGAGAATTACTTAGTGTTTGAAAAAGTAAACATATCTCTCTCTCTCTCTCTCTCTCTCTCTCTCTCTCTCTCTCTCTCTCTCTCTCTCTCTCTTGTGTATTCTTGCAGGGAGTTATTGGTCTCAATCTCAGTTAAGATAATGATTTATATACTTTTATAACATTAGAGAAATATATTTCCTTCATTTGAAACTCAGCTGAAAATGATAGAAATAAATAAATAGAATCGTACAACTGCCCACTATGCAACAACAAGAGAGAAAACTTACCTATACTCAGTCCAATGAAGAGCCTTCCCACCACAACTTGTGTCCGAGTGTATGACGAGGCCACCACCAAGGCTCCAATGATATGGGAAACACTCGATGACATGATCACGAATTTGCGACCCAGCAAATCTGAAATAACGAGTGATGATTACTGCAGATATAAAAACAATATTGTATGAACAATTGTATCAACAAAATGGCCACTCAGTAATGCAGGTTAGAGTATACATAAGAACGAGACGTGCAGCAAACTCTCACCTGCCACCTGACCCGCCGCCAGGTTGCCAAGGATGCCGGTGACATACATGATACTGGCCACAATTTGAATCCATTTCGTCGACAAGCAGAGCTCCTCCCTGCCGACCACATGACACAGATTTTATCATAAAGTATTAATTCATTAAACAATTACGAGTATTTAGGGAGTATATATTTTTTTCATTTATAATATTTCTTGACGATTCGTAGCCATATTGAATACATTCAGTTATAAAACATTAATAAAACATATAGAAAAATCTTAACGTGCTGAATTTCAAATACACACAACAACGAAGGGGACAAATGAATATCGATCATCCACCTAGACACCTCTCCTCATTGAACACATGGCAGTATATACTTTCGTTATCATACCTGATGTAGAGGAGGCAGGCGGCGAATACAATGGTCTCATAGCTGGATACGAAACCGCAAATGGAGGCCAACAACGCTGTCACCACTAAATGAGCGTTGATACCGCTTTTCTCAGCCATCACTCGGAAATGACGACCTGCATGAATGTAAGACCTACAGTAATCTAGTGTGTGTGTGTGTGTGTGTGTGTGTGTGTGTGTGTGTGTGTGTGTGTGTGTGTGACAACGCCGATTTATGGTGCTTATAAAATCGTGGATTTTTCTAGAAAAAAATAAAACAAATAAAATCACGTAAAGAATCCACAGCTCACCATCTATGAATCTTCACATCATAAAGTTTGGCTTTCAGGTTAATGTCAGGAAGTTTGAAGCCATGTTAACCCGATAATGCTGCCCTGCACCAGTACTCACTGCACATGTACACCGCCACAAATGCACGCCGGTAACCACACACCTCTCACTCAATACTGGAATCAAAGATTGCATCTATACCTTTGACGGTAACGATCGCTATCGTTGAAATACTATGCCAATCGAAAGGCAAAATGAGGCCATATTGGACAAACAGTGTGTGTGTGTGTGTGTATGTGTGTGTGTTTCACTGTTTGATCTGCTGCAGTCTCTGACGAGACAGCCAGACGTTACACTACGGAACGAGCTCAGAGCTCATTATTTCCAATCTTCGGATAGGCCTGAGACCAGGCACACACCACACACCGGGACAACAAGGTCACAACTCCTCGATTTACATCCCGTACCTGTTAGGTGAACAGGGGCTACACGTGAAAGGAGACACACCCAAATATCTCCACCCGGCCGGGGAATCGAACCCCGGTCATCTGGCTTGTGAAGCCAGCGCTCTAACCAATGAGCTACCGGGCCGTTGTGTGTGTGTGTGTGTGTCTGTGTGTCAAGGACTCAGAAAGAAAGGAAACAAATCCGCTCAATATACATCCCAAAAAGAAAGAAAAAAAAAAAATAATATAAAAATAAAAATTAAAGTAGATGAATTAATTAAGTACTTCAATGCATGAATTAAATGAAACAATAGTAATTATGCTGCTGCTGCTACTACTACTACTACTACTACTACTACTACTACTACTACTACTACTACTACTACTACTATTGACAATAATAATAATAATAATGATAATAATAATAACAATAATAATAATAACATTAATAATGAAAATAATAATGATGATAATAAAAACAATAAAAGTAATGATAACGATAAAAAATATGATGATAATAATAATAATAATAATAACCTTAATGATAATAATAATAATAATAATAATAATAATAATAATAATAATATAAATAATAATAATAATAATAGCAATATTAATAGTGATAATAATAATAATGATAATAATAAAAAAATAATAATAATAATAATAATAATAATAATAATAATAATAATAATAATGAAAAAATTATAATATCAATATTATTAATAATGATAATAATAATAATAATAATAATAATAATAATAATAATAATAATAATAATAATAATAATAATAATAATAAAATAATAACAGTAATAATAAAAAAATAATAATAAAATAATGATAATAATGATAATATTAATAATAATAATAATAATAATAATAATAATAATAATAATAATAATAATAATAATAATAATAATAATAATAATAATAATAAATAATAATAATAATAATGAATAATAATAATAATAATAATAATAATAATAATAATAATAATAATAATAATAATAATAATAATAATAATAATAATAATAATAAATAATAATAATAATAATGAAAATAATAATGATAATAATAATAATAATAATAATAATAATAATAATAATAATAATAATAATAATAATAATAATAATAATAATAACAAAAATAATAATAATAATAATAGTAATAATAATAATAATAATCATAACAATAATAATATTTATAATACTAATTATAAAAATAATAATAATGATAATAATAATAATAATAATAATAATAATAATAATAATAATAATAATAATAATAATAATAATAATAACAATAGTGATAATAGATTAAATAAAATCAAACAATGAATCAGAATTGAGCAAAGAATACATTAGTTGATACTGAAGTGTTGGCCAATATGATCCAGAGGTGTCTTGGTACGTACACTTCTTTTCAAATCCTAGAAACGAGCAAAGATAGAAGCAGGTAAAATGTTCCAGAGTGTACCAATGAAAGTAGTGAAAGAGATACTGTTGGACAAAATACCAGTGACAATGAGTGAAAAGTCCCATGCGACATGCACTAAGGCTGCAGGCGAGGGTGAGTCATACAACACTGTGCAAGTGACTGAGAGACTAAAGAAAGTACATATTGAGATAGATAGATGAAGAGATATATCAATTCACTGATAGATAAATACATTGATTGGCAGATAAAGAA
>NC_059271.1:25705024-25770024 GCF_017591435.1 Portunus trituberculatus | reverse complement strand
CGGAGATTACGCCTGTAAAAAAAAAAAAAAAAAAAAAGCTCTGGCTTCAAAGACAAACAATACTGTACAGACCGTACGTGCCCGTCCGTCCGTCCGCGCGCGCGCACACACACACACACACACACACACACACACACACAGGCGTATCCGAAGATCGGAAATAATGAGCTCTGAGCTCGTTCCGTAGAGTAACGTCTGGCTGTCTCGTCAGAGACCGCAGCAGATCAAACAGTGAAACACACACACACAGTTCTTTTGGGGTTTTGGAATATTTTGAGATATTGTAATCTATATGAGGTTCAAAGACTAAAAAGTGGTTTGGTTGTTCAATATGTATTCATTAGAATAACTGAACCCATATTGAACAACCTTTGAACCTTAAGTACAGTCGGCTCCCTACTTGATAAAGCAGTTTTCCTACTTACTTCTAATTCTAACAAAAGTGACATCTGTCATATTTCTTTTCGTGGTAGCTGTCATTGGCTAAAGCTAGGCTCCCTCTGACGTGTATCATAGGCCTGCCTTCTTCGTCTTTACCTCCACACCTCCTCCCTGTCCCTACTCCCTCCTCATGTTTCTCATATCTTCATCCCCATTCTCTCTCTCTCTCTCTCTCTCATCAAATAGTAGTTAAAAGTTAAACACAAAATTATATAGCTTTTTTGACAGGTCTCTGATTCCCCCCACACACACACACAACACACAGGTGAAAGTTAATTTTGTCGGGGTGTAGTGTTAACACACCGCATCACCACATAAGACCACACAACACCACTATCACCACCATAGCATCACCACACACAAACACCAGACACCATCGCACCACACAACCACCAGACACTACTACCATTTCCCACAAACACCAGACACCACCACACCACAGTATCACCATCACACACAACCACCAGATACTACCACATACCACAGCACCGTGCACACCAGGCCACACCACACCATCACCACCACACACCATATCATACCACACAACACCATAGCACACCACACTAAGGCATCTTTGGAGCTCCGACCGGTCCAAACTGGGCCCCGTGAGCACCAGGCAACACCAAGCCTCCGCTACGCTATCCCACTCACCATCCCGCAACAACCAAGATAATACTTTCCTTTCTTATTTAGGGCAAATTTGAAAGTTTTACATGTTTTCGTGTGATTCAAAGGCTCGCTGTGTTGGAGTTGGTGGAGGAGGTGGAGGTGGAGGGGAGAGGAGGCCTGTGAGCAAGAGGGAATAGATGGACGTACCAGTTGAGAAAAGGTGCAAAAAATCTTATTCGGCTTTATAATATCACTAAATATTTATCTCTTGTATTACGGGAGTTTATTTGAAGTACTTTCATATTTGATTTATTAATGGAAATGCAAATCAAGCTATAATCCGTTGTAAGATTTTGTCTAGCAATGTTTTTGTGTCTAAAATAAATTATCATTCTATTATTATTATTTTTTTTTTTTTAATTAACTTGCCCAAGATTATTTTGGTGTTTGATGTAAGACTTAAAAACATGAGAAATATGATCCAAATAATAATATTCAATAACATCTAGTCTAACTTTTTGTATTTTAATTTTTTTTATATAATACCAAAATATAAAACATTTTTTTATATATATAACGAGGAGTTTTGTTTTATTTATTTGGATCGATTTTTTTTTTTTTTTTTTTTTTTCAGAAAATGCTAAGGAAGATGGCAGGACTAAGGTGGTAAGACAGGAGGTCCAGCAGTGAGGTAGCAGAGAAGTGTGGAGTTGAAGACCTCTCTGTTGAGCTGAAGAAGAGAAGACCGAGATGGTTCGGACATGTGAGAAGGCAGCGGGAAAGGTGTTAAGTGAGGTGGAGGAGGTGAGGCTAGGTAGGCTAAAGAAAAGGTGGAAGGAATGTGTGACAGAGGATATGAATTTATTGGGAATAGAAGAACATATGGCACAAGATTGCCAGCTGTGGCAAGCAGTCATTGCCTATCCAACCCCAGCCTTAATGATAAAATGCAGACGTTACATGAAAATGATGAATGATGATGATGATGATTATATATATATATATATATATATATATATATATATATATATATATATATATATATATATATATATATATATATATATACAGTGGTACTTTGAGATATGAGTTTAATGAATTCTGTGATGGAGCTTGTATCTCAAAAAAAAAAAACTCGTTCTCAAAACAATTATTCACATTGAAATGCAATGAAATGCCATCAATTCGTTCCATCCTCCCCAAAAAAGGGCACCCTTATTTTTTTTATAAATAATAAGTATTACACAGAAACATAATAAAACATAACATAAAATAATGTAAAATAAATCAACTGTACTCTTATAAAGTCTATCTATCTTGGAGGATGCATTCCACGGGACATTACTGCATTCCCAAATCTTACTTGGGACTGTCGATCAGCTGGAGTGTACAAATATAGCCACCCATAGAAGACTGGCTGCTCTAGTAATCACAGGAGAACTCATTGACGATCCTGTAAACACTATTCATTGAATAAACAAAGTTTTAAGTAGAGAGAGAGAGAGAGAGAGAGAGAGAGAGAGAGAGAGAGAGAGAGAGAGATTGTTGCACTCCAAGTTTAATGAACATTATTTGAATTATACAGAAAAGAACAAAGAAAGAGAGAGAGAGAGAGAGAGAGAGAGAGAGAGAGAGAGAGAGAGAGAGAGAGAGAGAGAGAGAGAGAGAGAGAGAGAGAGAGAGAGAGAGAGAGAGAGAGTTTAATTAGCATTATATGAATTGTAAAGAAAACATCAATAAAAGTAAGAGAGAGGGACTGAGAGAGAGAGAGAGAGTTCTTTGGCTTAATTGGCAAGTGTATATCTGGCCTAGGTCCGGCGACCACAAATCGCTGCAGCAGGCGGAATCTGTTCTCTGTGGTATTGTTGTAACCTACATGTACAGGCTAAGATACCATTTTGTATATAGTTTTAGGTCCTGTATGTAATTATGCTAAAAATTGATCAAATATACTTTTAAGGTGTTTTAATTTTCCTCTCTGGTTCAAATAGTTGTTAAAAGTTCATAAAATATATTTTTTAAGGTTGTTTATAGTATGATTTTTGTCTGCCAGAGCTAAGTTTGTTTTTTGAAATAAAATCTTGGTTTTTAATGAACTTATTTTTCATTTCCTTCACTTAATAATGATGGAGAGTGGTTAGGGTTATCATAATGATGATTGCATATGAAAAAACAAAAAAAATTTGTTCAGTGAGCTTAAAAATGTAGGTTGGTGTTTACCTGCGGTAGGGGGAACACCAACTGAGGTCCCAAAAATTCTGAAGTGCAAAATGTGACACTTATTTTCTGAGTTGAGGATTTATGACTACATGTATACCAAAAGTGGCCATGTTGTGTAGTTTGTTTTGGACACAGTGTGCACTCTCTCAGGTACAAAATGGAATTTTTATGCAGGATTTTCAACTAATAGGTCGGTGTTATCCCACATCACCCTATATATATATATATATATATATATATATATATATATATATATATATATATATATATATATATATATATATATATATATATATATACAGTCGAAACTCAATACTCGAACTTAATTCGTTCCAAATGCCTGTCTGAGTGTAAAAAAATTTGACTACTGATACCTATAAATCAGGTAATTTGTTCTAACCTTAGCAAAACCCAGAGTTTACACAAAACTCCATATAAATCTTTTTATACTTTTGATTTGTACATATCGTATGTGAAGGCCGGTGATGGATAACTTGTTTCCTGGTGTGATTCCTGTGAACCCACTAGTGGAGGGCGGTAGTTCACTAACATTTGCACTTTCACTAGATTCCTTATTTTCACCATTAATTGGCCTCTTTGGTGACATTATAAGTTTCTAAATGAAAAACTACACAGTAAACAGGAGAATGTTCTTACATCTGTGGTGAGCTTTGCACCAGTATCTAGTACACAGTATTACCGTATTACCAATAGATGAATGGGACAACAGGCTGCGGTGGGGAGGGAGAGGCTAGAGCTTTGTTTACAACCATGTTTGCAGACTTTTGAGTAGCAGATATTTTCATCACTAATAAGCCTCTTTGCTGCCATTGTAAGTTTCTAAATGAAAAACACAGAAGAATGTTGTTCTCATGACTACGACAGGACAACTAGTGGAGGTGGGGGAGGGAGAGGTCAGGAGCCTTTGTTTACAACCACGTGTGTGAATGTTTGACTACCAGTTATTTTTTCAAGTAAGTCAAACTTTTGCATTTGAGGTATTGAGTTTCCGCTATACAGTAGAATCTCGAATCTCAATCAATCTCATCTCGATATTTCGCATCTCGATTGCACCATCAAAAACCCACGATTCACATATCTCGATCAAATTACATGAATCTCGATTCCTATTTTTCATTTTATTGTATCAAAACAAACATGGCGCATGGCGATGCAACTGTTTTGATTGCTCTCCCACCTAGCGGCAAGTTGTGGAGTGTAGTGTGTACCATTCACCCGCAGCCCCCCCCAGCCATTCAAACCCCGGGCGTGCGTGGTCAAGGTCGTCTACTTGAGGTGTAGGCTACCTGGATCCCATTCATCATGTTTCCCACGGCCATTGGAAAGGCCCAGGAGGTGAATAAGGGCGAGAATGGGAGTAAAGGACAACAAAGTGTGAAAAAACCCGGAAGTGAAAAAAACTTAACAAATACATTGCGGAGGACAAGGATAAAGTGTTGCAGCTCCTGGAGAAAGGCCACAGAGTTAGTGAAATACAAAACTTACAGGTATTCCTCAGAGTACTATTCCCACATTAAAAAGCAAGAAGGATGAAGTGAAGAAATCAATGACATTGGCAAAAAAATTATTCACAGGAAACACACTCGGACAGCGCCGAATCACGTGTATTTATAATGAAAGTAACCGTCTAGTGGCAGAAATGGAATATTATCTGGTAAGTGGATTCAACGATGAACAAGAGAGGTAGCAAGTATTAATGGTCCTCAGCTGCATGAACAGGCAAGGATATTCTACCAGGCTGTTTGCATTAGTTTTATTATATGAACTGTAATGTATTTTGTGGTAAGTACTTTAGGTGTAAGATTCAAGATTAACGTAGTTAATATAGGTTAGTTGCCAAAGCTTTGGTCCCAATTACATTTTTCTCTATAAGAAGTTAACTTTGTATCTTGATATTTCAAATCTCGATCAGTATTTTGGTCCCAATTACGATCAAGATTCGAGATTCTACTGTACAGTAATACCTTGAGATACGAACGCCCCAACATACAATTTTTTTGATATACAACGAAAAATTTCATATAATTTATGCCTCGAAATACGAAGATATTTTTAAGATACGAATAGCCATCAGTAGGTGGCATAGCGATCGCTTGGCTACCCGCGTCCACCCAAACATTCAGCCCGTGTTATGTATCATTGTTCATCCTTTGTGCATGTATGTGTCTGTGCTCCTCGGCAGTGTGCATTTTTTCTTGAGTTTTGTGAACTCAAGATCATGAGTCCCAAAGTAAAAGTTTGGCGAGAAACACACAAAATAGCCTGTATTCACATACTGATTACACTTGGAAATTCAATAAACGATTGAATACAAATGGTGTTCTGCCCACAAGCAACTCTTCCTCTTTGCAATGCAAAAACCCGTAAGTCTCTAGATGCTATGGTTACCAAAATATCACAGGTTGAATGAGGTGGTATCATCAGAGTATGTGGCCTTCCTTCCAATCGGCTCCAGCGGCCTTGGCTAAAGCGATAGAAAATGGGCCTTTTGTACCCTTTCTCTCTCTCTCTCTCTCTCAATCAAAATGTTTGCAAACTCTCCTGTCACCTGTTCTGATACCACTTTCATTCAAAAGTTGTCTCCTTGCAACATGACGAGAGACCTGAGGTGTAGAAGTAAAGCGTGCAGAAGTGGCGGAATCGGACACTGTGAGATCCATCGTGGGAGTTGGTGACACAGTGACATATAGCATATGTTTACTCCTGATGAGTGTTGCCAGCTCACAAGCAAAGAAACTGGGAAGAAAATAGCCAAAATATAGTAGTAAAAAGCCAAAACGTCTATCAACGTGCCCCGAGTCTTGCGTGATGAACGCCTATCGACGTGTTCTGAGTTTTGCGGATTAAGTTGTTATTTTGGGCAATATAGTACATTTATATCAAACATACAATACACATTGTATTTATCTTATATTAAATCTATATTTGGTTGGTATTTAATGCATGCTAATTTTTTTGGGGGTAAATTCATATCATGTCACGGAACAAATTAAATTTGTATGTCAAGGTACCACTTTATATACAGTGCTCGACAAGGAAATATGAACGGGGCTGCCACCGTTTGTACTTTCTTGTCTAAAATGGAAAGACCCTAGCAGGGGGGTAAGTGATATGGACAAGGAAGTACAAAGGGACAAGTGGGAGGAGCTAAGGGTAAAGATTATGGTATGTGCTACCAATCATCCCTCAGTTGCCTCTTAGCCTTCGTGGGGAGAATTTTTTTTCGCGAGTGTTCTGACAACGCCACATAGGCGGCCAGTGTTTTTTGCAGACAGAAGTGCTTTCTAGACTTAATATGGGCAAGAACAAGTACAGCAATAGTCCGCTTAACGAACGGGATAGGGGATGTCAAAGCTGTTGGTAGAGCGAAAATTCATTAAGCGGACATAATTTTCCCAGAAGAAATAATGGAAATATGCATTCTAGGCTGGTCCCCAACATACCACATGGGTTGAAAAGAAAATGTATGTATATTTCTATTAGCTTTTTACAAACCTTGCCCCCAAGAAAGCATTGTTTTGTAATGCATAAAGTAAAATCTTACATGGAATACCAAAAAATAAAGCAGAGATGAGATCACCCACAGACGAGGCGGAGACTCACGGCAACTCGGCTGCTTCTTCTTCTTCTTGTGACCATTTTAGCTTGCGTGTTGTCTTTCACTACATTTATGTTTCCACTCCTGTATTGCCTGCTATAATGGATATCATATCTTAGTATTCATATACGCTCATGCCATGAGGATAACCTCGACTCTTTGGCACTGAGTGATAGTGAATTACTAATGAAATATGCGGTTTTTCATTAGTTAGCTGGGAACACCACCTCCAGAGGTGGTGTTCCCAGCAACCTCAGAGCAACCTGATAGCAACATCGTCACCGTCCCTCCAAGCATTCATGGATGCCATTTCGTGGCAGGAGGTTGCTCTGACGTTGTTAAAGAATCTTGGATCCAGCTGCAGGAACGCTAGAGACAGAGGTGGGGAGCCAGCCAATCACAGCGAAGCTGCCGTGTTCGGTCCCTCACCCGCCAAATTCAAACCCAGAAAATTCGCTAAAACGGATGTGGTTGTACGTTATGCGGACTTTTGGTCTAACTTTATATAGTATGTTAAACCGGAAATTCGTTAAACGAATGTTCGTTAAGCGGAGTATAACTGTATTTATCACAAGAGACAATAGCCCAGATCATAGCTTTACATAAAGCCAGTCACCAAACAAAGGAAATAATAGAACTGGTTGGAGTTGGCAAGACATCTATGTGCAAGTGGGTTGCAATTTTTAAGAAGGAAGGTGGCTGTGACACACCAGGTTACAAACCAAGGAAAAAGTATTCCAAAAAGACATCCCATCATGCTACTGTTATCAAGAGACAGTAAGAGCATAATCCATATGTTACTGCCAGAAAAATAAAAGAAAACAACCAGGGACTCTTTGGGGAGGTTAGTGTATGAACCGTTAGCCGCTGCATACACGACCTTGGGTACACAAGCCACCGCCCAGTGAAGAAGCCTCTTCTCACCCTTAACCTGAGGCGCCATAGGGTCGAGTTTTGCAAGAAATATCTTCAGTGGGATGCTGACAAGTGGCTGGATGTTCTCTGGACCGATGAGTCCACCTTTACTGTGACTGGCAATAGAGGTGAAAATGTGTATCGGCGTACGGGTAGCAACCCTCTTGATCCCCGGTACATTCAACAAACAGTGAAATATCCTGATTCTCTCATGGTATGGGGAAGTTTTAGTGGAAGGGGACTTGGGAGCCTTGTTGTACTACCAAAAAATGTAAAAGTAAACCAATATGTTTATTATGAACTCTTGACCACCTGGAGGATTCTTTTAATAGTTCAGGTGCTACCATCTTTCAGCAAGATCACACCCCAGCCCACACTGCTCATAGTGTTACTCAGTGGCTTGAAGACTGTCATATACCTTACATAGCAGACTGGCCAGGCAATAGTCCTGATATTAATGCAATTGAAACCTGTGGAACCACATTAAACTAGATCTACAGGGTAAAAATACCAGCTCTGTGCCCAAGCCCGAGGCAGCCATTCGCCAATCCTGGGCTAGTATAACCCCTGCACTGCTTACCAAGTACGCCACTTCCATTCCAAACCGTCTTTGTGAGATCATCGCACGTAAAGCCACCCATTAGATGTAAGGAGTGAGCTTTTGTTCATTGATTTATGACTCATTCATTCTCCTCATCACTTATTCTCGCTAACCGTTCGTACTTCCTTGTCGAGCACTGTATATATATATATATATATATATATATATATATATATATATATATATATATATATATATATATATATATATATATATATATATATATATATATATATATATATATATATATATATATATATATACAGTGGAGACTCAATACTCAAACTTAATTAGTTCCAAATGGCCGTTCGAGTATCAAAAGTTTGACTATTGATATCTATAAATCAGATAATTCGTTCCAGCCATTGCCAAACCCAATTTTAGAAAAAAAAAAAAAAAAAAAAAAAAGGTTTAATTTTGCAGTCACTGCTAGCATTGGTGCAAAGAAGCAGGGTTAGCCTGTCTTTCATGGGCTTGTGTCCTGGCAAACATTTCTCTCCCTTTGTTATATAGATCATGTTTGGTAGTTTTTTTTCAAAAACAGGCCAGTTTCATCACAATTAACCCCTTAAACTCAGGGATGTTGGGATTTTTAGCTCGCGCTAACTCAGGAGGTTTGGCGAGGAACACAAATTAGCATGTATTCACATACTGATTACAGTTGGAAATTCAATAAATAAGTGAGAACAAATGGTGTTCTGCCCACAAGCAACTCTTCCTCTTTGCAATACAAAAAACCAGAAGTCTCTAGATGCTATGGTTACCAAAATATCACAGGTTGAATGAGGTGGTAACATCGATGTAAGTGGCCTTGCATCCGATCGGGTCCAGCGGCCTTGGCCAGAGTGATAGAAAATGGGCCCCTTGTATCCTCTCTCTCTCTCTCAATCAAAATGTTTGCAAAATTATCTAATTTGTATATTTTTTGCAAAAACATATTTAAAATACATACAATAGAAGTTACTGGTGGTGGTGGTGGTGGTGGAATATCTTCCCTCTCGGTGGTTGAACCTCCTATATCTGTAAAAAGCCCAGAACATCACTATCTTTGCTCTCTATTACTGTAGAAACTGTTAATTCCAAAGCCCTTCTGATACCACTCTCATTCAAAAGTTGTCTCCCCGCAACATGGCGAGAGACCTGAGGTGTAGAAGTAAGGCGCGCGGGAGAGGTGGCGGAATCAGACACCGTGAAATCACTGTCGCTCCCACCATCCATTGTGGGAGTTGGTGACACAGTGACATATAGCATATGTTTACTCCTGACTTGGGGGCTCGCCGTGCCTTACAACAGAATGAATTCCAGTTCTTTTCTTAAAATTCACAAACCACCCTTTACTTGGTTTAAAATCATCATTGGAGTCAGATGTAGTATCAGAAATAAGATCACGATCCAGCAGCCTAGCCTTCACACAAATTATGCACTCTAACAAAGAATCACCAGCCATCTGCCTTTGGTTTATCCAACCAACAACTTTTCCATTTCTTCCACTGCCGCAGGTTGCTTCAATTGCCTTTTTATACCAATCGCCACATCAGCTCTTTTAATGAGCTGTCTTCTTCAGTATTGTGGCTACTGTAGATTTAGCCATACAGTACTCAGCTGCAAGATCGGTTATTTTTCCTCCTTTCTCGTATTTATCAATAATCTCCTTTTTCCTTTCGATGGTTGTCACTACATTCTTTCTTGTAGGCTTATTCTCACCACTAACAAGCCTCTTCAGTGCCATTGTTAGCTTCTAAAAAAAAAAAAAAAAAAAAAAAAAAAAAAAAAAGAGAAAGCGCAAGACAATGTTTTTCTTACAACAGCGAAGGATAAACTGGCTGCGGGGGACCGGTGGGGAGCGTGGGGCGGCAGGACGGGAGAGACCCTTTGTTTACAGCTATGTGGATGGACGTTCGACTAATAGGTATTTTTTCGAGTATTAAGTCGAACTTTTGCATTCGACTATTGAAAAGTTTGACTATTTAGACGTTAGAGTATTGAGTCTCCACTGTATATATATATAAGCACACACAAAGATATTCCCTGATTCACAAAGTTAAATTTCAGCCAGCCATTCATAAATTGTGTTGCTCAAGAGTTGCTGATTTTTTTAAAAATATTTTGAGTATATAGTTCTCCCTTGAGTTTTGTGTTTGCTGTCTTTCAAAGCAACCACACTAAACATGAGTATCATGAAACTTGAGATATATAAAAGAATGTTAAAAAAATTGTCTATTACAAGAGGTATAGCATAGCTAACTTACACATTTCATGATAATAATTGTGAGGACCTATAAAAGGATTTCAAAATTATTCACTTTGCTAAACCGTCTTTTAATGTTTTTATTATTTTCATGATGTATATGATTTATCTAGTAAGTTTTAAAAATGTTAAAAAATAAGCTGGCATATTGTGGTTCAAAGTTCAAAACAGCCTGCATACAACAGGTTGAAAATTACTTCATTTATACTAATTATTTATTGTTTGTGATTTCACAATAATTCAGTCTTTAACAATTAAGACAATCAATTATATATTATGTTCATTACCTGATCAATGTTGAATTCATTTACTTTACAATTCTGAATGCCAATTGCCTGATATGAATTAAGTGTATTAAATGAACATAATTTTCCTTTTCAAAGAAGCACACAGGTCTAGGTAAGTGATGCATGGCATGACTTAACATTACATGATACAAGCCTTTATCTCTACTTCACATCAGTATATAGAAAAAACAATTAAATAAAAAGATATGCAAGTTAATAATAATATAAGTATCATCATAAATTCAGTTATGCAATAGGAAGAAATAAAGATATAAATACAATAATAAAATACAATAAAAAAATGAATAATTAGATAAATAACACATGAAATTTTAAGTAATAACAAAATGGATTCAAACAATAACTACACACGTTACCTAACAACCCAAGATGTGATTGCACTATTCTTCAGCTCTCATATGAATGTTGGTCTACAGCAAAGCACTTGGCATACAACATTTTTGACTTATGACCAGCACATTGCATACCTGACAAAAAAATATTTGATTTTCAAATTTTTATCAAGATGGCTAACTTGAGTATGACCAATATGTCACTTGCATAAATATCAAATCAATTAGTGATTCTACAGATACATTAGTTAATGACAAACACTATCCTGTGCATAGTGAAATAAAAAGACATTATTTTTACACATTTTACTACACCTGTAAGAGATAATTTCTTATTTTCCTTAAATTTGGGATTTGGATTGGTTGGATAGTAAAAAAAATATATATAATAATAATTTGTCTCCACTTAATCATCTCTGGTTCTGCTGCACTTAGTGCATTTTTTTTTTATTAATTTTTTTCCAACTGGTGGAAAATTTTAAACCATATAAAATTGCTACTTATGGTAAATTGAACAATATTCTGTAAATATATGTACTATAATTATGTTTTGAAAGGAAATGCATTTTATGAAACACCAAACTGATCAATAAATTCACACTAAAAGTGTATGTCAGGTCAGAGAGCAGTCTGCTGCAGCATCAGCGTTAAAGTGAAATTCATAATTATTATAACAATGCCATTTTGTTCTTTCTCAAGTAAACAAATGAATAAATAAAAAGCAATAATAATAATAATAATAATAATAATAATAATAATAATAACAATAACAATAATAATAATAATAATAAAATATAAAATGATAATAATAATAATAAATAATAAAAATAAATCAAGGTAGAAATAACAAAAAATGCATACATACAAATATATTAGCTGCACAATAATAATAATAATAATAATAATAATAATAATAATAATAATAATAATAATAATAAAAATAAATATTTGGATTGAGAATCTTGTCATAATGCAAACTAATATAAATCAGTCAAATTGTAGGGTTATCCATTAAAAAACACAAATAAATAAAATTAAAGAAATTGCAGCAGTAGCAAACATATTCATTCCATATAGCAGTAATTGCTGATGTTTTTTTTGTTTTTTTTTTTGCTGTTGCATGGTGAGACTTGTAAATTGATGAAAAGAAACAAATGCTTGAAACACAAGAAAATACCAAATAATAAATATCTACATTATGATCAGGCACACTAAGTTTAGAACAGCATTTTTCCTACTGCAGTATAATCCCAGGCATTTCCTTATGAATGCTTAATGAATCCTCGTCAGTTCCTCAACGGTTTTGATGAGGTCATCTGGAGTGGCTTCAGACTTCATTCCAGAGCCATCATTAATCTGAAAATGTAGTAGACTTATGAATTTAGGTTTGCAGGGTGTGGAATGGAAAGACAAGGACAATCTATGATAAACTTGCAAAGTGAAGCTATTGATATAGGAAAAGAGCTATATAACTGGTGCTTTAAAAAATTAATGGAAGTTACAAAATAAACAAAAGATTACAAGTCAGGGAATTAAAAGAAATATTCATACATAATTCTGTGTGAAGATGATGATGAGTAGAGGAGTTTGAGTAGCTGAAAATATTATATATATATATATATATATATATATATATATATATATATATATATATATATATATATATATATATATATATATATATATATATATAGATACAGTAAAGTCCCGGGTTACGTCGGTCTCGAGTTACGTCAAACTCGTAGTTACGTCAGTCCACTATAAGGCAATTTAAGATTAAAAAAATTGAAAATTTATAAATCGTAAAGCGCGGGATTTATTGTTATTGTTGGTGGTTACCCGTCACACTGCCCACCTCACGCTTGAATACAATAACACCCTGCCTCAGTTCCACCACACCGTCGCCCCTGGCAAGAGTGTTATCCTACTTCTGCGTTTACTGACTCAAGTTCTTAGTATCTTGCTCAATGGCACCAAAGAGAAAACTCTTTAGTGACAGCAGTGATGCTAAGAAAAAGGAAAACCATTACGCTACAAGAAAAAGAGGACATAATTAAAGACATGAGAAGGAGGCAGCAGCTGTGTGAGGGAGGAAGAAGAAAACGGGAAGCCCGTTACCATGACAACGGGGAGGTTGACGACCTTGAGGGTTCGCGCACCCATCACAACAATAACAACTCCGGAGCCTTGCCAGGGCCACACGACACTCGCAGCTCACTTGCACCGTATGCACCTGTCTGCTGATCCCTATTGCCCTTTCCTATTGCATTTCCTGCCCCGCTGCCCACGCTTCTACTCCCACCGCACTGCACTACGCTCCCAGCTGGGCGTCACAACATTCGACCTGCCCACCCTCCTGGCGGCCTCAGGGCCACCCCTCTCGGCAACCTGCAGTCCTTCACATTCGTGGCCCTAATCAACAACAAAAACAAACTTGTGTTTCATATTCCTATATAGTTGTAAATAATATAACAATATAATCTTTAACTTACCTGAATGACCATAAACAATGATTGGTTGAAAACTCGATAATATGCTTTGAAATGTACGGAAACTCGAGTTACGTACAAAATCGACTTACGTCATGTTTCAGGAACGTAACTCTGACGTAAACCGAGACCTTACTGTATATATATATATATATATATATATATATATATATATATATATATATATATACTGTTGAATTTGGATAAGTCGGACATTCCCTTTTGTTGGACCAACCTTTCCCCCTATTAGTTAGCAAGGGTCAACAGTATATATATGTATATATATATATATATATATATATATATATATATATATATATATATATATATATATATATATATATATATATATATTTTTTTTTCTAATTTATATCATGTGGACTTTTCATGGGAATTTATGGGCTAAAGGAGATAATTTTTGGGAACTTCCTATCTGAAAGCCAACCTGCAAGGGAACCATTACCCCTGAGTATGGAAGCCCTAACTACACTTGGACTGTACCCACGATTCGAACCCGTGTGATTGGAGATCCCTTGGACCCCAAAGCACGGATGGTTCCATTGTACCACTGTACCATAATGATATTCATAATGGCAGTAGCATGAAAATCCAAGCTAGAATCTCTACTAAATCAAGCCAGGTACAATATCACATCTTGGATGTAAGTATAACAGCATTCACTGATTTATTTTTGCCCCCTTACAATGAGACCACAGCAGATGCAAGATACTTCCCAAAAATGTGGAGCATATACTAGTATTGATAATGGCAGAAGTGAAACCTCAAATATTTTTTTTTTTTTATGTTATGGCCTATAGCACCTATAGGCATACTTAAAGAGTATAGTGGGAAGTGCTGTTCAGCTTCCGCCCATTAGTGGCGCAGGCAATTCTATTTATAGTGGTACCTATATTAGGGCCCATATCACCAACCAAGTGCATCTTTGGTGAAACCACCTAGAATCTTGGTATCATGGTGACATGTAGGTAACTTTAAACCACTCAAAAAATGCATAGCTTCAAAGAGGTATATGATGGGATTCGAACCTACGTGTGGATATCTGCCCGATCCACGCTCACCACCTTATTCACTACACCACCACCTCCCTACTTATATAATCCCACTCTTATATACCATATATGCCACACTATAAGATGACTCTGTATACATGACAACCCCCAATTGTTTAAGGAAAAGTTTAGGTTTTGAGCTATTACCAGAGTATAAGATGACCCCCTTAACCTCTTCAATACCAAGAAGCTTTTCATATTCATCCTGGTTACTATTTGGTGATTTTATTCAGCTTCAGAACTTATGTGAGGATTACAGTAGTGAAGACTCTAGCTATAAATCTTCTAACCTCCAGACTCTTTCTAATGCAAATAAAATTGTCTACTCATACCGAAAAAATCTAAGTAAAAATGCATCTCAGTATTGAAGGGATTAATGGTGGAGGGTGCATCACCGACAAGCTACAAAATGCAGGGATTGCGTGGTGGTTGGTTGGTTCCCTCACTAAACTACATTATTATGGTAAAATTCACAATCCTTGTTCTTCACAGTTCCATGTGTTTCTGAGCTCCGAAATGGTAGGAATATGCATTACTTTCTTTTCTTGATGACTACGGTACTAATCGCTACAGGTTTATTGCTGCCATATTATGGGGACCCATAATATGGCCATTCCCTCACTACCACTGCCGCTAGTTTCAAAATATAGCCACCCTTGATTTATTAACCCCTTCCTTACCGCAAGACTGTTTTGTGGTATGTGCGTACCACGCGCAAAAGCGACCTCGTGGTACCGCAAGATGCCGTTGTGGTACGTGCATACCACACTAATACATTTCCGTGTATAACCGTGGCCTGAGTGCGGATTTTGCCTTTTTCATGCTCCACGTGGTTCACTATAAACAAACTAACGCTGGAGGCGTTATTTTTACCCATCCCAGTGTAACAAAACCACCCCCCCACTAGCCAATCAATATCGGAGTTCATTTTTCAGGCATAAACTAAAGCCAATCACTATTCTTTGATGTATATATTATTCCCACAGTTCCCTCAAGAACATCAGTTCTCTATTATCAGCCGTGGTGAGACTGTTCTATTGCTTCTAGCTAGAGATAATGGCATCTGCTTTTTATAGCAGCGATGAGGATTATCATAATTATGAGACAGATAGTGAGGATATACTGGAAAACTCTCCAGATGAATATGATTCAGACTATGATCCTGAAAAAGAAAGAGGAGAGAGTGATAGTGACAGCAGTGTTGAAACCCTCTCGGCAAGTGAGGGGGAGCAGCCTAGTTATGACTCTGCCTCAGGGCCACCCTCACCAGGTGTAGAGTGTGTAGTGCTGAATTTATGATTAGTGCACAATTTATGATTATGTTTATGTTTTCTTTTATTAGTAAAATTACAAAAATGTTTCGAGAAAAGTACATAACACTGAGTTAGAAAGAAATATAATGTGTAGATCTGGGCGTGAGGCACATGCGCACACAGGCAGGGGGCTGCGGTATAGGAGGGGAACGCTTTGTTTACATCAGGGGTTGGCTGCGGTAAGGAAGGGGTTAATCCAACAATTAGCTCACACTCAAATCCTGGGACACCTGTAGAATCAAGATCAAGATCAAGATCAAGCCTCTCGTGGACAACACATGCACCACTCACTCCCATAACAGCGTCACCAGCAGCTCGTCTTCACTCGCTCAATTTACCACCAAAACGCCCTGCAATGCGGCCTAGCGTTCCTAAGAAGACCAGGAAGTCTCTTACTCTCGAAGTGAAGCAAGATATTTTTCAGACATGAGAGGCGAGAAAACTATAGCATTGCTGGCCACCATCTTGACTCCATATACTGTCTCTACTATTTTCAAGTCAGCAGACTATTAAGAAGGCTGGTGAGACTGTATCTTCCTTGCAAGCTAAAAGAACCACCTGAACTCGTGACTCTACAATGGATAAAATGGAAAGCCTTGTGGAAATGTGGTACATAAGTTTTGTATGCGGTACAATGATGCGCCCTTTGTTTACATTCCACAGGTTGCCGGTTAGTGTCTTTCCCGTTTCACTTGCCCTCCCTTCATAAATTTAATATTATCAACATTATAAAGTTACGTACATACATACAGTAGCGTACATTATAATGACTTAAATTAAATTTAATTGCCTAAATATTAAACTTCACAATTTTTACTTTCATTAAACCTTTCACTGTACTATGATGCACTCTCGCTTTGCTTACTTTCAATGGAAGTTCAAGTCGGGTTAAACTTGTTATAATTGGTTCGCTTAACGAAGTGTTTTTTTAGGAACGTAACCCCTTTGTTAAGCGGGGCTTGCCTGTTTTTATATATATATATATATATATATATATATATATATATATATATATATATATATATATATATATATATATATATATATATATACACACACACACAGGCAACCCCGTTTAACGAAGGGGTTACGTTCCTAAAAACACTTCGTTAAGCAAAACTTCGTTAAGCGAACCGATTATAACAAGTTTAAGCCCTGATTTGAACTTCCATTGAGAGTAAGCAAAGCGAGAGTGCATCATACTACAGTAAAAGGTTTAATGAAAGTAAAAATTATGAATTTAAACATTTAGGTAGTTTAATTTGTCATTATAATGTACACTAATGTATGTATGCACGTAACTTTATAATGTTGATGATCTTAACTTTATGAAGGGAGGAAGAGTGAAACGGGAAAGACACTAACCGGCAACCTGTGGAATGTAAACAAAGTGTGCATCATTGTACTGCATACAAAACTTATGTACCACATTTCCACAAGGCTTTCCATTTTATCCATTGTAGAGTCACGAGTTCAGGTGGTTCTTTTAGCTTGCAAGGAAGATACGGTCTCACCAGCCTTCTTAATAGAGTCTTCTGACTTGAAAATAGAGACAGTATAATATGGAGTCAAGATGGAGGCCAGCACTGCTATAGTTTTCTGGCCTCTCTCATGTCTGTGAATAATATCTAGCTTCACTCGGAGAGTAAGAGACTTCCTGGTCTTCTTATGAACACTAGGCCAATTGCAGGGCGTTTTGGTGGTAAGTTGAGCTAGGGAAGACAAGCTGTTGCTGACGCTGTTATGTTTTGACTGGGGAGTGAGTGTTGCGCGTGTTGTCCACGAGAAGCTTGATCTTGATCTTGATCTTTATTCTATAGGTGTCCCAGGATTTTTCCTGAGGCAGCCCTTAGTACAAGCAGCTCCTGGTGTATTCAAAAGCCTGTCAGCTTGCGTGATATGGTGGGGCTTTCAAATTTGGCAAAAAATTAACTGGATAAAACTTCGTTAAAGCGAGTTTGGTGTTCGTTAAACGAGCAGATGGTAGTAAAATGAAACCTTCGTTGTAGCGAAAATTTGTTGTGTGAACCTTCGTTAAACGGGGGTTGCCTGTGTATATATATATATATATATATATATATATATATATATATATATATATATATATATATATATATATATATATATATATATATATATTCAATATAAACATGCGTGTGTGGCTACAGAATGAATTTCAAGGTAGTGTGGCACTTAATGTTCACCACAGAGTTAAAGGGTTGTATTTTATTCTTGGTATATAAGACAACCCCTTGATTTACGAGCCTCAAAACTGGTAAAAAAAAAAAAAAAAAAAAATCTTATACTCCGGCATATACTGTATGCTTATATTATTACATATCATATTATATTATGAAAAACTATTATCTACTACAAATATATTATTACATTTATATTATGAAAACTATTAACTTATTGTTCAATATATTACAAAAAAAAATAAATAAATAAATAAATAAATAAAATAAAATAAAAAAAATAAATAAAAGATAAAAAAAATAAATAAATAAACCTACCATAAGGCCTTGAGCAACCTCTTTCATCTTGTCAGGACTAAGATCGAGGAAGCTTTCTATCAAGTCACCATCAATGAAGCCCTCACAGCGATCTGTCTTGCGTTCAGTGCTGAAAAAGGTTCACACATATTGATAACTATTCATAAAAACAGCTGGAATACATTACACTACATATGCTGGTTGAATAACAATGGAAATTTATTAGCAGGAAATGATTGCCTGAAAAAAAAATTTATATATATATATATATATATATATATATATATATATATATATATATATATATATATATATATATATATATATATATATATATTTACACAGTGGAGACTCATTACTCAAATGTCTAAATACTCAAACTTTCCAATACTCCAAGTTCGATTTAATACTTGAAAAAATATCTGAAAGTCGAACGTCCACACACGTGGTTGTAAACAAAGGCTTCCTGGCTTCTCCCTCTCCTCTGTCCGCCAGTTGTGACTTGTGCTGCCACATTCATCAGAATAACATTCTCTTACATTATATCTGTAGTTTTTCATTTATAAACTTACATTAACACCAAAGGCTTATTATTATTAGTGGTGAAAATATCAGGTAATAAAACAGCCGTACATTTGGTCGTATACAAAGCTCTGTCATCTCCCTTCTTGCAGCCGCCACTGTACTGTTCTGATACTGTATTAGTGGTAATACTGGTAATACCGTAATACCAGTATACCGGATGCCAGTACGCATCCCGAGTCCTGCTGCAGTGTTGAGAATACAACTTTCTACTGAGTTCTGTCTGTAGTTTTTCTTTTAGAATCTTATGATAGCACCAAAGAGACTTATTAGTGATGAAAATAAGGAATCTGGTGAGAGTGCAAATGTTAGTGAGCCACAGCACTCCATTAGTGGATTCACAGGAAACACACAAGGAGAAAAATTACAAAGACATTTTCATGGATGGTGACTGGTCCTTCCGCAATCCCCGTCCTCCTCCCCACCATTCTGACCTCCTCTTCACCAGCCTTCACTTACAATATGTAAAATCAAAATTGTAAAAAAATAAAATAAATAAATAATAATAAATAAAAAAAATTAAAAAAAAAAAAAAAAAAAAAATAAATAAATAAATAAATAAATAAATAAATATATATATATATATATATATATATATATATATATATATATATATATATATATATATATATATAAATAAACTTGAAGTTTGCTAAGATTAGAACGAATTACCTGATTTATAGGTATCAATAGTCAAACTTTTTAATACTCGAACAGCCATTTGGAACAAATTAAATTTGAGTATTGAGTCTCCACTGCATATACAAAAGGAAGCTATGACAATTTTGCTCATACCCTTTCACATTAACACAACACACTAGCTAACAGGACTGTCATGAGACACCAATAGAGTCTAAAAGTGCAATTCAACCAAGGCAATACAGGCACAATGTAGCATGACACTTGGCAAGTTTATAACATATCTGTTGAATGTGACTTTCAACCAGGAGACATGTTGCCTGTGACATGGCTGTGTAGTATATGACAGGCTAATGTTTATGATGAATGCTCGAAAACCCATTTGTGGTCTTTGCCTTAGCCATACATTTCTCAAATTTAAATTAGTTATCTTCTGCATCAACTGATCTTGCTTAATCACCCATATTTTCTACATGCCCAGGCCAACATGACAAATTTAGGTCTGTTCAATCATCTAAAACAAGTTTTCTGTAGTTTCTCATTTCTTCATCAATCTTTGTTTCCTATACATATACACAATTTTTCTAATATTTTTGCTGTAACCATGGGTGCTCTTCAAATATTAAATATCTACATTAGTCAATTCTAAAGGTAGACATTTTTTGTCTGTTGTATCTTACCTAAAACTTCTATAAAAATCATGGTCAATCTTTCCAACAGATTTTATTACTCGTGCAAGGCGCTTCTGCATCTCAAGTAGCAGATTGTAAAGATCCAGGTGCAAACTTGTTACAAGACCTGAAAATATAAGAATGGTCTTAGAATGGTTAAAGAATATACCTTGCAACAAAAACACAAGGAAGTGAATGAAGATGTAGAAGATGCATGTATCTTATTATTATGACATGTAGCACATTTCAAATATAATTGTGTACTTGAATAATGATGATATTTACAATAAGATGTTGAGATAGCATTTGAAACCCTCAATCTGATGATAAATAACAACACTGCTTCTGGTCCTCACCTGGTAAAGCATCTATAGCTGCCTCAAGTGCTTTTGGAGTGGAGATAAAGAATATAGGCACTATCTATCTAACTATCCTCCTGTGTTCAAAATACAGGAATGATGTCACTCAATATGAAGGTTCACTCACCCAAGGCACCATGCACAGTGCCATAGAGGACACATCCCTGTGTAACTGTAGAGGCCTCTGGAACACCTTGCATCACTAATGTTCCATGGCGGAACACATTAACAAAGTCTCCAAGGTGAAATCTTCCAACCTCTTGCATCTGTTGCCGCTCTTCATCTGATGTTGCAGCACTGTAATACAGCAGATGAAATATAGCAATCAAGTTACATTTAATTATTTTTTATTTATATGTGTGTAATTTTTAGCTTATATATTTGATCTTACCTGTCCTTATGACATACAAAAAGATTGTTAGAATGTTCTGCCCCAAGAAAGAGTTCATCATCCAAAATTTCTATGGCCGTCATCCAATTTGGGTCATAATCTCGAGCAATCTGAAATTCATAATTAATCTTGTATTCCAACAAGTAAAACTTGAAGTTATATATGATGTATTGGTCTCTTTGACACAAAGAAAACACATGCAATTGACAGATCCATGACAACAATATTTTGGAGAATAAAAAGTTCTTATGCAACTAAACAAATTCATAGTGAGTCTTTCCTAGTCTGCACCCATTCCAATCCTAAGACCACAGCAGCTGCAGAATACTTCCTGCAGAGTGTCCTGCAGTCTAACTGGATCCATATAGACACTGGTCCTGCCAAGCTTTTCAGCTCATCAACTTTCCTCCTCTGACTGAATGTCTTCAGCCTCTTTCTCACCGCCAGAATGTTGCATCTCTTTCTATCTTTTATCACTATTTTCATGCGAACTGCTCTTCTGATCTTGCTTACTGCATGCCTCCCCACCTCCTGCAGCCTCGCTGCACAAGGCATTCTTCTTCCTCTAACTCCTATTCTGTCCAACTCTCTAGTGCAAGAGTTAACTTAACCAGTATTCTCTATCACATAGCTTTCTCTGGTAAACTCTAGAACTTCTTGCCTGCTTCTGTATTTCCATCTTCCTAAAACTTGACTTCTTTTAAGAGGGAGGTCTAAAAGACATTTGTCCCTGTCTTTTGGCTAACTCTCGATCTCTAAGGGAACTGGCAATTAAGTGGGATTTTTTTTTCATTTTTTGTTGCCCTCATTAAATTTTCCCTCTTACATAAAAAAATCATGCCCACACTCCACATCTAGGGTTGATGAGACCATGTTATTTCCATGCCCTCATCACTGTCACTCTCCTTCTGCTTCAATTATACTTTCACTAAGAAAAGTAATTTCTTGTCCCAACTCTCATAATCATTATAATTTCCTTGCAGAAAAAACTATATCCACAGTCCTTACCTCCTCAAAACTTCCTTCCAATGTCTTGTACTGGAGAAGTGTCATTGAGCGCATTAAGTCTCCTACAAGGATAAAGTCACCTTTGGTTTTCAGACAAAGGGCTGCCACATTATTAAAGTGGGAGCACTCTAGTCTCAATTCTCGTTCATTAGTCCACTCAAAGAGTCGTACCTGTAGGGAAATAAACAATTAAAAAGGACGATGTGACTGACAACAATAATTTCTAAAGATAATGACATATCAGCAAAGTTTTTATGATATTACTAGACAAAAGCATACCAATGAATGTGAATCTGAATACCAATCTTACATTAACCCCTTCAACACGATGATGCATATTTTGCATCATCAAGGCACTCATGACACATCCAGTGACGTGCATATAGCATCGAGGATGCTTTCTGCTAAGATTATATGTTTTTGTTCCCCAGATACAGTACGAGATCTTTCGTAATGTAGGTTGTATATGATATGATGGCATACTTGACTTTCATCATTATTACAAAGTTGTACGATTCACTTATACCAGGATAAATACCGATGCCCCCTGCTGGAAATAACCCTACTTTATTTATTTGTTTAATGGTACCAATACATTAGTTTACCATAAAAATTACATTTTTCTCATTTGTCATCTTCAGAAAATGGCTGAGAGAAGGCAAATTTCAATTTTTTTCTCTAAAATTTGCGTGGGTTTATTTCTTAATGTACATACCTATTATGAAAAATCACTTACCATCATCATTATTTCTGGAGAGAGAGAGAGAGAGAGAGAGAGAGAGAGAGAGAGAGAGAGAGAGAGAGAGAGAGAGAGAGAGAGAGAGAGAGAGAGAGAGAGAGAGAGAGAGAGAGAGAGAGAGAGAGAGAGCTGCCTCTGAGTCAAGTATCTCCCCACGCCTCCCCAGCCCTGACACAACGCTCGGAGCTGTTTTCTACTGCTTGGAATGAAGAGGTTAAAGCAGCAAATGCTACTCTGGGAGTGTGTTTTACTTAAGAGCTCTTTGGTGAAGTGTAACCACCTTTTTTTTTCTAGGGATGAAATGCATTTTGTTCTGTTCATTTTGTAGTTTGTAATGGTAAATATGTACAAGGAAGACAATTTATCTGCTCTGAGCTATGTACTTGTTTGTCAGAGGAGCTCCAAAAGGTGGGATTATGATTGGTCTCTCTGAGGGTGCTTCCTCACCTCAACAAGAAATCTTTCAATACAATGACACCTATACAGGTGTCATGATGCACCAATAGCATTTATACCTACTACACTTCACTGCTCTTTCTCAACACCAAAAGAGCTAGCAGACAAATTCTTGAAGGATCATATCTACAGGAGCAATTACATTGCTAGTGCTAGGTCAGTAAAGCAGGTATATCTAATAGTATGCATTAAAAAGAATAATAATAAATAAATAAATAAAATATATAAATAAAAGCTAAAAAAATAAAAATGTATAATCTTTTTTCAGCTGCTAATTTACAGCTCATAAAATCTTAATATCAATGAACACTAAAGATATGGAAAGCTAAGCAGAACAAATATATCTAGTATCTGTAGAACTCACTGTGCTGGAGATTGACGCCAATAACTTGCCCTGGAATTCACATAGAGAATAACATGCTCCCTTGATCTCCTTCTCTGCCACCTGAATTATGGAAGAGAGAGGGAGAAAAGAAATTAATATTATATACAAAATAACATGTACCATAGACTCTGAATACTTGACATGCATCAGGGACCTGTTTTCACAATAGCCTGAAAAATAGGTGGGGAAAATTTTCTACCTTGTATACCCTTTCATATTTTGGGGTCATATATCACTTCATACTTAGTACATTTCACTTCATATTGTTACAATGACAAATGATTCCTGAATCTAAACATCATACTAAAACCTTTGCAAATAAATAAGTATGAGAAATATGATGAGTTGAAGTGAAAAATAGTGTCTGCATTGTTTTTAATCCTTTTAGGTTATTGCAATAATTTGCAGTAACTTAGCAATAATTGCTAAAATAAACTATCCCATATTGTAGAACAAAGTCTTCTCAGTGCAATGATATCTTTAGATTTCTGATAAAACATTATATAAGAGGTAAATGGAATAATTAAGGATCATAACCATAACATCGCACACTACACAAACACTTGTCAGTCAGTCAGTCACAGAGTTTCACTCGCAGTTAGTAGACACCACCGCCTGCACTCCAGTCCTTTGTAGGATTTCCTGTAACTATGCCAAAATTGTGTATCTCTCTCTCTCTCTCTCTCTCTCCAGTAAAGTCATTATTTCAGTTAGTACTTTTGATAAAGAGGCTAGAGCTATGGTTATAAAGAGAAGGAAATAATTCCTTGACTGTTACTACATGGCTTAAAAATAACCACTGAGAGAGAGAGAGAGAGAGAGAGAGAGAGAGAGAGAGAGAGAGAGAGAGAGAGAGAGAGAGAGAGAGAGAGAGAGAGAGAGAGAGAGAGAGAGAGAGAGAGAGAGAGAGAGAGAATGAAAATTATTCAAAACTAGTCTGTAACATATTTCATGGTCAAACATGGTATTTATTCAATTAAATTTTGTACCAAACACTAAGGTCATATCATGCTTTGATGTTAAAATATATTCACCATTAAATAATCATTCTATATTATTCTGTCATTATACATTAAACCTAACACCATATAATATGAAGGATATAAATAAGCAATGTGTGAGTTACATGAACTTACCTTTCAATGTAAGTTTTTTTTTTAATTAATATCACCAAAGAACTTGATGAGGCCATTAAAGTTTACTTCTGCTTGACTTCTCTTTTCCATAATATAACACATGATAATATTATGTGCTTCTATGTGTAAACATATTCCTTAATTTCCTAAGATAATGAAAACATTATATCTCACCTGTTGCAGTTTTCCTTCTGCATATGAGAAAAGAATAATTCTTCCTTGCTTGGATTCTGATTCCTCTGGGTTAACAAGGGCAGTACCCACAACATAGTACACTGTTGGGTCATCTTTGAGGCGCGTGGAACAGATACTAAGAGCGTACTCACCCAGATGGAAACTGTGATAATGAAGCACTGAAAAGGGAGAAAATGGGATGAAATCCTTGACCTGAGCTATTATGATGTCACAATTTTCATAAAAGCAATTAATCTTGATATATGAAAGGCTTTTATTCCAGAGTAAAACTGTAGAAAACTAAGGTCTTTTAGGGTGAAGAAAGGATTTATCTCTAATTGACTTGCTTCCTTAATTAACACCTATCAATGATTCTTCTGAAGCATAGAGCATCCTGTATATCAGTGGTTGTCTACCTTTTTCTAGTTAAGAAGCCCTTCAGTTATAAGACCATCAACTTGAACCTCTAGTAATCTGACTTTTGTCAGATCGTCTAAATATAGACGTTTGTTCTGTTTTTACCGCACTAAGTTTAGCATGGTCTATATATAGATAATTCCTTACAAGTAACAAAATTAATAAAAGAAAACATTATTTGGCATCTCAAATACTCAAACACTTGCAAACATTGCCTCTCAAGGCCAGTCACCACTTGTGCTTTGTTGGTGGTGGATGTGCTATACACATAATCTAATATTGAAAATTTTTGCATTTTTCTACTTTCATAAGTCTTGGATGTGATTAAGACAAACAATCATATAAATATATTGATATACATTATCATCAATCTAAAACAAATAACACCTATATAAAGATTCAATTGTTTGTTCTGTTTTGCAGCAGAGTCTACTGTTTAGTATTGCTGCAGAGTATACACAGATTCAAATGTTTGTTCAGTTTTGCAGTAGTCTACATATAGATGTTAATCTGGAAAAGCCCATTTGCTGAGAAACTATATATAGATGTATGGATGAAAGTCAGTAACATCTATATATAGACAATTCTTTATTTGGTAGTACACTTATCTGCACTGAGGCTGGGAAGGGGTTTATTTAATCACTGACACTAACTCAATATATAATGGTATTGCAAAGGATATTATATTAGATCAGGCATCTAAGTATTCCTGGAAATCTTCTTGTGAACCCCTGGAGGTTCATGAACCCAAGGTTAAGAATCCCTGCTGTATATGAACGGTGTGTTCCCTACTTTCAGATAAAACTTTGTGTGCTGAGATAAGATTAGTCAAAGCTGCCAATCCAGCAACTCAAAGCTGTATAAGTACCACAAGTTTCAAGCAGCCTGTAGCATCAGTTTTACAAGGTCATTTGCTGTTTATAATACAATTGGTTCTTGCTAACACAGGGGGTTTTGTCTCTGCTACTGGCTTACATTACATTTGATATGTGTTAGTTTTAATAAAGGCAATGGCAAAAAAAAAAAAAAAAAAAATACTAATGTTCTGATCTGGATGAGCTAGGCAATCAAAACTGAATATTTCCAGGATATGTATAACATTCAACTTTTTTATGCATACAAATTAAGCAAAAAAAATACATGCATGAAAATTCATAAAACATCAATGAAATAAAAATTCAAAACCATTACAGTACAGTACCAATGATAAAAAAATAAATAGTGAGCCATTGTTTATACACAGCTGATGAACGTTCACTATTGATATCACTGTGGACAATGACAGCAGTGGCAGCAGCAGCTATGCTTCTCATTAAACTCACATCACTGTATATAGTGGCATCAACAGTGGCTGCAGACCACCTTTCTCATCACTAAACTACATACATAACAATTTATCTGGACAGCTTAGGAGTGGAAGTGCTTCAGTTTTCAGGATTTGCTGAATTTCTGAGTGATTTATTGAGATAGCTTGATGACTGGACTTGGTTAGTGCTAACTCAATAGGGAGATTTAAAAGAAGATTAAATAAATTTATGGATGAGGATGATAGGTGGGATAGATAGGTATATTCATACAGGGACTGTCATGTGTAATCCTGTTGGCCTTCCTTTTTCAGCTTCCCTCATTTTCCTATGTTCTTTAAGTTATTCATTCTCTCCCATAAAATCACCAATTCTTATCAACAAATACATACCTTCAAAGGTATTTTGTGATATGATGAGAAGGTTGTGAGTCTCCACTTCTTGTCCTAATTCTGGAGGAGGTGGCATTGATGGTTTGAGAAGGCTGGAGGTAGTTATAGCAGAAGAGTTGGAGTGGGCACCCAGTGAAGCCACTGTACCTCCACTGCGCAAGCCAATGTCACCCATTACATCCACTCGCATCGTTATTACCCCAAATGTCTAGTAAGAAAAGGAGAGAAAAAAAAAAAAAAAAAAAAAATATATATATATATATATATATATATATATATATATATATATATATATATATATATATATATATATATATATATATATATATATATATATATATATATATATATATATATATATATATATATATATATATATATATATATATATATATATATATATATATATATATATATATCTAAAAATTCCACAGTAAACTTGATATAAACACATCATTTCATAATATATTTGATTATACTAAATTCATAACAGCATAAAAAAGCAAAACTGAGATATTTAACATTTTGACTAGATTTGACCTCTTCTACAGAATAAGTTAATGTGATATACAAAGATTTTACCTCTGTCTCCTCTTGATATGCTATACGCCGAGGAGTTTCCCCAAGAGGAACAGTCCGGATGTGTAACTTCTGGATTTCATCAATGGTGCCTATGGTGATACCTTCACTGGTAGCAAGTGCAAGACTGCAACATAATGTTTCATCTTATTTTTGGGTTTGTCTTTAACAGAGAACACTTCATATTCTTAAATCAATAAATTTCCAACAAAATTTTTGTCTATTTATAATATGTGCATGAATAGATAACACTAAAATCAAATACAACAATTTTTCTCAACATATTTTTGTCTAATACAATCCCTTAATAAGTTAACTCTAGCATCTCTCCCAAATGCCACAATTTCAGGTTCTCTCTCCTCCACTCTCAGCAGTTTTTCAAAATACTTTCCCACCTCAATCTACTTAACAAACATCCAATCATCCTTTGCTTTCATGTTCCTCACCACCAGATGGTCCTTTCTTAATTCTCTTCAAATCTTTTCAAAACATTTCCTTATTCTCTTGAACATTCTTTGTTAACATCCTCCCTCATCTTTCATCAGCTCTCCTTTCAGCATTCATGCATACTCTTAAGTGTTTGTCTTCTGCTTTCCTTGTACAGTTGGCTCCCAATTTGATAAAGCAGTCTTCCTACCTACATTTATACCTAAAGTGATATTTATCATCCTTCTTTACAGTAGCTGTCACGGGCTAGAGCAGTGGTTCCAACTGGTGTACTCTAGCACCAAAAGGTGCCGTGAGATCTACTGAGGATGCTGCCAAAATTCAGGGCAAAAATAATTTTTAAACTACTGACACTCCCTACCTCACTGTATTCGACAAACAAATGCATGCCAACACACACTGCACATAGTTTATAATAATTATCAGATATGTTACTTCACAAGTTAGAGATGTCATCACACTTTCTCTATTTTTCTCATCCTCCAGTTACCTGTTTGACTGCAAAAACAGCAGGAGGTATGTATAATAATTAGCCAAGTTTATGAGTTGTTTGTTTGTTAGCCTTTTCCATTTTTTTTTTTTTTAGTTCATTCATTTCAAGGCATTAGTTATGAGTTTCTGTATGCTTAAAACACTGAAAGCTAAATTCAAGTATTTTCTCCTGTAATAGCAACTGCAAACATATTGCAAAATTGTGGTTATTTATACTTCTTTTGTAATTATAATTCATATTTGCTAATAAGGATGCCAGGGACTTCTAAAAGGCTTAACAAGGAAGCCTCAAACCACAAAAGGTTGGGAACCACTGGGCTAGAGCTATACCTGATATGTTCTACCCTACCAGCCTAGTCTCCAGTTACCCCAGGTACAACCCCGGCTACATGGCCCTGTCTTCCAACTATCCCCAGCTCACTCACTCTCCCCTGGGCACCGTCCTCACAGGGCAGAACCATTACCCATACTTTGGCCCCATCTACCCCCAGCTACAGAACAAGGACACCAACCACAAGAGTGGCAAGTACCACGACCCAACCATCAATGCGGTGCTTGACACAGTCATTGAGGAGCTGAAGAACATCCTGAAGTGTGACTTCAACAAGAGCATGATTGAGGCAATGGCCTTCAAGACGTTTGAGGCGAGGTGGGATGAGCAGGAGAGGAAGTTCAAGGCCTAGAGTGTGGTGCGGGAAAACAACGTGGACATAGTGGCAGGTCCCCAGAAGAGGATTAAAAAGATCAACTCCATCTCCTTACTACTGGAGACTCTGGAAGGCTTTGGGCTGGACTCTCTAGGGTCCCTCGGCCTTGGCTTCAGAGCGTTCATGCCCAAGATGCCCTCCTTCAGGAAAGTGCCCAAGACCAAGCCACCCTCACCATCGTGCATGGATGAGGACAGCCGGGACGTGCCATCAGACGAGGACAGCAAACAGTCACAGGAGAAGAGAGTGGAATAGTCAGATGAGGACTCTGCCCCTGAGGACGTCCCACCTCAACCCAAACCCAAACCTTCTACGGCGACCACTAAGAGGAAAACAAAGTGGTCCTCGGATGACTCAGTGGTCAGTGAAGTGTCATCAGAGGAGGAGAAGTACGACTCTTCCTCTTCCTCCTCGTCCTCCTCCTCCTCCAGTTCCGAGTCTTCTGATTCTGAGTCAGAGTCGGATTCTTCCTCATCCTACAGTGAAGAAGAGAAGGAGGGGGAGGAGAAGACAGTGGAGGAAGGAGAGGAGGAGGAGGCGGCAAAGGCAACAAAGAAAGTCACTGAGGATGAGCCATTAGAACTCAAGGAGCTGCGAAGACTAGAAGCAGAGTTTGAGGCAGACGTGAGATCAGTGGTGGAGAGTGTGATAAGAACTCCTGAACATGACTGTCCTGCCACACCGTTGCTTGAGTTCCTACCAGACGAGGACCAAGATGCGTGGATGGCTGACGCAGAGGAGGATGCCACCCCTGCCCCATGCCCTCCACCAGTGAAGAAATCACCACCACCACCACCACAACCAAGGCAAAGAGGCTACCAAAACCAAGGAAACCCAGATCACCAGTCACTAAGAAGGCCAGCAAACCATCACCGCCCCTCACACCCAAGCAAGACAAGAAGACACAGAAGGCCCCCCGCCGTCCAGGACCACGACTCAGAGATGGACACAGCAGACAAGAAGAGTGACCTGGAGGATGGGTTAGCCGAGTCAGCAAAAACACTCATGGCCCTGGCTGGTGCTGACGTCAATGGGAGAGTGCGTTCTTCCTCCTCCTCCTCCTCCAGCACCTCCACCACCTCGTCATCCTCTCAGTGCATGGGTGGCAGCACTGGGGAGGAGAAGAGGTCGCCAGTATTCATGGAACACAGCTACTGTCTCCCCTGGGCTTCCTAAAATGGCACCAATGCTTCCTTATTGCCTCCTTTCCCACTCCACATCCTCTTTTCTGTCCCTTTTCCCCTCCTTCATGCTTCTCAAATGCCCTTTCCCTCATCTCTCTCTCTCTCTCTCTCTCCAAAAGTTAATCCATACACCCAAGAAAATTATGACCATTCATCATTCTCCATTTCTACTGTGTGTGTGTGTGTGTGTGTGTGTGTGTGTGTGTGTGTGTGTGTGTGTGTGTGTGTGTGTGTGTGTGTGTGTGTGTGTGTGTGTGTGTGTGTGTGTGTGTGTGTGTGTGTATTTAGCTAATTGTATTGAACAGGGTTCAAGTGGGGCTCATAGTGCCGTCTTCATGTCTTCATTTATCTAATTGTTCCTTAAACTTATGCACATTATGTGCAGTAAAAACTTCATTATTTAATGCATTCCACTTCTCCACCATTCTGTGTGGAAAACTGTATTTTCCAATATCCTTCACACACTGCCTCAGCCTGATCTTCTTTACATGTTCTCTTGTCCTTCTATCTTCTTCTGTTATCAGCACCAGGTCTTCCTTGCCTATCTTTTCAATGCCATTGACTATCTTGTACGTTATTATTAGGTCCCCTCGTTCTCTTCTATCTTGTAAGGTTGGAAGTCCCATTTCTTTCAGTCATTCTTCATATGTTAGGTCCTTTAGGTCCTTTCAAAATCTGCTCTTGCATAAATTAATCTCTCTCCTTTGTAGTCATCTCTGTAACTTATCTCATCCTCCTCTTGAATTTGCATCTCTAATGTCACATAATCACTTCTTCCCATTGGACTGAGGTATTATATGATTGGAGGGGGCTCTGGTTTCTTTGTGAATACTAGGTCAAGCAACAATGGTTCTTCTTCCCCACTGTACCTTGTTGACTCCTCTATCCACTGATCCATTGTATTAACCATAGTCAACTGTAACACCTCCTCACTCCACTGTCCAGCATTATCCATTACTTCTATCTCTCTCCAGTTTACTTTTATACAGTTAAAGTTTCCAACTAAAAGTATTCTTCCATCTCTTCTTATCATGTTATCTAGGTACTTAATCATCTCTCTTTGCATATCTTTATGTTCTTCAGTTCCCCATGTATTAGTCTTAGGTGGCACATATGTAACTATGATTTTTCTCTTCTTCAATTCTTTTGTTTTGATTGTTACTCCCATTACTTCCACTTTGTCCTCACCATATTGCACATCCTCCACATATAAGTTATTGCGAACCATTATTAGCACTCCTCCCCCTTTATCCTTCCTGTCTCTCCTCCAGGTATTACATCCTTCCTCATTAAAGTTAACATGGATCTCCTCTCTTAGTTTTGTTTCAATGATACACATTACATCAAGCTTTTTCTCTTTCAAATAATCCGTAACCTCCAACATGTTGGATAACAACCAGTCTATATTAGTATAAGTCACTTTTAATTTCTTGCTTCCTCCACGACCTCCTCTTTCTTCTGTAAGTACCACTTCTTTAGTCTCATATCTAGAACCTTCCAGTGAAAATTCTTTTCTCGATCTCTATCTTTTTCTGTTTTTTCCTTAGCTTCATTTGTTAGGACTTTCTCCTTTTCCCTCTATTCTAGGTTCATATCTCTTTTTATCCATATATCTTTGTGTTCAGTATCATCAGCCAGCTTCCCTTTCTTAGCCATAATTTCCTTTACTGCTACTTGTGATCTCATTCTCACTTTCATTGGTCTCCTACCCCCCTTCACTGTATCTTCCTAACCTGATCACTTCCTCCACCTCCTGGTCCAGTTCTTGTGATGTCTTGAACTTGTTTAATAACTCTTCATGTTCTCTCGTGAACATGTTTAGATTTTTTTTCCTTTATCCCCAAAATCACGAAACTTTTCCTCTTATTTACCAAATCTCGCACAAGATGTTCTTTCTCTTTAATAACTTGTATTACAGCAACTTTTGTGTTTTCCTGAATCTGTCTCTTTACTACCTCTGAAAATTTAACCTTTTCCTCTTCCTGTTCTTGCTTCCATGCATTTCGTAATTCCTTCAGTTTGTTTTCACCCATTACACCTTCCACCCTGTCCACAATCCCATCCTGTACTTTTAACTGTAAGCTCCATAAGGAGTTTTCGTAGTTTTGACATGTGGCTTTTAATACGTACAGGCAACCCCCACTTAATGAACGGGTTACGTTCCTAAAAAAATGTTTGTTGCGTGAACTTTCGTTAAGCAAACCAATTATAACAAGTTTGATCCCTGACTTGAACATCCATTGAGAGTAAACGAAGTGAGAGTGCATCATAGAACAGTAAATGAACAGTAATGAAAATAAAAATTGCAAAGTTAAACATTTAAGCAGTTCAATTTAAGACTAAGTCATTATAATGTACACTAATGTATGTATGCAAGTAACTTTACAATGTTGATGATCTTAAATAATTTATGAAGGGAGGGAGAGTGGAGCGGGAAACACGCTAGCCAGCAACCTGTGGAATGTAAACAAAAGGCGCATCATTGTGCTGCATACAAAACTTATGTACCACATTTCCACAAGGCTTTCCATTTTATTCATTACAGAGTCACGAGTTCGGTTGGTTCTTTTAGCTTGCAAAGAAGATACGATCTCACCAGCCTTCTTAATAGTCTACTGACTTGAAAATAGTAGAGACAGTAGATGGAGTCAAGTGGTGAGTAATGCTATTAGTTTTCTTGCCTCTCGTGTCTGTGAATAATATCCAGCTTCACTTCGTGAGTAAGAGACTTCCTGGTCTTCTTAGCAATGCTAGGCGGCATTGCAAGGCTGGTTGCTGGGCGTTTTGGTGGTATGTTGAGAGAGGGAGGACGAGCTGCTGCTGGACACTGTTATTGTTTTGAACTAAAAGTGGGGAAGGATAGGGGAGTAAGTGGTGCGCATTTTGTCCACAAGAGGCACTGGTGTACTCAGAAGCCTGTTGGCTTGCTTGACATGGTAGGGCTTTTAACTTTGGAAAAAATTACCAGGATAAAATTTTGTTAAAGTGAGTTTGGTGTTTGTTATACAATCAGATGGTAGTAAAAGGAAACATTTGTTGTAGCAAAATTTAATTGTGTGAACGTTCGTTAATCGGGGGTTGCCTGTACATCATTTTGTTTCTTTATTTCTTGAATCTCCTCCTCTAATCCCTGATTGATTACACTAACTTTATCACATTCTACTAATCTCAATTTCAGCTTTATGTTTTCCGTTGTCAGTCTGTCCTGCTTGTCCATTAGACTCAACATCACTTCCTTTATGTACCTAAACTCCCTTTCTATGTTGATCAACCTCCTCATCCTACCTCTTTCGTTCCTGAATCCAGAAAAATCCTTGTCCATAATATCCTCAGTCAGTTTCTTTAGTCCAACAGGTGTTTCAATGTACCGTTGGTTTTCACAAGATGGCATATGTTTTGATTCTGTCATACGTCTGGCAGAACTACTCAGTTCCATCTCTCTCTCTCCTTTTTTTTTTCTGTCTATACAATCCAAAACTTATTTATTATGGAAATAGGAGAACCTATAGTCCCTCCCCTATACATACGTCTAGGTCAGGCACCAACTCCTGTTGTAGCTTTTCCTTTCAAGCTGCTCAGAGACGTCTTGTCGGCATGGTGTCTCACACATGCATGTGTGTGTGTGTGTGTGTGTGTGTGTGTGTGTGTGTGTGTGTGTGTGTGTGTGTGTGTGTGTGTGTGTGTGTGTGTGTGTGTTATATAGTTGTCCTGCACATTGAGAGAGAGAGAGAGAGAGAGAGAGAGAGAGAGAGAGAGAGAGAGAGAGAGAGAGAGAGAGAGAGAGAGAGAGAGAGAGAGAGAGAGAGAGAGAGAGAGAGAGAGAGAGAGAGAGAGAAAGGCAAAAAAGGTGACCATTATTGCTGTGAACAGGTTTCCTATAATCAGAGAAGAGAAAAGTCTTTTGTTATTGTGGATTAACAATTCCTTGTGACAGCATTTCTGAAACAAGTTGTGAAAAAGCTATCCTTACCTGTTGGGATATGCTTCAGCATTAAGTGGACACATGTGTGTAACTTCTCTTAGGTTCACCTTTGAGAAGACCAACTTATGATTTGATGAATAGATGACAGTAGGTCTATCTGAGCATGCAAAAACATTTGTTGAGGAGAGGGATCGGAATCGGCGCAGTGTGGTGGGTTGAGTTCCAAGGACAACCTGTAAGAATATAATGTAATTAAAAAGAATTACCAGCTGTTTAAACTACTAATATTAAAGTAATTATCAAATATGTGCTACACAACATCTAACAATACAATCTTCCTTCACAATGATAACTCCTAAGTCTTAGGTGATGTACTAATGCACATCTCAGGGTGATGTATATATGCACCAAATACTTTTCTCAACTAAAATCAAACCAAGGCAAGAGGAAAATGTTTTGAAAATTTTTTTGCAAGATTTACAAAATTACTCCTATCCACTTTTTGTGACTTTCCATCAGATAGTCCATACAAAGTAAGAATCAAGGAAAGAGGTGATCTGCACTCATCCAATACATAGCCTAGCATTAAAATAATTGCCTCATGTAATTCTTCTTTTCGTATTGTATGTACTAATTTACATATTACCATAATCTATACTTCATTCAAAATCTCCATTTCCAATATATTTTGAAATTCCTATTTAACTACAAAATACCTTTCACTTCAATTTCTAAGAACCTTATAATGATAATATTGACACATTTTAGTTACCAAAGATGCATAATGAATAAGGAATACAAACTACAAAGAATTATTATCAACTTACTTTTTTCTTCTCGGAGAGATAGCCAGTGGCTGACGTATAGCTGAAATAGAACAGCTGACCATCTCCCATGGCACACAGGAGGTAGTGATGCCCCTCAAATGTGGTCATCAAGATGGACCGGGGAATAATATCTATAGGGGAGAAAGAAACAATGGTTACAAAAAATTCACAACTCAACAAATTTTCATGACTTGCTGCAAGGCATCTCCCCTCATACTGTGGTTCAAGCAAATGCCAACTATACATGATATACAGTAATAGCACAATACATGTGCTGCTACACTATCATTTTTTTTTATAATTGATGAGGCATTATACCTTTTGTATAATCTTAGGCACTACATTCATGCTGCATTTTTTCTGAACATTAATAAAAAGGTACTGTTTTCATGCATAAGATGCCAAGAATGCCAGAAATGAATATATCAAAGTAAAGAGAGAGGAAGACAGAAACTTTGAGAAAGATGTGTTGAATAAAAGCAAAGACAAACCCAAACTTTTCTATAAGTTTATAAATGGCGAAATGAAGAAGAAGGAAACAATTGAAAAATAATTAAAGAAGGATGTGTGAAATATTAAATGAGAGCTTCAAAACGGTGTTCACTGCAGAAGATTTCACAGAACCTCATAGGACTTTGCATTGCCAAGGATTACAGGAGGTTGCAGTGCACAAGGAGGATATGGAAGATTACTGGATAAGTAGGATGTCAGAAAAGCAATGGGGCCAGATGGTGTATCAGGCTGGGTGTTAAAAGAATGTAAAGAGGAACTACTGGATCCAATTTGGGAAATAATTACAAGTTCAATAAATGAAGGGAAAGTTCCACAAGAATTGAAGAAAGCCAACGTAATTCCAATATTCAAAGGAGGAAAGGCAACTGAATCACTAAACTACAGACCAGTGTCACTTACAAGTGTCTTGGGAAGTTGTATGAAATAATTATCAAAGAAAAATGGGTTAAATTTCTAGAAGAGGAGCAAGTCATATTAAAAAGACAATTTTGGTTCAGGACAGGAAGGTCATGTGTATCAAACTTATTAAGCTTCTACTCAAGAGTTATTGCAGGACTTTAAAACAGAGACGGATGGGTGGACACAGTATACCTGGATATAAAAAAGTCTTTTGTTAAAGTCCCTCATGGAAGACTACTTTGGAAACTAAAAAATATAGGAGGCTTGCGAGGAACTTTGCAAGAATGGACAAGAGATTATTCAAAGGATAGGGAAATAAGAACTGTGATCAGAGATACATACTCATCTTGGTATAAAGTAACTAGCAGGGTGCCACAAGGGTCAATGTTAGCCCCCATTATGTTTCAGATTTATGTAAATGACATTCATATTGGGGTAAACAGTTATATAAATTTATTTGTTGACAATGTAAAGCTGCTAAGAGTTATCAAAACCAGAGACAACTGTCTGCTGTTATAGGAAGATATAAACAAGATTTATAAGTGGAGCAGGAAGTGGAAATTGGAGTTTAATGCCAAGAAACGTCCCATAAAGGAACTAGGAAAGAGTAAATGAAGACCGGTATGGAACTAATTGATGGGAGAGAAACAAATAATAAAGACTAAAGAGGAAAAGGATCTGGGAATGATCATACAAGAAAATCTGAACCCCAAAAAACACATAATCAAGATATTTGGATTATCATATAAAATGTTGATGAATATAAGAGTGACATTTCAATGCATGGACAAAAATATGATGAAAAAAATCATCATAAGCATGATACGTCCAAGGCTGGAATATGCAGCAGTGGTGTGGTCACTGTGCTCTAAAAAGGATATAAGAAAATTGGAAAGGATACAGAAGATTGCTAAAAAGATGGTGCCGGAATTAAAGGACCTAACATGAAAAATGACTGAAGGAAATGGGACTGCTAACCTTACAAGATAGAAGAGAACATGGGGACCTAATAACAATGTACAAGATAGTCAGTGGCACTGAAAAGATAGACAAAGAAGAACTGGTGCTGTTGACAGAAGAAGATGGAAGGAGAAGGACAAGAGGACATGAATATATCAGGATGAGGCAGTGTGTGAAGGATATTAGAAAATACAGTTTTCCACACAATGGTGGAAAAGTGGAATGCATTGGATAATGAAGTTGTTACAGCACATAATGTGCATAACTTTAAGGAAAAAATGAAATAAATGGAGGCATGGATACAGGACACTATGAGCCCTGCTTGAACCCTGTGCAATACAACTAGGTAAGTAAAAAAAAAAAAAAAAAAAAAAAAAAAAAATATATATATATATATATATATATATATATATATATATATATATATATATATATATATATATATATATATATATATATATATATATATATATATATATATATATATATATATATATATATATATATATATATATATATATATATATATATATATATATATATATATATATATATATATACTCTTACATAATAAGACAATTCCTAAAACATCTTAAAACATTGTAAGCCTTAGATGGCAGAATTACAAGATTCAGAACAATCGGATACAAGTGGAACTAGATAGAAACTCAATCTTTTACTTACCTCCACCAAGAAACTCTTTGGCATTTTCCTCGAGAGAAGGAAGAGCCAAGACTCGTGCAGAGATGTCAGTCCACAAACCTACAGCCACTACTGATGCCATTTCCTCTTCCCAGAGTGGAGATACATCAAGGCAAGCAACTTCATGTTCTACCATAGTTTGCCTGACAATCAAAATTCTGTTAAATTCTCAAAAGAGTTATCTAAAACATTTCTCCTAATTAATTAATAAAATAGGATCTTTGAAGAAAATAAATTTCATTACTGTTTACTGGAGAAATGCCCAAATGTTAAACACACAGATTCAAATTGGAATAAATATCTATGTTCAAGAAGTTAATTCTTTTCAACAGCATAAAAAAAGTCATGTCCAAAAAGACTATCCTGAATACCTCATGTATAAGCATGACCCTTCATATTGTCAAAATTTTGGTTCAAATGTGACAATGTCTATAATAAATAAAATACTAAAACAATCATTCCAATATCTTTCCTAATTTGTACATATTATGTCCACATGTTGCATTTGCCTGGATATTGCATGTCCAATTAATTCTCCTCATTTATCACACATCAGTATGGAAAACAAAAATGTACTGTACACATATCATCAATTTCAAATTGTATTCATATTCATTGAGATTCTTTTTAGCTTTTGCCCTTTTATATCACTCTTACATCTGCCAAGATATGCTCAATGGCATTTCTTTCAAGGTGACTTATATGTTTTCTTCCATATGTAAGTGTTTTGGGTGAAGCATCATGCAGTACAAAGTGAAATATCAAACTTATTAATCTCATGTATTTACCTAGTTGTATTTACCCAGTTGTATATTACAGGGTTTGAGTGGAGCTCATAGTGACCTGTCTCCATATCTATATTTAACCAACTTTTTCTTATATTTGTGCACACTTTCTGCTGCTACAATCTCTTCAGTCAATCCATTCCAAGTATCCACAGTCCTGTGTGCAAAACTAAATTTTTTAATGTTTCTCAAACACTTGACTTTTCTTGATCTTCTTGGAGTGTCCTCTTGTTCGCCTACCTCCATGCTCCATCAGTGATACCAGGTCTTGTCTATCTTTTTCATATGGTTTATGTTATTAGATCTTCTCTTTCACATCTGTCCTTCAAAGGTGGTAGTTCCATTTCCTTCAGTCTTTCTTTATAGAGAAGATCCTTTATTTCTAGCAGCATCTTTGTAGTGGTCCTTTGGATTCTTTCCATTCTCTTGATGTCTTTCTGCTTGTATGGTGACTACACCACTGCTGCATATTCTAGTCTAGGTCTTATCATAGCGGTTATGATTTTTTTCATCATACTCTTGTCCAAGTAATGAAATGCCACCCTGATGTTAGTTAGTGTCCTGCATGTTGAAGCAAATAACCCATTTATGTGTCTTTCTGGAGTAAGGGTGTCTTGTATAATCACTCCCAGGTCTTCTTCTTCATTACTTATTATTATAATCTTTTTTTTCCCATTTTTGTATTCCCACATAGGTCTTTTATAACTTTTACCCATTTCCATTACATAGCATTTCCTAGTATTAAATTCTAATTTCCACTCTTGGCTCCACTTCCAGATCTTGTTAATATCCTTCTGCAGTTCCCTACGATCTTCAATGTTCCTTACTACTCTCAAAAGTTTTGCATCATCTGCAAACAAATTTATGTAATTACTCAGACCCTCTTGCATATCATTACTATATACTTGGAACATAATTGGTGCCAGCACTAAGCCCTGTGGTACACCACTAGTGACTCTGCTCCAACTGGATGGGGTGTCTCTTATCATTGTCCTCATTTCCCTATCTGTTTGGTAGTTATGTGCATTTTAAGATATTTCCCTTTATCCCATCAATGTGTTCCATTTTCCATAGGAGTCTTCTATTTCCCTTTTGTTCTCCCTCCTTATGTACCACTTCCTGAGTCTCATGCCTCTGACCTTCCAGTAGTAGCTCGTCCTCTCCTCTGCTGGTTTTTTTTCTTCAGCTGTTTCCCATAGCTGCCTGAGTTTAGCTCTTTCCTCTTCATTTAGATCGTGTCTTAACCATACATTTTTATACGTTTCTTTCCTTCCCAGCCTCCGAGAGCCTGCCAGGATTTCCTCAGTGCCTGCTTGCAATCTTATTCTAATCTTTAACAGACGTGTATTTCCTCCTCGTATTTCTACAGTCTATAGACTTTTTCAATTCTTCACTCAATCTTTTGCCTCCTACTTCATCATCCTTCACCTCCATTACTACTTTCTCAGCCTGCTTTTTCTCATATTCTTCTCTTTCATGTCTAATTAGCATAACTTTTTCCTTTAATCCAAAGATAATGCATTTTTCTTTTCAACAGTATCCCTAACCAAATTTTCCTTTTCCTTAATCACCTTTACTACTGTTTTGGCAACCTCCTGTTCCTTTTCCTTGGCCGATTCTGCTATAATCTTTTTAAAACTAACTTTCTGTTGATCTTGGTCCATCTTCCACCAATTCTGCTTTTCACTTATTCTTCTCACTTGATCTTCATTATCTTCCATTTTCTTTTCACTTACACAAACATTGTTCTTTATGTCATCATAATTTTTCTTCAGCACTTCTGTGTGTGTGTGTGTGTGTGTGTGTGTGTGTGTGTGTGTGTGTGTGTGTGTGTGTGTGTGTGTGTGTGTGTGTGTGTGTGTGTGTGTGTGTGTGTGTGTATATTTGTCTAGTTGTATTGTACAGGGTTTGAGCGGGTCTCATAATGTCCTATCTCCATGTCTCCATTTATTTAATTTTTCCTTAAAGTTATGCACATTATGTGCTGTAAAACTTCATTATCCAATGCATTCCACTTTTCCACAGTTCTGTGTGGAAAACTGTATTTTCCAATATCCTTCACACACTACCTCATCCTAATCTTCTTTTCATGTCATCTTGTCCTTCCATCATCTTCTGTCACCAGCACCAGGTCTTCCTTGTCATCTTTTCAATGTCATTGACTATCTTGTACATTGTTATTTTGTAAGGTTAGCAGTCCCATTTCCTTCAGTCGCGTTCTTCATATGTTAGGTCCTTTAATTCTGGCACCATCTTTGTAGGAATCTTCTGTATCCTTTCCAATTTTCTTATATCCTTTTTAAAGCTCGGAGACTACACTACTGCTGCATATTCCAGCCTTGAACGTATCATGCTTGTGATGATTTTTTTCATCATATCTATCTCCATGTATTGAAATGTCACTCTTATATTAGTCAACATCTTATATGATAATCCAAATATCTTGCTTATGTGTTTTTCGGGGCTCAGATTTTCCTGTATGATCACTCCCAGATCTTTTTCCTCTTTAGTCTTCATTATTTGTTCCTCTCCCATCAAATAGTGCCATAACGGTGTTCTTAAACTCTTTCTTAGTTCCATTATGGGATATTTCTTGGCATTAAACTCCAATTTCCACTTCCTACTCCACTCATAGATCTTGTTTATATCTTCCTATAACAACAGACAGTCCTCTCTGGTTTTGATAACTCTTAGCAGCTTTGCATCACCAACAAATAAATTTATATAACTGGTTACCCCAATGTGAATGTCGTTTACATACATCTGAAACATAATGAGGGCTAACACTGACCCTTGTGGCACTCCGCTAGTTACTTTACCCCACGATGAGTGATCACAGTTCTAATTTCCCTATCCTTCAAATAATCTCTTGTCCATTCTAGCAACGTTCCTCACAGTCCTATGTTCTCTAGTTTCCAAAGTAGTCTTCCATGAGGGACTTTATCAATAGCCTTTTTTATTTCCAGGTATACTGTGTCCACCCATCCGTCTCTGATTTCCAGTTTTCCAGTCTTGCAATAACTCGAGTAGAAGCTTAATAAGTTTGATACACATGACCTCCCTATCCTAAATTCAAACTGTCTATTTCATATGACTTGCTCTTCTTCTAGAAATTTAATCCATTTTTCTTTGATAATTATTTCACACAACTTCCCCAAAACACATGTAAGTGACACTGGTCTGTAGTTTAGTGATTCAATTGCCTTTCCTCCTTTAAATATCAGTATTACGTTGGCTCTCTTCCATTCTAGTGGAACTTTTCTTTCATTTATTGAACTTGCCATTCTTTTAACACCCAGCCTGATACACCATCTGGCCCCATTGCTTTTCTGACATCCTACTTATCCAATAATCTTCCAATATCCTCTTTGTGCACTGTGATCTGTAATCCTTGGCAATGCAATGTCCTATTAGGTTGTGTGAAATCTTCTGCAGTGAACACCATTTTGAAGCTCACATTCATTATTCACACATTTCCTTCTGTGTTTGGTATGTCTTCCCTTCTTTAATTATTTTTTCAATTGTTTCCTTGTTCTTTGTTTTGCCTTTTATAAACTTGTAGAAAAGTTTGGGTTCGTCTTTGCTTTCATTCACATCTTTCTCAAAGTTTTTCTTCCTCTCGCCTTACTTTAATATATTAATTTCTCATGCTTGTACTGCTGTCTGTTATAGTCATTTCTCTGTTTTATGAGTTTCTTCACAATTTATCCTTTGCCTTTTTAGCCTGTATGCATCTAGCATTGTACCAAGTACGTATTTTTTTTCTTAACTATAAAAAGGTACAAATTTTTTAACTCCTTCATTATATTTCTGTAAGGATATGTCATATTTCCTTTGTACTGTCTTTCTGTACATAATGTTTCTCCACTCAATATCAGCAAAATAGATAATTAATTTTTCAAAATCCACTCTTGCATAATTTAATCTCTCTCCTTTGTAGTCATCTCTGTAACTTATCCCATCTTCCTCCTGAATTTGCATCTCTAATGTCACATGATCACTTCTTCCCATTGGACAAAGGATTGTATGATTGGAGGGGACTCTGGTTTCTTTGTGACTACTAGGTCAAGCAACGATGGTTCTCCTCGCCACCCCCCTACCTTATTGACTCCTCCACCCACTGATCCATTGTAGCAACCATAGTCATCTGTAACACTTCCTCGCTCCACTGCCCAACATTATCTATTACTTCCATCTCTATCCAGTTTACTTTTATACAGTTGAAGTCTCTAACTAAACGTATTCTTCTATCTCTTCTTATCATGTTATCTAGGCACTTAATCACCTCTCTTTGCATATCTTTATGTTCTTCACTTCCCCATGTATTAGTCTTAGGTGGAATTTATGTAACTATAATTTTTCTCTTCTTCAATTCCTGTTTTGATTGTTACTCCTACTTCCATTTTGTCCTCTCCATATTGCACATCCTCCACAAATATATTATCATGAACCATTATTAGCACTCCTCCCCCTTTATCCTTCCTGTCTCTCCTCCAGCTATTATATCCCTCCTCTTTAAAGCTAACATAGATTTGCTCTCTTAGTTTTGTTTCAACGATGCACATTACATCTGCTTTTCTCTTTCAAATAATCCCTAACCTCCAACATGCTTGATAACAACCATGCTAGATAACAACAAATCAAATTATAGAAAAAAATTGCAATTAAATTTTTATAAATTTGGGGTTTTGCTAAGACTACAAGAAATTACCTGATTTATAGGTATCAACAGTTGAACATTTTAATGCTCGAACAGCCATTTGGAACGAATTAAGTTCAAATATTGAGTCTCCACTGCATATCTTTTCTTGGCTTTGAATAAAAAGTATGCCAAATTATACCTTCCCAGATTTATTCATAGAAAAAATGTAATAAAAAAAAAAAAGAGTTAAATGACAGAGATTACTAACAGTGTACATCACACTATAATGGGGACAGACTCTTCCAAACCACAAAAGACATGATTACTTGGTCATTTTGTCTTTCAAAATAAAATTTGTCATTCCACAGCAAAAAAAAAAAATAAATAAATAAATAAATAAATAAATAAATAAATAAATAAATAAATATATAAATAAATAAACAAATAAAAAAATAAATAAAATAAATAAATAAATAAAATAAATAAACAGGTAAATTATTAAAATAATAAAAAAAATGCAATTCATATTAACTTAATAATGATAATGCCATTAAACAAAGAAATGACAACATTGTAACATTTCATATAAAACAAAGTAAAGATTACTACTTACGCTTCGAGTTTTAAGGCTCCAGGATGGATAACAATATAATATATGAGCTGGCCAGCTGCAGCAACCACCTGATTGACATTGGCTGCTACTACTGAGATGTTGCGTCCCTCTGGAGGTCGCCACTCACATACCAACTGTCCCGTGTTCTCATTAACAAGTCGGCACGAAGTACCAGTTACCTGTAAAACACAGCATGATAAGACCTGTTCATATAAAGAAATACAAGATTTAAGTAAAATCACAAAAAAATATTCTTCCTCTAATGCAGGTGTGGGCAAAATATGGCTCGTGGGTCGAATGTGGCCCACCAAAGGAATTTACACAGCCTAGCAAATATTAGTAAATTTGAAAGAGAAAGTTAACAAACAACATCAAGTAATATTGTGAGCATTTTGTTTTCTTCCTCCAGGTATGCATATAGGAGTGACTTTTTTATAAGCTTTTTATACTGTACTTAAAATATCAATAATTTTTAGTTAATATACTATGTGGTGCTATAATAATGATTTATCTTAATGTGGCCCTTGCACTGAAAACTTTGCCCACCCCTGCCTTAACACAATGCTACATTCAAGTTGAACTTCACACACAATCATGAATGGTTTCTGACTAAATATTACCTATTCCTCTAACAATGAAAGGGAAGGAGCAACACATATGACAGCCAGTCACTTCAAAGAAACATCCTGGTCACAGCTGTGTTCAACACCTACAACTTGTGTATAATTTGTTTAAATATTTATTCAATCTTCATCAAAATAAACAAATATGTAACTGCTAGGCTAATTTCCTTTCTATGAGTCATCAACATCACTAACTCATCTACAATCACCTATTATAACCTCAGGAACATGAAACGAGGATTTTAATGACAAACTATAACAATCCTCTCTTTACAATCATGTCCTGATTCCTATGGTCAAAGGTATATTTCAGTCCATCAGGTAATTTTCTGCTTTTCACCCTACTTTTCAACTGTCTCAATTATTCCAGCCACTGTAACTACCATTCCCAAATGTTTCAGAGTATATTATTAGATGACAGGAATCTTCAAAATTGTCCTATAGTGTTCCAAAACTAACTTTGGAAGCTTCCTGAAGATTAAGGAGCATTCTAAAGTGAACTATAACTGGAATAGCATCACTCATGACTCACAGTCTGGAGAGGTGATATATGATGTACCCCAGACAGAAAGAGAAAGCATATTAATTATGCAGCCTCTCTTCTCTCCTCCTCTTGCTTACTTAAAACAGTGGTACCTCGGATTACAATTTAATTCATTCCATAACATAGCTCATTTCCTGAAACACTCATATCGCAAAACAAATTTTCCATTTAAAACATTGGAAATCCAATTAATGCATTCCACACCAAAAAAAAAAAAATCATATATACAAATCAATTAAAATGGTATTTATGCAAAATTAAAGTAATTTTCTAACAAATAACAATGATAAATAATATAATATAGTGGTCCCTTGCTATATTCTATATTACTAAACAAAGAGGCACTGTGTGGAAAGCAGAGTTTGGGTGGCGTGAAGATGTGTACAGGCAACCCCAACCCCCGCTTAATGAAGGTTCACACAACGAAATTTCGCTACGAAGGTTTCCTTTTACAACCATCTGCTCGTTTAACGAACACCAAACTCGCTTTAACGAAATTTTATCCAGGTAATTTTTTCCAAGTTTGAAAGCCCCGCCGTATCACGCAAGCCGACAGGCTTTTGAATACACCAGCGCCTCTCGTGGACAAAAGGTGCACCACTCACTCCCCCTAGTTCAAAACAATAACAGCGTTAGCAAAACGCCCTGCAATGTCACCTAGCATTGCTAAGAAGACCAGGAAGTCTCTTACTTTTGAAATGAAGCTGAATATTATTCACAGACATGAGAGAGCGAGAAAACTAATAGCATTGCTCACCACCATGGCTGACTCCATCTACTGTCTCTACTATTTTCAAGTCAGTAGACTCTATTAAGAAGGCTGGTGAGACTATATCTTCCTTGCAAGCTAAAAGAACCACCTGAACTCGTGACCAATGGATAAAATGGAAAGCCTTGTGGAAATGTGGTACATAAGTTTTGTATGCGGTACAATAATGCGCCCTTTGTTTACATTCCACAAGTTGCCGGCTAGCGTTTTTCCCGCTCCAATCTCCCTCCCTTCATAAATTTAAGATCATCATTATAAAGTTACTTACATACATACATTAGTGTACATTATAATGAATTAGTCTTAAATTAAACTGCTTAACCCTCAAAGTACAGGGGGTTGATTTACTTTCCGTCTGTTTTTTTTTTTTTTTTTTTTTTATGGTAAGGCCTATAGCGCCTGTAGGCACACTTGAAGAGTGTATGGGAAGCGCTGTTCAGCTTCCGCCCATTAGTGGCGCAGGCAATTTTATTTATAGTGGTACCCATATTAGGGCCCATATCACCGCCCAAGCTCATCTTGAGTGTAACCACCTAGAACCTGGGTATCATGGTAATATGTAGGTAACTTTAAACCACTCGACAAATGGCAAAGTGTTTTAAGGCTGTACGTGGTGGGATTCGAACCTAAGCGTGGACGTCTGTCCGATCCCACGCTCACCACCTTATCCACTAGACATTCACACTCTAGAGGGCTCTACATAGCCCTGCTGGGATACCAGCAAAAATAAAACAACAACAATCACCACCTTATCCACTATGCCACCGCCTCCCTACAACGGGGAAAAATCACACCTGTCAAAAATGCTAAAAATATTTTTTCCTTATAGAAACATATTTCTTTGTGTTATTCTGAGTATAATGATGTAATTTTTAACATGTTATGATCTCTGAGAGCAAAGTTATTGCATATAAAAAAATTCATGGCAGAACCCGCCCCTAAGATATACCTCCCTAGCTCAGATAACACCGCGCGCGCTCTCGCTCTCTCTCTTTCGTCTTCTTCCTCTCTCTCTCTCTCTCTCTCCTTTTGGGCATTTGAATTTGATATAAAAGTAGGAATTTCTGCACTTTCCTGTCAAGAAAATGCAAACTCAAATATATGAAATGATGTGTAAAACAGGAAAAGAAAAAGAAACCACTTATTACAAGTATTGTGGATTTCTATAATAATTGGAATCTGCCAACTCTTATTAGCAATGGGATTCACGTGACTTAGCCGACAAGCACAGTCCTGTAGAGGCAACCAGGGGTGACACACACCAGTTTTCTGTCTCAATAAAAAAATCACTGTCTTCATTTTCATCACTCCTCAATGTCATTACCGAATAACACTGACATAACATCACTCGGAGTACAGTTTCCTCCCTCCGGCTGATGGGGGTTGCCAGATGTCGCCTCAAAATGGGAAAAGATGACCTATTGTGAGGGAACATATGTCTCAAGGCTCAAGCAGATGAGCGAGAAAAGATGCCAGATACCTCCACTTGCCCCAGGACCAATAGTGAGGGGGAGAGATTCAAACGTTTAGCGCGGAAAAATCATGATTACCGGTACGATCCCCGCCTCTCCATATGCGACCCTACAATCGTACATATACGATCACCATACTTTAAGGGTTAAATGTTTAACTTCATAATGTTTACTTTCATTAAACCTTTTACTGTACTATGATGCATCTCGCTTTCTTTACTCTCAATGAAAGTTCAAGTCAGGGGTTAAACTTGTTATAATTGATTCGCTTAATGAAAATTCGCTTAACAAACGCTTTTTAGGAACGTAACCTGTTCGTTGAGCGGGGGTTGCCGGTATTTACCTAGTTGTATTGTACAGGATTCGAGCGAGACTCATAGTGTCCTGTCTCCAAATCTCCATTTATCTCATTTTCCCTTAAATTTATGCACATTATGTGCTGTAACAACTTCAATATCCAGTACATTCCACTTTTCCACCGTACTATGTGGAAAACTGTATTTTCCAATGTCCTTCACACACTGCCTCACCATGATCTTCTTCTCATGTCCTCTTGTCCTTCCATCTTCTGTCAACAGCACCAGGTCTTCTTTGTCTATCTTGTAAATTGTTATTAGGTCCCCACGTTCTCTTCTATCTTGTAAGGATGGAAGTCCCATTTCCTTCAGTCGTTCTTATGTGAGGTCCGTTAATTCCGGCACCATCTTTGTAGCAATTTTCTGTATCCTTTCCAATTTTCTTATATCCTTTTTAAAGCTCTGAGACCACACCACTGCTGCATATTCCAGCCTTGGATATATCATGCTTGTGATGATTGTTTTCATCATATCTTTGTCCATGTATTGATATGCCACTCTTATATTAGTCAACATCTTATATGATAGTCCAAATATCTTGCTTATGTGTTTTTCGGGGGTCAGATTTTCCTGTATGATCACTCCCAAATCTTTTCCTCTTTAGTCTTGATTATTTGTTCCTCTCCCATCAAATAGTTCCATACTGATCTTCTCTTACTCTTTCCTAGTTCCATTATGTGACATTTCTTGGCATTAAAGTCCAATTTCCACTTCCTGCTCCACTCATACATCTTACTTATATCTTCTTGCAATAGCAGACAGTCCTCTCTGGTTTTGATAACTCTTAGCAGTTTTGCATCATCAGCAAATAAATTTATGTAACTGTTTATCCCAATGTCAATGTCATTTACATAAATCTGAAACACAATGGGGGCTAACACTGACCCTTGTGGCACTCCGCTAGTTACTTTACCCCAAGATGAGTATGTATCTCTAATCACAGTCCTCATTTCCCTATCCTTCAAATAATCTCTTCTCCATTCTAGCAAAGTTCCTCGTAGTTTCCAAAGTAGTCTTCCATGAGGGACTTTATCAAAAGCCTTTTTAATATCCAGGTATACTGTGTCCACCTATTCATCTCTGTTTTCAAGTCCTACAATAACTCTCAAGTAAAAGCTTAATAAGTCTGATACACATGACCCCCATGTTCTGAACTCAAATTGTCTGTTTGATATGATTTGCTCCTCTTCTAGAAATTTAATCCATTTTTCTTTTATAATTATTTCACACAGCTTCCCCAAGACACTTGTAAGTGACACTGGTCTATAGTTTAATGGTTCAGTTGGCTTTCCTCCTTTAATATTGGAATTACATTGGCCCTCTTCCATTCCAGAGAAACTTTCCCTTCATTTATTAAACTTATAATTATTTCCCAAATTGGATCCATTTTTTAATACTGAGACTAATACACCATCTATCCCCCTTGCTTTTCTGACATCCAACTTATCCAATAACCTTCCAATATCCTCTTTGTGCACTGTGATCTCCTGTAATCCTTGACAATGCATTGTCCTACTAGGTTTTGTGAAATCATCTTCTGCAATGAACACTGTTTTGAAGCTCTTATTCATTATTTCACACATTTCTTTCTCTGTTTGGTATGTCTTCCCTTCTTAAATTATTTTTTCAATTGTTTCCTTGTTCTTTGTTTTGCCATTTATAAACTTGTAGAAAAGTTTGGGTTCATCTTTGCTTTTATTTACCACATCTTTCTCAAAGTTTCTTTCTTCCTCTCTCCTTACTCTAACATATACATTTCTGGCATCTTTGCATTGTCATCTGTAATAGTCATTTCTCTGTTTTATGAGTTTCTTCAGGCTTTATCTTTTGCCTTTTTAGCTTGTATGCATGTAGCATTGTACCTGTAGCAGCCCTTGACGGCTGAGAGAGAGAGAGAGAGAGAGAGAGAGAGAGAGAGAGAGAGAGAGAGAGAGAGAGAGAGAGAGAGAGAGAGAGAGAGAGAGAGAGAGAGAGAGAGAGAGAGAGAGAGAGAGAGAGAGAGAGAGAGAGAGAGAGAGAGAGAGAGAGAGAGAGAGAGAGAGAGAGAGAAGAGAGAGAGAGAGAGAGAGAGAGAGAGAGAGAGAGAGAGAGTAGAGAGAGGAAGAGAGTACCGCATTTTACGGCTTACAAGACGCACTTTTTTTCCTAAAAAATACCCTGAAAAATACTAGTGCATCTTCTAAGATGAATGTATTGTAAGGCAGCATCCAACCTCAAGTGAGCTTGGACACTTGACAGATAGTGACCTGGATTTGTATGTTGAGTCATCACATTATGATGTTAGCTTTAGTACCATTTAATTTAGCCTTTTATATTATGTAAACTCAGTACTTAGGTGTTACAAGTATTCACAATACCATAATCCTTCCTGCAGCCTATTCAGCGTGTGGAGAAAACGGGCCGCTCCCTCGTCTCATTGCAACACACACATACATGCAACACGAACGCACACATATCATGCCAGGTGCCTTTATACCTTTATTAATAGAACATCCAAGTGGCTTACTCATTCAAGCAAAAGTCAAAACTCCACTTGTGAATTTTATTCACATTGATAAATCCTATGAAGCACGACTGCAAAATAAAATAAATACAAACTGCAGCACTGACGCGTTTGGTTTCAGTGATCGGACAAGTGATTCCGTAATGTAAACAACAGGTCCAAATCATGCCGTCGCCCACCACTAAAACAAGAAGAGATGGACTGTTTCACTGTATATATGTATTTAGCTATGGTGTTTTTATTTACATAGTTTTAAATTTGTGGTGAGTGCTCCAGCAAATTTGTAATGAGTGGTGAAACAATAGTGTCTTGCAGACTCCTTGCTTCTGATGTTTTTGTGTTCAGTGATCGGGTATATGGTGAATGTGTTCTTGTATGAGAATGACTTTTTTTTCTTAGAAATTTCTTTCAAAAATACGGTAAGTGTTTACACCAGCGTGACCCGCAGAACCAGCGGGACCAGCGGGACCCGCTGGAAAAGGGGTCACGCTGACGCCTCCCCTCCCCGTTATCAGTAACATCATTACTCTTCATAGGCATAGCTCATTCCTTAAGTTTCTGCTGGGTGACCCTCAGTAAAAGGCACTCCGCTGCCTCCTCATTCCTCTATGAACTTAGCTAGTGAAAGGACGTTCACTCACGGCTCCTTACGTTCGTGTGGTGCGTTACCGTGCTGGAGACGACGCTGTTGGTGTTGAGCGCCACTGATTGGAGATAACACTGTTGGGGAAACGAGTGCAAGGAGCGACCTACGGAGTTATCATAGTGCCAACTGTTTATTTCTTCCCATTGGACAAAGGTATGGTATGATTGGAGGGGGCTCTGGTTTCTTTGTGAATACTAGGTCAAGCAACAATGGTTCTTCTTCTCCCCTGTACCTTGTTGACTCTTCCACCCACTGATCCATTGTATTAACCATAGTCAATTGTAACACTTCCTCACTCCACTGCCCAGCATTATCCATTACTTCCATTTCTCTCCTGTTTACTTTTTTGCAGTTATAGTCTCCAACTAGAAGTATTCTTCCATCTTTTCTTATCATGTTATCTACGCACTTAATCACCTCTCTTTGTATATTTTCATGTTCTTCAGTTTTCCATGTATTAGTCTTAGGTCGCACATATGTAACTATAATTTTTCTCTTCTTCAATTCCTTTGTTTTGATTGTTACTCCCATTACTTCCACTTTGTCCTCCCCATATTGCACATCCTCCACACATATATTATCACAAACCATCATTAGCACTCCTCCCCTTTACCTTACCTGTCTCTCCTCCAGCTATTATATCCCTCCTCTTTAAAGTTAAAATGGATCTGCTCTCTTTGTTTTGTTTCAACTATGCACATTACATGTGGCTTTTTCTCTTTCAAAAAATCCCTAATCTCCAACATGCTTCATAACAACCCATCTATATCAGTATAAGTCACTCTTAATTTCTTGCCTCCTCCATGACCTCCTCTTTCTTCCGTAGGTACCACTTCTTTAGCCTCATATCTAGAACCCTCAGTAGAATTTTTTTTTCTCGATCTCCGTCTTTTCTTGTTTTTTTCCTTTGCTTAATTTTTTTTCTCATTTCTTAGCACTTTCTCCTGAGTGTGTGTGTGTGTGTGTGTGTGTGTGTGTGTGTGTGTGTGTGTGTGTGTGTGTGTGTGTGTGTGTGTGTGTGTGTGTGTGTGTGTGTGTGTGTGTGTGTGTGTGTGTATATATATATATATATATATATATATATATATATATATATATATATATATATATATATATATATATATATATATATATATATATATATATATATATATATATATATATATATATATATATATATATATATATATATATATATATATATATATATATATATATATATATATATATATATATATATATATATATATATATATATATATATATATATATATATATATATATATATATATATATATATATATATATATATATATATATATATATATATATATATATATATATATATATATATATATATATATATATATATATATATATATATATATATATATATATATATATATATATATATATATATATATATATATATATATATATATATATATATATATATATATATATATATATATATATATATATATATATATATATATATATATATATATATATATATATATATATATATATATATATATATATATATATATATATATATATATATATATATATATATATATATATATATATATATATATATATATATATATATATATATATATATATATATATATATATATATATATATATATATATATATATATATATATATATATATATATATATATATATATATATATATATATATATATATATATATATATATATATATATATATATATATGTATATATATATATATGTGTGTGTGTGTGTGTGTGTGTGTGTGTGTGTGTGTGTGTGTGTGTGTGTGTGTGTGTGTGTGTGTGTGTGTGTGTGTGTGTGTGTGTGTGTGTGTGTGTGTGTGTGTGTGTGTGTGTGTGTGTGTGTGTGTGTGTGTGTGTGTGTGTGTACACTAAGAGTGTGATTCATGATAGAGCAGCAGGAACCACATAGGTTAACCACAGACTTACTCATAACCTGAGCGAATGCTCGTATACTGATGCAAATTTTGCAAGTAGTTTGTGCTTGTAACCTGAATTGATCGTAAGGTGAGACACTCGTTTCTTGAGGCACTACTATATCTAATTTCTTTTATGAATAATTTCTATAGCATCTAAAGCAGTCATCAGCAAGCTCTACAGTTATGAAGATAGTAGCCAATCTCCTGTGGGTGGCCATATATGTATGCTCTACAGTCCAACAGCTGATCAACCATCCAATCAGATGGAGGGGCCCCACATGTGGGGGTGACATCTGGTAGAATGCACCATTTTAAAATTTTGAGGAAAATATTATTGTATGTAAACAATAACCTTATATTATGACTTTTGGGAAGTTAGACACAATAAAATAAAAATCAGCTGGCATTGTAGATGAATAGATAAACTAGAAGGTTGTGAAAATTCTCCCCAGTCTTTCTTGGAGGTATGGATCCCCAGGTAAAATAGTAAAGAAAAGCAAATTTGGGAGATTATGAATTTTTACAGCTTGCAATGTTGTAGAGGAGAGAAGCTCATACACTGAAAAATCTTGAAGAATGTTAGTGATTCTCCTAAAAAAAAAAAAAAAATGATATACAGGAGAAAATTACAGCCAACAGGCCAACACACACAGGCAGCACAAGGGTTTGTTTATGTTTAAGATAACTGTTTGTACCACACATGATTTTTCACCATCTTCATCCATCCATCCTTTTTCATGACGTACAAAAATAGTTGGTAGAAATTATATTTCAGATTCAGCTTTGCTGCTTGGAAATTATGCTTTCTTATTACTGGTAATACATTTAAGGTATTCTATTATTTACTGTACTGGTAAGTACACTACATAACTGTGTCATCTGTCTAGTGCTCATTGACCTAAACACTACTAAGGATGACTTGGTAGTTTGGCTGTCGTCTTAACCACCAATGTCATCCATAAGTTCAAAAGCATCAAAATTTGGACTAAAATTCAAGGGTTGTTTCATCTAAAAGTTGTCTTATCCACTAAGATATATGGTACTTAGAGGAATTCACCTCATTCAAGCATAGAACAGCTAGAAGAGGTGAACTGTCTCAATAACTATTAGCATTAACTGTTACAGTGGACAAGAGTTTAGACAATCTTACAGTAGAGAAAAATAAAAACAAATAAATTCAGCCTAGTATAGCACTACCTTAGAAGACTACAACTCTACCTGAAGAAGCTGATCATATTTAACATTGGCAGACAGGAACGTTTGTTGGTCTGACACAAAGCCAGCAATCTCTGTTTCTTCAACTTCTTCTCCACTAAGTGTCAGCACCCTGAAATTACACATAATCTTAAAAACTAATGTAAAGTTCTTATCAAACAAGGTATTTAACTACAAATAACACATTAACTATATATATATATATATATATATATATATATATATATATATATATATATATATATATATATATATATATATATATATATATATATATATATATATATATATATATATATATATATATATATATATATATATATATATATATATATATATATATATATATATATATATATATATATATATATATATATATATATATATATATATATATATATATATATATATATATATATATATATATATATATATATATATATATATATATATATATATATATATATATATATATATATATATATATATATATATATATATATATATATAAATAAATAAATAAATAAATAAATAAATAAATATATATATATATATATATATATATATATATATATATATATATATATATATATATATATATATATATATATATATATATATATATATAAAGATGATATTTGTTATTTTGGTGGGGAAGATATCATGTTGACTAAACTGAGTCGTCAGACCAAACTCAGCAAAACTATGTGGGAATAATTTCTGTCCAAGTTATGATATAATGCTAAGAAAACTGCTGCTTCTTGCTCTGACTGAAGGTAATAAGGTTTGGCCTTTGTAAAAGACACTTCCCTGATATGATCATGTTTACAATTTCTTTATGATGTCTAATATGCTCTTTTGTTTCACTAAAATATAACTAAATTTTCTTGGTACTTTACCTCTCGTTTTCTTCCAGATACTCTAAAAAAATGTTTTATCATTTCACTGTTACTGTTGTATGAAAAAATAAAAGTTTACCAATAGTCTGATAGTTTTTAAAAATAGTAATCTACTTGTCTCCTCTGGCTATCATCTCTTCCCTTATCCATGCCATTAGTCCATTTTCTTTGATAGAAAGGACTTTATCAGCCATGATAACACTCCAAGGCACTATATGGCACAAAATTCTTCCATGACTTTTTCTTTAGACTGATGAGGGATGACAACACATACAAACCAAAGATTTGAAAGATGAAAGGCCATCATTAACACCGAGAGGATGGAAACAGTTTAAGATTTTGCCATGCAATAACACTCACTCAGTCCTGTCAAGGTATTTCTCTCTCTCTCTCTCTCTCTCTCATATCAATTGATGGACAGATATAATACTACTCATAGTACCAGCTTCATAACCAACATGATGAAAATACAGCCAAGGGAATGAATCATACTATAGTAAAACTAAATTATACTGACCGTAGGGTGTAGTTCGCCATTCTGCCAGATTTCCAATCAAAATATTCAGCCTATAATACTCACGGTTCTTTAATCATAGTATTATCAACAAACAGCATTCTAAGGATATTCCAACTATTTCATTAAATAGCAGGTATACAAATAAGCGTTATATACCAAATCAAATGAAGGTATTTCATGGACATGTATGACAATGGGGCATATCAGGACATGTGACGTTGCCACTCCACCTGAGGTGGGATTTTCCCTGGGGAAGGGGTAGGGAGTCAGGTCAGCACGCAGGTGCATATCAGGTCACTTCTCATCTGGTCACCACAATGGAAGGACACACTGACACTTCCCCGTCTTACTGTGTGTTGTACAGCCAAACTTAGGAATTTGTCTACAGAATTAATAAATACTTCTTAAAAGAAAAAGCTTGCAAGGACCACTTTTACCCACAAATCAAGCAAGGAAGAGGACAGCAGATGGAGTTGGTATATCTGAAGCCACGGTGAAGAGGATTTGTCCTAGTGCAAATAAGATATGCACCAGAACCTAATCAGTGTTTTTCCCCATTCATTATATTACATAGGGTATCTTGAGAGGTCATAAATATTAAGTAAATCATCAACCTCATTTTCACTTTTATAACCAGCACCTTTACTGTATTTAATGCACCTATGGCATCTTCATGTCTTGTCCCCCACTCCATTTTTTTAGCGGTCAAGCATTAAATTGAATAAAGAACAGTTATTCGGTTTTCCTTGAAGTAATGAAAGATATGGCACTGTCGCACAGATTATCGGCATCACCCTACGGACCAATACAATTTAGCTTTACTATAGGGGACAAATAATTCTTGGGTTTCATTCTTCTAGGGATAAATACCCCAGAGAAAGAATTAACTGGGACATTTCACCAAGGAAGGAATCACACTACATCTGCTAGAAAGTCTACATTAGGCTTACATGGTGAATACTAGGATAATTTAAATTTAAACATTGTCCATAACTCCTAAATTAACAAAGCTAATTTCAGTGTTATTTCAATTTTCTACTTGCACTCATAATATTGGAATGTTTGTACTAAATTATGACTATTAATAACTGAAATTGAAATAAGCATTTTCAGAAATTGTACAGTGACAATTCATTACCAACAAAGGAATGATGAATACCAACCTTGTTAAGCCTACAAATGAGAGCACAATGGTGTTATGGAACTTGGGAGAATTCACACTGAGGGACCACATTCCCTTGATACCCTCTAGTTCAATGGATGCTTGCTCATGAATTCCAATGCCATTTCGAATTATCCTTAGTGATCCTTCCTTGAAAGCTCCTGAAATTGTAAGACATTTAGTGTCAATGTGTCAATCAAATCATCTTGATATATATATATATATATATATATATATATATATATATATATATATATATATATATATATATATATATATATATATATGTTATTTGCTATAGTGCCTGTAGGGTATACTTGAAAGAGTATGGAAAGCGTTGTCCAACTTCTGCCCTTTAGCAGTGCAGGCAATTTTACTTATAGTGGTACCCATATTAGGGCCTATATCACCTACCCATGTGCATCTTTGGTGTAAAGCAATTACACCTCCACCTAGAACCTGAGTATCATGGTGACATGTATGTAACTTTAAACCACTCGACAAATGACAAAGTTTCAAGGTGGCACATGGTGGGATTCGAACCTATGTATGGATGTCTCCCTGATCCCACTCTCACCACCTTATCCACTATGCCAATGCCTCCAAATATGTATGTATATATATATATATATATATATATATATATATATATATATATATATATATATATATATACAGTATATACAACTTAATCAAATAACATTCCATGACAAAAATAATCATATGCTATATTTTTAAAAGCTACACCTAATGAGTCTTCAATTTACAATGTACCAAGATACAAAGCCCATATTATATATCCATTCCTGAACTATTAATATCTTACAGAATGGTGGTGAGCTGAAACACTACCCATTACTTCAGAAACTCTTTTTAACAAATATAAAAATATTTCTTTTCAGTGTGTCTAACTACACATCAAGACAATATTCTGATAAGGCAGTTAGCCAATACAAAACATCCTACACACACACACTCACACACGCACACACACACACACACACACACACACACACACTGCCAAATTCTATTTCCTCAATTCATAAGTTTCTTGCATTTTAAATCATTCATGATATCATTTATGAGCAAAATCTAAAATCTCACAGTGCATCAAAACACAAAAGTAATACTGATAGCAGTGAAAAACCAACCTGAGCAAGTCACAAGCTGTCCTTGTCCCTGTCGCTCTAGGTCCACAACCACCATGTCCACAATGGGACCAAGATTATTGAAGGTCTGCATTATAGTCACATACTGACCAGATGCATCTGGTTCTGTGTTGAGCTTCACTAACTGAGAGTCACCAAGGCGAGAACCCACAAAAACCACACCATTGTCCAGGTATGTTAGACACTCAGGTATAGAGGTCTCTCCTGAAAACATTAAAAATATGAGTTTTTAAAAAATGCAAAATTTGTAGATCTTGATTATTCAAACCAGTCCAAAAATATTTACAATATTGTCATTTTGAGATTTCTTACAAGAGACATGACAGATATCTTTACCAAGTAGTTCCAGCTTCACAAGAGCCTCAGGTCGGTCATCTGATTTGTCCAACAGCAACATGAAGAGCCTACCAGACATGTCTCCCAGCAGGTACCGGGAGCCATTTGCATCAACTTTCCCATAACAAACAATGGTGCTTGTCTGTTGGAAATATATTTCAAATAATAAATCATAACCTTAATTTTTAGATAAAATAGATTTCTTTGTTATTTCCTTATACAGGGAAAAGGAAACAGATAATACCTAGATTTTTTCTCATATTCTATGAGGGGAAAATTCCCTCTTTATAGGAATAATAAGTAATGCTCTTCCCGATGATGGCACTAAGCAAAATATATTTTTATATACTGGACTTGTAAGCAATCAAAATACATTGCAATAGACAAAGGATCTGTAAAAGTAAGTCTGCCCTCAAAGTTCACTCATATCCTAGTCTCCATTCATCTATCCAAATCCTTTTCCTTCACAGCTCCTACAGTTCTGTACACACACACACACACACACACACACAAATAATTATCAAAGAAAAATGGGTTAAACATCTGGAAGAACAACAACTCATATCAAACAGACAATTTGGGTTCAGGACAGGAAAGTCATGTATGACGAACTTATTAAGCTTCTACTCGAGAGTAATAGAAGGACTGGAAAGCAGAGATGGATGAGTGGACACAATATACCTAGACATAAAAATGCTTTTGATAAAGTCCCTCATGGAAGACTACTTTGGAAACTAGAGAATGTAGGAGAACTGCAAAGAACCTTGTTAGAATGGACAAAGGATTATTTGAAGGACAGGGAGATGAGAACAGTGATCAGAGATACATACTCACCTTGGAGTGCCACAAGGGTCAGTGTTAGCCTCCATCATGTTTCAGATTTAGGTAAACGATATTCACAATGGGATAAACAGTTATATCAATTTATTTGCTGATGATGCAAAACTGCTATGAGTTATCAAAACCAGAGAGGACTGTTTGATGTTACACGAAGATATAAACAAAATCTATGAGTGGAGTAAGAAGTGGAAATTGGAGTTCAATGCCCAGAAATGTCATGTAATGGAACTAGGAAAGTGCAAAAGAAGACCAGTATGGAACTATCTGATGGAAAAGGAACAAATAATGAAGAGGAAAAAGATCTGGGAGTGATTATACAGGAAAACCTGAATCCCTAAGAACACATAAGCAAGATATTTGGATTATCATATAAAATGTTGACTAATATAAAAGGTATTTCAATTCATGGACAAAGATATGATGAAAAAAATCACAAGCATGATATGTCCTAAGCTGGAATATGCATTTGTGGTGTGGTCTTTGAGCACTAAAAAAGATAAAAGAAGATTAGAACGGATACAGAAGATTGCTACAAGGATGGTGCCGGAACTAAAGGACCTAACATATGAAGAACGGCTGAAGGAAATGGGACTACCAACCTAACAAGATAGAAGAGAACGAGGAGACCTAATGTACAAAACAGTCAATGTCATTGAAAAGATAGACAAGGAAAACCTGGTGCTGGTGACAGAAGAAGACAGAAGGACAAGAGGTCATGTAAAGAAGATTAGGATAGGCAGTGTAAAGGATATTGGAAAATATAGTTTTACACACAGAACAGTGAAGTGGAATGCATTGAATAATTAAGTTGTTATAGCACATAATGTGTATAACTTTAAGGAAAAATTGGATAAATGGAGACACGAGACACAAAACTATGAGCCCCACTCAAACCCTGTACAATACAACTAGGTAAATACATACATTTCTGCATATGAAGAAAGATAACGAGAAGTTGGAAAGGATTCAGAGGATAGCTACAAAGATGATACATGAGATGAAAGACCTAACCTATGCAGAGGGATTGAAGAAAATGGTATTGTTAACTTTGTAAGACAGAAGAGAGAGAGATGTAATAACAATGTGTATAATGGTTAACCATGTTGAGGGGATAGACAGACAAAACCCATTGTTGCTGAAAGAAGATGGAACTAGATGAACGAGGACACTCAAACAAGATTGGGAAGAGACAGCGTAATTACATCTAGGTAAATACAAACACACACACACACACACACACACACACACACACACACACACACACACACTTTCAAGGAAAGGTTTAGATATTTTTAAATACAATACAGAAGGGACACACCTGATTTCTTGTATGTCACAAATAAATAAATAAAACTAGATAAATACATACACAAATAAAAGATATATGTAAAGAAATGAATCTTCAATTATGTATAACAACTATAATTCTTTATACCCTCTTTTATTTCTAACCTGCCTGCCTTCTTTATTTCCCTCTTCCTGCAACTTAAATTCTTACTAGAGGAGTTTCAAGACACTTCTCTAGATTTGGTTAATCCTTTCAGATCCATTTCTTTGGAAACTAGCACTTTGCAGCAGTAACCAGGAAGTTGCCTCTAATACTTAATTTGATGCTATCATAAAATTATAAAATTATTTTAAAGAAGGTTAAACCTTGATAAGTGCTGGTGCCACTGTCACATGTGAGGTGCTGGTGAAGTAAGAGATGGTTTCTTGCCCAATAATAATTGCTCCACCATATGGTTCAGGTACAGCAATGATAGTTGAAGCTTCCATTTCAACATTGTCTTGCTTCCAGGGCATCTGGAAAAAAAAAAAACTTACTAACATGTTCTTTTTTTTTTTTTCTACTATACTACATACAGCACATTCAACATGTGTGAAGAGGACTGAACTGTTCCTATTTATATCTATCTATTTATCTATCTACATTAAGGCCCAGACAAAGCACCACATAGTCATATACAAAATATTCACATCCTTAGACCTGTTGACCCATGGTGGACCACTGAACTACACAACTGGCCACAAACATTCATTCATTGCAAAATAAAACACCATACACTGGTTTACCCATTCCTCTTCATACTGAGATTGTTATCTAGTCTGGACCTACTCTAATCCTATGTTATTTTTTTGTCTTTAAACAAAATGGTATCGTTAAGAATAAAACTATTTGTATGGAGGTGAAACAAGTAACAAGGAAGCAGGTGAGAAGAGATTTAATATAATGGAAACCAGGTAAACAAGGAACATGTGTGTGTGTAACAAGAGTATCCAAAAGATTGAGAGAAACATGAGGAGTGCAAAGGAGAACTGGTGTTGAAAGAGCTGGTTAATAACAGACTAAAATTTGAACATTAAAAAAAAAAAAAAAAAGGAAAAGAAATTGTAGTGAGAAAATCTAATGTACAATCTAATGTACTATGTGTGAGATTAAGATGAAGATTACAAATAGGACATATAAATGGTATGAAAAATGAGTTACATAAAACTGATAACTTGTCTAAATCTTGAAGTATCCTTTCTTTTCCTAATAACATTTGATGGTCATTCACCTAAACAGCATCAGTTTTTATATTTATCACATATTTTCTTCCTCAGCTCTGTGATTCATGGTCTACAAATCAGTAATGTACTAAAAATTAATCTAGTTATACATATTTCCATATACTTCTCTAATACAACAAAATTGTAACTTGTAAACAGTCTATGGAAAAATACTGAAAGTCAATACAAGATTTTAGGCATTTCATTTTCATAGCAGTTGTTTCTGGTATCATATTTCAGTCCTTTGCCTAACAACTATACAAAACAGCTTGCATATCAATCCTTCAAATGCCTACAATTTTTTTCAATGAAGATCCTAAATCATATCTAATACACTCTTAAAATCCTTTGTTGGTATCAGTATATTCTTTACCTTAGAAAATTCCTTTTCTTTTAAAGAAATCTCATGGGTCCTGATGTGTCTTCCATGAGTGTCTTGATATATAATAATGATTGTTGGGTTGGAACATCCATAAAGAAATTCAATGTCTTGGATCTGTAATTCATCAACCCTGAAAAGAACAAAATGGGCAACTTTCATAATTTTTAGTGGATACTTACACAACACAAAAATCATATTTCCTTATATAATAAGTACTTTCTATGCTTTGAGTAGTCCCACCTTATGTTGTATGCCTTTAGTTCATTGTTGTCTTTGTCAAGAGGGATGACTTTGATGAGACCTTCATACAGTCGTAGGACAATGCATCTAGCTTGAGGATCAACAATGGCTATCATTCCTGTCTCACATGGTTTGCCTGTTTGGTAAAAAGAAATTTCAATAGTACTGTAAATTTCAAATTGCATAACATGGAAAGATGAGAAAAAGTCATCATAGATTTAGAAGCACAGTAAAGTTGAAGATAAATCTATCACAATGAAAAAAATAAAAGGAAATGAGTAGGACATTTTTTACACCAAACAAATATAAGACATAAAATCACAATAAATGACATAGAAACACAGGTATGATCAATTACAAGAATGGATTGGACAAAATAGAAAGATGAGAAGCTTTACTTGACTGGAATAGGCAGGTAGAAAAGAGAGATAAATAGTGATAAGGAAGTTCTTCTTAATGCAATCAAATGATGAAGGATAATGATTGAATCAACTATAGTAAAACTAAATTGTACTGACCCACAGGGTGAGACCGATTATGCGTGAGACGTTGCCATATCACTCATTACTTTAAAGAAAGCGGAATAACAGTTCTTTATCCAAGTCAATCCATGACTTCCCTAAAGAAAGGGGACATGAAACATACAGATCTTTGCAGGTGATTATGCCATAAGTAAATTAAATACAGTAAAGGTGCTGGTTATATATGTGAAAATAAGATTGATAATTTACATAATATTTACTGTTATGTTCACCTGAGATACCAAGTCTTATATAATAAGTGATGAAAAGAAATATAAGATGAGACAGTATTTTATTTCAGTTACTGTCCTAAGCTGAACTTATTATTGAAGATCACTGAATGAAAACTTTTTTTCCTTGGTCTGGCTGTACAACTCACAGTAAGATGGGGAAGCATCAGAGTGTCCTTCCATCATGGCAACCAGATGAGAAGTGAGTCTATTTGCAAATGCGTGGTGACCTGACTCCCCCTATTCCCCAATGGAAAATCCTGCCTCAGGTCATGTGACAACACTGCCTGACCTGATATGCCACATCATCATACATGTCCATGAAACACCTCCATTTGATTTGGTATATAACACTTATTTGTATCACCTGCTATTTAATGAAATAGTCTGAATATTCTTAGAACATTGCCTGTTGATAATACTATGATAAAAGTAGTACAAGGTGAATGTTTTGGTTGGAGATCTGGCAGGTTGGTGAACAATACCCTGTGGGTCAGTACTATTTAGCATGACTATAGAAACAATGCAGTAGTTGATTGTGATCATTTATCATAAGAATATGATAATTAAGAGACCACTGTTAACCATATCATACCAATTTTATCGGCAACATTTCCGTGTGCACGGGTCAGAATTTCCAGCTGGTCTCCATCCCCAACACACTCCAAGATCATGGCACAGTATCGGGTTGTCAGGATGAACAACAGGTCCTTTTTTTCATTCTGAGAAATCCAAGAATGCCAATGCATTATTTGTCTACTCCACTTGTTCTCATGAGCATCTTGGAGCACATAAGTTACATTAAAAGAAATTGCATTAAAAGTTCCCTGCACAACAACAAGATCTTTGGAGGGATTTTAGAATATAGAGTAGAAGTGAAACTAGAAAAACCAATGGATATACCCCTTCCAAGGAGCAAAAGACTAAAAGACATGCCAAAAAGAATGACAGATATGTAGGAGTGATATTTTTTGGAAGAGCAGAATGATTAGTAAAGACATGAACATTTTTCCCCTTTTTTATTTCTTGTTTTACTCCCAAAATTAATTAATGTACAGAGTATTTAACAAAATTTTGAAGAAATCATCATACATGTAAAGAAAATTGTAGGATAAATATTACCATGTAATATTATTAAATAAAATCTTCCTCACCATATGAACAAAAAGTGAATTCTAGTTATTTGACTGGCTGTTATCAACTATCATTGTATTTCTTACTTTCTTTACATTTTAAATTCAGTGAATAAAGGAAGGCCTTCACCATACTAAAAATATAGATTTTGATCGATTTTGTTTGAAATAGATGCTATTGAAACTAAAGTTTGGGTAAAAATGTGTATTTTACAATTCATACTCTCATAACAATACCAAATAAAAAAAAACTCATAACAAAAGTTTCACACACACACACACACACACACACACACACACACACACACACACACACACACAAAGAGTAAAGGAAAACACAAGATTCAGAGGAAACGATGAGCTGGCGAGATTGGACCTAGTTTTTACAAGGGATATACAAATGAACAATGATAAAAGACATAAGTGCCCAATTGGAAAGAGTGACCATGTAATATTAGATATGGATATAGAAGAGGGAAAGGAAGATAGACGAATCATACACAGGAGACCGATTAAATTACAGAACTGATATTGAAAACCTCAAGAGCTATTTTAAAAACGTAAACTGGGAGGAAATGGAAAACTCAGAGACGGTGCAAGAGAAGTATAACTTATTTTTGGAAATATACAAAACAGGAGTCAGGGAATATGTCCCAAGATATAGACCTAAAGATGAAGGAAAGAAAGATTGGTTTAGAAAAGGTCAGTCGCGTGTAACAAATTTATTGAGTTTCTACTCTAGAATAGTTAATAAAGTACAAGGGAGAGAGGGATGGATTGACAGTATTTATTTAGATTTAAAAAAGGCATTTGATAAAGTGCCACATGAAAGATTACTATGGAAGTT
>NC_059271.1:25650024-25700024 GCF_017591435.1 Portunus trituberculatus | reverse complement strand
ACTAATATAATCAACAACTGATTCATACCATCAAACCCTAAAACAATAAATAACAAGAAAGCCACATGCTGCAATGAAGCATAAAATGCAAGTAGTGGAGGAGGCAGTGAGGCTGGTGGTAAGCCACTAGTGAGATGGTGGACAGCGTCTTGACTTTAATGGGAAGAGCTTTTACACTGCATTTTAGCATGCTTTTTGAGTCTTGGCTGCTCCATAAGACTTCTTGGTGTTGCTAAGTCTCTCATTGGTCACCTTAACCCTGTACATTATTTCTAAAACATTTTCAGCTGTGGTTCAGATAAATATTCCTGACACCCTCCCGTCAACATCTGGAAGAAGACTGAAGGCCTCCAACACCCAACAAGTCAAGCAGACTGTCAGCCAATTATTGAGAAAAATGACAAATTACAATATTCAAGGGGAAATAAATTCTAATGCAAATCTATTTAAACACAAGCTTTGGGTCATACCACAAGAGTTGACACGCATATCAGGTAGCTTTGGTATGATGCAACAGCACGAGACACTGAAAACTCTTAAAGGACTGTTTTTTTTATTAATTCTACAAAATAAACTTCACCACATGATAGTCATTGGCATTCCTGAAATGTCCAGTGAAAAAATATAAATTTGTCTGTTCCAAAGATATATATAAAAAATTATCCAGTCACTAACCAGTCAATTTATAGTTTCATTCAACCAATGATTTTCTCTTGTGGTTTATGTCTTTCTGGTGAGACATGTAGTAAATTGATGTTTTACATTTTGGCCTATCCACTATTACACTGATGATACCACCCTACACTTTTCCACATCTCTTTGCAAAGATAAACAGCTCTTCAGGAAGTCAACAGATCATGCAGGGATGCCACAGAATACCTGACTTCTGATCTCTTTAAGATTTGTGATTGGGGTAGAGAAAATTTAGTAGTGGTGTTCAATTCCTCAAAAACTCAATTTTCCATCCATCAACTCAACAAAATCTTCCAGATGACAATCCCCTCATCTTCAAAGACACTCAACTGTTCCCCTCTTCTATACTAAATGTCCTCAGTTTAGACTTTACTTATAATCTAAATTGGAAATTTCAGATCTCATCTCTTGCTAAAACAGCTTATATAAAATTAGGCATTCTGAGGTGTCTACCATTTTTTCTCACCCCATCAATTGCTAACTCTGTACAAGGGCCTTATCAACTCATGTATGAAGTAGTCATCACATATATCGGGAGGTTCCACTCCAACTGTTTTATTAGATAGGATGGAATCAAAAGGTTTTCGTCTTATCAATTCTTATCCTCTGACTGACTGTCGACAGCCTCTTTCTCACTATTACAATATTGCGTCTCTTTCTATCTTCTACCTCTGTTTTCATGCCAACCGCTCTTATGATATTGCTAATTGCAAGTTTCCCGTCCTCCTACAGCTCTGCTGCAACAAAATTTCTTCCTCTCATCCTTATTCTATCCACCTCCCTAATGTAAGAATTAACCAGTACTTTCAATCATTCATACTTTCCTCTGGTAAATTTTGGAACTCCCTATTTACTTCTGTATTTCCATCTTCCTATGACCTAAAGTCCTGACTCATCTAAGTTAGAGGTTTCAAGACATTTATCCCTTTGCGTAAAAAATAAATAAAGCTAATAGGATGGTTTGGTTAATAAGAAGGACATTCGTTAGCATGGAGGAGGAAATATTGAAATCTTTGTATGTGGCATTGATTCAACCACACCTAGAATATGCCAATCAGGTATGGTGTCCTTACATGATGAAGGATGTGGAGGCCTTTGAAAGGGTTCAGTGCAAGGCAGCAAAATTAGTACCAGGTTTGAAGGATCTCTCCTATGAAGAAAAGCTGAAGAAACTAAACCCACCAACGTTGACATATAGAAGATCAAGAGAAGATATGGTGGAAACCTTTAAAATAATCAATGGAGTATATGAAAAAGATGCATGTGAAGGCTTGTTTAGAATGCAGGAAGGATTGCAAACTCGTGGTCATGGAAAGAAAATATTTAAGCAAAGAGCAAGATTAGACATCAGAAAGTATTCCTTTTGTAAAAGGGTGGTGAATAACTGGAACAGACAGTGTGATAAATGCTAAATCAGTTTGAGAGTTTGAAAGAAAATTAGACGATGCATGGAAAAATGAAGAGCAAAGGTTTAATTATATTGAAAAAATAGGGAGCCTCGATTGCAAGTTTGACCACATGACCACAAGATCTGGGAAATGTAATTCAGAGCTGGAGTCACAGGCCTGAACCGGCATCTTCCAGGAGTTGTCTGTGAGTTTCTTTTGGCAAACTCTCTCAGATGTGCATGACAACTGGCAACTAAATGGGTCTTTTTGTTCAATAATTTTTGTTGCCCTTGGACAGTTTTCCCCTCTTACATAATCCAAGAAAATGGAACATAATGGATAGCTTTCAAGTTATGACTTTTCATCTTACAACTACCTCTCATCCCCAACAATCTTGGGGAACCTAACCAATTCATATTTAAAATTTGCAATTTAAAGTTACTCTACTAAAACAAATAAACCAATGAGACCAAAATATCCTGAGTCTGCACATTGTGACTTAACACACACGTATGAACAAATGTCTTGCTGTTCACTACCAAAATGGGCAATTGAACATAGTGTCACATTAACTGCAGGATATGGCCAGTGCCATGCTTTCTAGTAAAGGACAGAAAAAAATAGGTTTCCAAAAAAATTCCTGGCTATTTCCACAGAAATAGCCAGAAAATAGAGGTGAAACAGTTTGTTTGATCCATACCTGGCCATGATTGTCATATTACACCAAAGCCCTAAACTTGAAGTGGCTTTTGTATTCCCTATGGTCCTAAGGCAATGCTAAACAAAACCACCAGATCTAGTTAACTTGCATTCCGAAAAGGTAAAAGCAATGTCACTGGATATTTCATATCCACCCTTTTTTTTATTTATATTGTTTTATAAACAGCCAGGCAGTAGCAGCAATGTCAGAGAATATAAAGACCCTTAACAGGCATTGGCGTAGACTGAAACGTCTTGGTAATAATCTTATGACGATTGCAATGACTTAAGTAATAGCGATAATAAATAAATAAATAAATATATATATAAATATAAATATAAATATATATATATATATATATATATATATATATATATATATATATATATATATGCAGCATCAGCGCTAATGAGCAATGTATTCTTGGAAGGTAGCGGCCTCGAGAATCCACTGGCCGGTCAACTGAGTCACGTAAACAAATTCCTGTTACATGTACTCAAAACAAAGGTCTTACCGGTGGCACATGCTGTAACAGCAGTTGGTTTGTGGGCAGTGACGACATAATTATAAGCTGCAGTAGCCATCTCTAAACTATTCCAGTAGTTTACTCTCTTCCCATGACGCTCTCACGCGAATACACTGGCGGCTTGCCACAATTATCTCAGGCTCACGTAGTGGACATCCTCTAAAATTTCCAGCTTCTGACATGTATTTATATTGAAAAAGATGATTGAGAGATTGAATCGCCTATAACCGTATTTTAAATTTCCGTAAGGTATCTTTTTCTTATAAATTAAGCATATAATCTCCACATCACAATGAGCGGGAAGGTCCTTCTTGAACTCACTCAGTTTTCCATGGCCCATCATCATCATCAACAGTAGTCAGTGCTAGTCACCGCCTGTGACAACGACGATAGCAGAGCACTTTTTCTTTTTTTATGTAAGGGAACCACTGGCAAAAAAGCAACGCAAATATTAGAGAAAAACCAACTGGGTGAATTAAAAAAAATATTGCTAAGTGCAAAATAAAATGACAGAAGACAGTGGGAATTCCAGCAGGTATATCTACTCTCTAACTCTAACTCGTGATCACTATTGCCTAGGGGTGGGCACGATACGATTCCGGAATCGATTCCGTCGATTCCGCCGCAGACAGCAGGGTATCAATTCCAATGAATGGTATCGATATCTTGGCCTGTCGATTCCACTAGCTTAATTTGTGATACGGAACTGTGATAAAGTATTGGCTAGGGAATATTATATGGCTATATATATATATATATATATATATATATATATATATATATATATATATATATATATATATATATATATATATATATATATATATATATATATATATATATATATATATATATATATCAAAATGAATATATTTTTTCTTTGAAAGGATATAGTGAAATAAAGGAATATTTAGTTATGAATGTAACAACTTTGCCATACTTTTAGGATGTATTATGTATTTTTGCCATTCTTGTGATTATATTATTGTTTGGCATTTTTAATAAGAATCTCCCTTTCATTTTGTGATACGGAACTGTGATAAAGTATTGGCTGTGATTATACACTGAAATATATTTTATAATATTTTATTTTACATATAAAGTATTTTCATAATAAATATCAAATACCTCAACCAATTAATTGTTTATTTGTTCCTCTTCCATGTGTTACACTTGTAATTCACTGTTTGATCTGCTGCAGTCTCTGACGAGACAGCCAGACGTTACCCTACGGAACGAGCTCAGAGCTCATTATTTCCGATCTTCGGATAGACCTGAGACCAGGCACACACCACACACCGGGACAACAAGGTCACAACTCCTCGATTTACATCCCGTACCTACTCACTGCTAGGTGAACAGGGGCTCACACGTCCCGTGACGTCACAGAGCTTTGGTCCCGCCCACGGCTACCCAGTCCTGCGCGTGGAGACCTACCCCTGCTCACTGCTAGGTGAACAGGGGCTACACGTGAAAGGAGACACCCAAATATCTCCACCCGGCCGGGGAATCGAACCCCGGTCCTCTGGCTTGTGGAGTCAGTGTGTGTGTGTGTGTAGAAAATTAATATTCCGGAATCGCTTCACATACTGCCACAATACCAAGGCAAATCGTGATTGCAAGGAGGCGATATCAGTGTCGTGGACGTGAACAAGATGTATGAGACTTGGCTTAATAAATCTTGGACGTGAAGGGCATGAAGCGATACCAGAATCGGCTGGCGCACCTGGTCGCGCGCTGGAGACACCCAATGGTTGATTTAACGATCCGGCCTCCGGTGGGATCGATTCTGGAATTGATGGTGCAAGGAGGCGATACCAGAATCGCGAAGGGTATGAAGTGATACCAGAATCGGCAATATCGATTCCGGAATCGATACCAGCGATTCCAATAGACTTTGGAATCGGAATCGGCAATACTCAAAACAGCGATTCTTGCCCACCCCTACTATTGCCTGAATGCAACGAACCCTAAAGCAGGGTTCTCATCCTGGGGTACGCGAGAGGAATTTTTGGGGTACGTGGCAGATTTCTCAAAATACTTCCGTTTTGAATAACTGCAAACCTATTTGTAGTATTCAATGTGGCCTACATGTGCTAAGCTAGATGTGTTCACTAGAACCAGGACACGTTAATAACGTTAACAAGGAAACTCTTGGAGTTATATGTCGATCACTTGAGAGAAAGCTCTCTTGGATTACGTACAGTTGCTACACAATTAACCTTGTAAACATATAATATTTAGTTCAGATTTATTATTTCTATATGCTATTCACATACACAGTGACATCCGTGTCACTGCTACTAGTTACAAGTTGCAACTAGCTGCAAGTAGCACGTATAGTTCACTCCCACAATGATCGAAAATTGTCTGATATAGTTCCATTTTGGTAAATGTATTGTATGCTAGTCAATGTTTCCCTGTGAAGTACTTGTTCCTATCAACACTATACCTCATAGTGACATACTCATATTAATTGAAAATTTTGTCTACTCGGCATATATTATAATCCAATCTTAATAAATAAAAGTCCTGACGCTGCATTGTAGGTAAGGGGTATACGTGACCAATAATGAAAGACTTCAAGGGGTACATAAGATTAAAAAGGTTGAGAACCTCTACCCTAAAGTTCTAATGCACCACATACCTATAGCTATCTAGCTGATCATAGTGCACTACTCCCAATGTCTTGCAATGTTCCCGTTTTTATGGTTCCAGTGCATTAACGAATTGTAACACCTAACTGCAGTTATGCCTACTTAGTACTTACTACCTAGTTTTTATTATAATTATTATTATTTTAGGAACTACCTAGTGCGGTAAACATATCAATGCTTCAGAATATTCAATTGACATAATGGCTCAACTGCGCCAGTATACAAATCATTTGTTAAAGAATAGTGTTACGCTGCCCCCACGTCCTCACAGCCTCCACAGCAGCAACAGAAACACACTTACCACAGCGACAGCCCAGGGAAGCACAGGACAGGACCGCAACGGACACAGGGATACGAGTACTGTTACGTGGGTTTATCCGGCAGGCAGGCGTGGGACAGGAACACAGTAGAGAGTGCATTACCCTGTTTATTCACATGATTATCGGTGCACACACCAAAACGATATCAAGAAGAAGGTAACTGAGAAGACCCAGACAGTAGAAAACGGCCTGCTAGTGATCCAGGGTAGTGTCCCAAGGATTCACTCTTGCTGCTTCCAGCTTCGAGCCCTGCTGACGCCGGGCTTCACACGAGGTGACAAGAACGACTAGCCGTCACGGGAAAGGACACTTCAGCTCGAGCCTTCATCCAGCAATGGAAAAGCCACTACCACCACCATGTCAATCATCCCATCTTCATCTATCCACATACGATCAACAATTTCACGCATTCTCCCATTCACTAGCATGTAGTCAATCGCAGACTCCTGGTTTCTCGCACACCAAGTTACTCGTCCTTCAGCCAGGGTCTCATTCAGATTCTCCAAGTTCATCTCATTCACAAACTCATCCAGCATCTCACCATTCCTATTCATTTGTTCACCTAACATACCTACGTGAGCATTCATGTCTCCCATAACAATCACTCTCTCTCCAGCATAATCTCTTGCAATCTTTTTCAAAACACTGTATTTTTTACCATTCTCCCTAACTGCTCTATCGCGGCCGCCTTCCACTGTCATATACACTACCACTACAACTATCCTCTCAGCTCTGCCACTCTCATTTCTACCCTCCACTCGAACAGCTAACACGTCCTCACTCAGCACTGTCTCCTATGTCCAGCTCTTCCACTCTCAGATTCCTCACCTTCCTGTGGAGCAGGGCTACGCCTCCTCCTAGCTTTTCCTGTTTCTTGCGTCCTTTTCCTAACATCACAAACTCATTACCCTCTATCTGCACCACATCCCGCTGGTGAGTCTCAGTAATACCTACCACATCTAGGCTCCATTCATTCAACTCTTTGCATACATCCTGAAACTTACCAATGCCCCATCCTCTTACATTCAAACAACCAAATTTCATACATGACCTTGACTGTTTATTGTCCTCTCTTCCTTGTTTCGGTGCACATCCATTCCTCATTCAGGCCGCATCTACACATACCGTAGATCTTGCGCGCACCCACTCACGCAGCCGTCTCGACTCACAATCGAGAGGGCCGGGTTCGAGTCCCGGTAAGCGGCGATGCAAATGGGCAAGCCTCTTAATGTGTGGCCCCTGTTCACCTAGCAGTAAATAGGTACGAGATATAACTCGAGGGGTTGTGACCTCGCTTTCCCGGTGTGTGGAGTGTGTTGATGTGGTCTCAGTCTTACCCGAAGATCGGTCTATGACCTCTGAGCTCGTTCCGTAATGGGGAAGACTGGCTGGGTGACCAACAGGCCACCGAGGTGAATTACATCCTCTTGTTGCCGGTCTCATTGAGGTGCACCCCGTCCGGCAGGAAGTCCATGCCTTCCCTCAAGACGGGGTCCAGGTCGATGAAGCTGACGTTGCTCCTCTTCCTCAACCAGTCCAGCTTCAGCTTCAACACTTCTTCCTGGATCTTGGCATTTGTCGTCCTCCTCAGTCGCTCGTACCTCTCTCCCTTTGGTCGACGCATCACACCCACCACTGCCACACACATCATCTTGGCTTCAGCAGCCTTCACTGCCTCCACCACCTCCTTCACTGTCTCTTCTTCGCCGACCCTCTCCAGGTCGTTGCCGCCGCCCTGGATCACTAGCAGGCCGTTTTCTACTGTCTGGGTCTTCTCAATTACCTTCTTCTTGATATCGTTTTGGTGTGTGCACCGATAATCATGTGAATAAACAGGGTAATGCACTCTCTACTGTGTTCCTGTCCCACGCCTGCCTGCCGGATAAACCCACGTAACAGTACTCGTATCCCTGTGTCCGTTGCGGTCCTGTCCTGTGCTTCCCTGGGCTGTCGCTGTGGTAAGTGTGTTTCTGTTGCTGCTGTGGAGGCTGAGGACGTGGGGGCAGCGTAACACTATTCTTTAACAAATGATTTGTATACTGGCGCAGTTGAGCCATTATGTCAATTGAATATTCTGAAGCATTGATATGTTTACCGCACTAGGTAGTTCCTAAAATAATAATAATTATAACAAAAACTAGGTAGTAAGTACTAAGTAGGCATAACTGCAGTTAGGTGTTACAATTCGTTAATGCACTGGAACCATAAAAACGGGAACATTGCAAGACATTGGGAGTAGTGCACTATGATCAGCTAGATAGCTATAGGTATGTGGTGCATTAGAACTTTAGGGTAGGGGTTCTCAACCTTTTTAATCTTATGTACCCCTTGAAGTCTTTCAGTATTGGTCACGTATACCCCTTACCTACAATGCAGCGTCAGGAATGGTGAAAATAAATGCATGGTTTATTGACTTTTATTTATTAAGATTGGATTATAATATATGCCGAGTAGACAAAATTTTCAATTAATATGAGTATGTCACTGAGGTATAGTGTTGATAGGAACAAGTACTTCACAGGGAAACATTGACTAGCATACAATACATTTACCAAAATGGAACTATATCAGACAATTTTCGATCATTGTGGGAGTGAACTATACGTGCTACTTGCAGCTAGTTGCAACTTGTAACTAGTAGCAGTGACACGGATGTCACTGTGTATGTGAATCGCATATAGAAATAATAAATCTGAACTAAATATTATATGTTTACAAGGTTAATTGTGTAGCAACTGTACGTAATCCATGAGAGCTTTCTCTCAAGTGATCGACATATAACTCCAAGTGTTTCCTTGTTAACATGTCCTGGTTCTAGTGAACACATCTAGCTTAGCACATGTAGGCCACATTGAATACTACAAATAGGTTTGCAGTTATTCAAAACGGAAGTATTTTGAGAAATCTGCCACGTACCCCAAAAATTCCTCTCGCGTACCCCAGGATGAGAACCCCTGCTTTAAGGGTTCGTTCATTCAGGCAATAGTAGGGGTGGGCAAGAATTGCTGTTTTGAGTATTGCCGATTCCGATTCCAGTCTATTGGAATCGCTGGTATCGATTCCGGAATCGATACCAGGGCCAGGGAGCCAGCCGATTCTGGTATCACTTCATACCCTTCGCGATTCTGGTATCGCCTCCTTGCACCATCAATTCCAGAATCGATCACACCGGAGGGCCGGATCGTTAAATCAACCATTGGGTGTCTCCAGCGCGCGACCAGGTGCGCCAGCCGATTCTGGTATCGCTTCATGCCCTTCACGTCCAAGATTTATTAAGCAAAGTCTCATACATCTTGTTCACGTCCACGACACTGATATCGCCTCCTTGCAATCACGATTTGCCTTGGTATTGTGGCAGTATGTGAAGCGATTCCGGAATATTAATTTTCTACACACACACAGACTCCACAAGCCAGAGGACCGGGGTTCGATTCCCCGGCCGGGTGGAGATATTTGGGCGTCTCCTTTCACGTGTAGCCCCTGTTCACCTAGCAGTGAGTAGGTACGGGATGTAAATCGAGTTGTGACATTGTTGTCCCGGTGTGTGCCTGGTATCAAGCCTATCCGAAGATCGGAAATAATGAGCTCTGAGCTCGTTCCGTAGGGTAACGTCTGGCTGTCTCGTCAGAGACTGCAGCAGATCAAACAGTTAAACACACACTCAGTGGTTAGAGCGCTGGCTTCACAAGCCAGAGGACCGGGGTTCGATTCCCCGGCCGGGTGGAGATATTTGGGTGTGTCTCCTTTCACGTGTAGCCCCTGTTCACCTAGCAGTGAGTAGGTACGGGATGTAATGTCACATACAGGAGCTATCCCTCCCCCTTCACGGAAAGGGTCAGTAATGAAGTGTCGATCCTCCCTGCTAGGAGAGGGACAGATCCTGTGTGCAAACGTTAAGTGGGTTGCGCTTTTTTTATTTTCACCTTCAAGATACAAACTTACCATACTCCATTTATTTCACACTAGACAGCTTCAAGATACAAACTTACCATACTCCATTTATTTCACACTAGACAGCCAACCTTATTTCCCTCCTCCTCCTGTTCCCCCAACCAATCACATTCCTAAATTACCTAAAGAGCTACTCTTAAATATATATACTCATTTCAAACTAAACTATGAATGAAGTCACTGAAATAAATTAATGTACAAACTATGTATTTATTATATACATTATGTGCCTTAATGTTCTTAAATGGTGGACCAGGCTGCCTTGATCTGTGCGTGACAGGTTTCTTTCTTACCTTCTTCAGTACCAGACTGGAGTGGGTCAAAAATAAGGTTTTGTAATGTTAATAAAACAAATTTATTCTAAATTTATTATAAGATTCCTCCTCTTTCCCTCCTTTTCCCTCCTCTCTCCCTCCCTCCTACTCCTACTCCTCCTCTTCCCTTCTCTCTCACTCAACCCTCCTCCTCCTTCTCTTCCCTTCTCTCTCCCTCACCCCTCCTACTCCTCCTCTTCCCTTCTCTCTCCCTCCCTCCTACTCCTACTCCTCCTCTTCCCTTCTCTCTCACTCAACCCTCCTACTCCTCCTCTTCCCTTCTCTCTCCCTCACCCCTCCTACTCCTCCTCTTCCCTTCTCTCTCCCTCACCCCTCCTACTCCTTCTCTTCCCTTCTCTCTCCCTCACCCCTCCTACTCCTCCTCTTCCTTTCTCTCTCCTCCTCCTACTCCTACTCCTCCTCTTCCCTTCTCTCTCCTCAACCCTCCTACTCCTCCTCTTCCCTTCTCTCTCCCTCACCCCTCCTACTCCTCCTCTTCCCTTCTCTCTCCCTCAGCCCTCCTACTCCTTCTCTTCCCTTCTCTCTCCCTCACCCCTCCTACTCCTCCTCTTCCCTTCTCTCTCCTCACCCCACCTACTCCTCCTCTTCCCTTCTCTCTCCCTCACCCCTCCTACTCCTCCTCTTCCCTTCTCTCTCCCTCACCCCTCCTACTCCTCCTCTTCCCCTTCTCTCCCTCACCCCTCCTACTCCTCCTCTTCCCTTCTCTCTCCCTCACCCCTCCTACTCCTCCTCTTCCCTCTCTCTCCCTCCTACTCCTCCTCTTCCTTCTCTCTCCCTCACCCCTCCTACTCCTCCTCTCCCTTCTCTCCCTCACCCCTCCTACTCCTCCTCTTCCCTTCTCTCTCCCTCACCCCTCCTCACCTCCTCTTCTTCTCTCTCCCTCACCCCTCCTACTCCTCCTCTTCCTTCTCTCTCCCTCACCCCTCCTACTCCTCTTCTTCCTTCTCTCTCCCTCACCCCTCCTACTCCTCTTCTTCCCTTCTCTCTCCCTCACCCCTCCTACTCCTCCTCTTCCTCTCTCTCTCCTCTCTCTCTCTCTCCCTCTCCTCCTCCTCCTCTTCTCTCTCTCTCCTCCTCTCCTCCTCTCCCTCTCTCCCTCCCTCCTCCTCCTCCTCTTTCTCTCTCCTCCCTCCTACTCCTCCTCTTCCCTTCTCTCTCCCTCCCTCCTATTCCTCCTCTTCCCTTCTCTCTCCCTCCCTCCTACTCCTCCTCCTCTTCCCTTCTCTCTCCTCCTCCTCCTCCTCTTCCTTCTCTCTCCCTCCCTTCTCCCTCCTCCTCCTCTTCCCTTCTCTCTCCCTTTCCCTCCTCCTCTACTTCCTCTACCCTTCCCTCCTACTTCCCCACCTCCTACCTCCCTTCTTCCTCTCAACCTCCTCTTCTGCTTCTCTTCCTCCTCTTTTTCTTCCTCTTCTGCTGCTTCTTCCAATATTTTTTTGACCTGCAAGAAAAATAAGAATTAGTAGTAATAGAAAGAAAGGCAATATCTTTTTGTTTAAGTATATAAATTGAAGCAGTACACGGCTACTTTAAAGTGAAGCCATCACTACTGTTGTTACCACATGGCTGCAGTAAATGTTTGTTACACTTTCCTATGGCACTGGACCAATACTAATGTCAACACAGAGCAATGTGATAACCATGTAACCACAGGAAAGACTTCTTCTTCTAATCTACTCCTATATTTTCATCTTTTTACAAGTGAAGCAAGTTCCTTTAATCCCTTCAGCACAGGGACGTACACATGTACATTTTTCCTCACTCCGTACACAGTACAGGGACGTATTCGTGTACGTCCTTTTCATTTGCAATCTTAATGGCTAAAATAACATGTTTTAGCACGCTGGGTGGATGTTTATAGTTTGTTGATACTGTATTGTGCTCTGAGGGTTTCTCAAGCTCCACCCACAATCCTGGGACCCAATGACATGCTAATTTGTCAACGACGTCGGGTGGCGTCACATGCCACGTGTGGCGTGCTTGCAACCTCTCACAGCCTACCTCCTCAGTTTGCCTGCGGGCCCCATACATATAGGATTGTGGTTTTTTTGTGCTCCCTACACCTAGCCATTTTGGATTGTAAAACACAAAGCGTTGTTTCATATTTTCAGCACAATGTCTAGTGATGAGCTTTCAGATTCTGGCTCAGAGTACTTGCCAGGGAGCTCTGATGAGGCGTGTAGTGATGAAAGTTATAAGAGTGGTGACAGTGATTTAGAAAATGATAGTGATAATGAATTATTGGATGAAAGTGAGGCTGTGGTTGACAAGGGATGGCGGGTTCATGTCAGACCCTTTTCGTGACGTGCGGCCTGACTCACTGCCTGTGTTTTGTGGTGATGAGAGAGTTACGTCCCACTTACCAGAGTTTGCCTGCCCACATGAAGCCTTTTGCTATTTTTTTGACATTGAAATTATAGATAAGCTTTGTGATTAGATGAACAAAAGAGCTGCTGAGTATTTTACCATGACAAAAAAACATAAGGTGAATGGACTGTTATGGAGGCCTATGAATAGTAATGATATGTAAGTGTTTGTGAGTTTGTTGATGGTTATGGGGGTAAATAAAATGCCCCGTATGTACATGTACTGGGCAAAAGACTTCATGGTAGGTGGCCCTAAGATTTTTTGCAAGGAGGTAATGACTCATTCAAGATTTCTGTGCCTTCTCAAGTTCCTAAGGTTTGCCAGCCCTGACGAGGTGAAGAAAAACAGCCCCAAATCCAGAGTAGAGCCTTTCCTCAACCTGCTGCGGCAACAAAGCCAGACTTTGCTTACACCAGGCAAAGACATTGCTGTAGACGAAGCATTGCTGCTGTGGAAGGGCAGACTTGGATTCAAGCAATTTATCAAGACAAAACGTTCACGTTTTGGGATCAAGGTGTTCGTTCTGTGCCCCTCACCTACAAATTGTAGTGGCTATTCATGGAATTTTGAAATTTATTATGGGAAGGACTCTTGTTTCTCCCTACCTGACAGTGCTTCCACGGACTTATCCATGTCAGAACTAGTGGTAGTGCACCTTTTGGGTGACCTGCTGGACAAGGGTCGACATGTTGTGACAGACAATTGGTATACAAGTTTGTGGCTTGGTAGGTACCTACTCACCAGGGACACCTTACTCACTGGAGTTGTGCGTGCCGACAGAGGACCACCCAAGATGCTCAAGAATGGAAAACTCACACGACACCAGGTTACATTCGCGAGAAATGGAAACACTCTGGTTGTGAAATACATGGATAGAAAGGAAGTCAATGTACTCACAACTCCGTATACTGCTGGCATTGTGGAGAAGACAAAGACCTTCTTTGGAGACGAGACTGTCTTTTATAATAAACCACTCCACATTGAAAAGTATAACAGCCTGATGGGCAGTGTAGATATGGCTGACCAGCTCCTTGAACCATATGCCTATGGCAAAAAGTCCCTTGCCTGGTTCAAGAAGCTGGGGATTCATTTCATCTTCCAGATGTTGCTGAACTCCTTCCTGGCCTACAAGAATCAGCAAAGATACAAGGGCAATTTTATGATGTACATCATTCAAGTCAGCAAGGAGTTGATAGGCCATCATAGTGCCGGTGCTAGGGCCATGTTCAAGAAAGAAGAGAAGGAAAAGATACACAGACCTAGGAAGAAGGTGCCTAAAGCTGACTTGATTCATGCCTTGGTTTGTTTCCAGCCAAAGAAACAAAAGAAGTGTCGTATCTGCTCTATCCAGCTAGGCACAGTCTATCACTGCCCTGGTTGTCCTGGTGAGCCTGGACTATGCTCCCAAGAACACTTCTTTGAATGGCACAGAGCTAACCCAGCAGCAGGTCACAAGGCAGGTCCCAGTGGGGCTGCCTGCAAGGGACAGTGAAGTTACCCCCTCATCATCACCACCTATCATCACCCACCAGCAACAACAAACATCTGGAGACAGGTAAGAGCAGACATATACATTGTTGTTTATTATGTTGCAATGCTCATTATGTTTACTATGTTTAGTATGTTTATCATGGAGGAAAAATTCATATTATCAAGTTTTCTGTATTCATACACGAATTATATGAAAGAAAATGACAATGGGAGCAAATTATGTAAATATGGTTGTGGGGCAAACACAGTGGGGGAGGGCGAGGTGGGAAGGAGCACGAGCTGTATGTTGCCGCGGAAGGAGTTTTTTTGGGCTGTGCTGAAGGGGTTAATCACAAATTGTAACTGACAAAATAAAATATCATGTAATTTCAAAGTGGTGTGCTTCATATGTTTCCACTGATTAATGGTGCTTCAGCATTGCCGGTGCTTACAGCTGTGGCACACTGAATTTGACAGATTCACCCTTAAGGTATTCACCAAATATGGAGTACTATGCTCATGGCATGTATATACTTATGACACACTATTTATAAATAAAAGCATAAATATATAAAAAGTCAATATCATTAACATCAAACCAGACATTGACAGTGACATGACCTCTTCCGAACCAGGGTCAACACCAGCCACTGATCTCTGTGTAGTGGTGACCTGCAATGTCGTCAAGAATGCATCCCCAGCAGCAGTGTCACAGTCTCTTCATTCATCCAGAACAGCTTTGGTGACTCAACACCTGAAAAATTATGTACCAGTTAGTGACATGTTTTGATATCAGTCTGTTTTTTAGGGCCTAGTGATGCTGTCAATTGTTTTACAGGTAGGGAATCATTCTTGGGGAGGTTTTGTTAGGTTTAGGTGTCTAGGTGATAAATTGGTCAGACAGGAGAGGTGAATGAAAGGCTGGAAGATCATCAATTACACTGAGAAAGGCTGGAATGCACACACCTTCCACACAGGAAAAATTCAAATTAACCAACAAAACACTGAATAGCTCAAAAAAACATAATACTACACACAGACACACACACACACACACACACACACACACACACACACACACACACACACACACACACAAGACCCCAGCTAGAATATGTAGCATGTGTCTGGTCACCGCATATGAAGAAAAATGTGAAGAAGGTAGAAAGGGTACAAAGGCTGGCAACAAGGATGGTACCAGGACTCAGGGAGTTAGACTATGAGGAAAGACTGAGGAAGCTGGGGCTGACCACATTAGAAGAGAGAAGAACAAGAGGAGACATGATAACTATGTATAAATTGGTGAACAATATTGACATACTGGATAGAGAGTTGATAAAGGTGACCACAAGTAATTATCTCCGAGGACATGGAAAAAAGCTAATAAAGGACATCTGTCTAAATGATGTGAGAAAATATAGTTTCCCGCATCGTAGCATTCATAAGTGGAATAAACTGAGCAGTCGTGTCGTTGATGCGGTGTGTGTCAATCAGATGAAAGAGAGATATGACAGGAATGGACAAGGAGACAGGACACAGAGAGCTTAGCTCGGGCCCTGTAATACACAAATAGGTAAATACAAATAGGTAAATACACACACAAGACGACCTTTTACTGGGCACTCGAAGATGAGGAAATGGTATATCAAGGAGAAACAGGAGGAGTTAGTGGAAGAGAATAGAGAGAGAGAGCAGGAAACTGAAAGTAGCTCATACTAATATGAATCAACTTAACTCAGGAATAATTGAACTTCATGACTATCTAAAAGAATAACTGGGATTTCAGAAACTAAACTGAAAGGTGAAATATTACAAGACAGTCTCACCAATCAGCAATGGACAGTATAACATTTGGGTAATAGACAGAAAAGATAAACAAGGTGGGGGAGTCAAGACAACAGCAGTGGGGTAAAATTCTTGGGGATATATATATTACTGGACATGATTATAAAACATGCTAAGACACAGTGGGTTTAAGAAATCACCACATTTAGGAATGATGATGAACCCTCAAGACTAAACATAATATTTACATAGGAACCAGAGATTGTGGATGCAATTTAATGTATTATATCCAAGAGTGTTTATTACAGATGACATGTCACCAAATAAACAAATTAGGAAAATTGTCAGAGACACCTACAACTTCTTGAGAAACATTAGAGTGGCATTTACTTATATAAATGGTAAAGAAAATATTAGTCACCCTAATAAGACAAAGACTAGAGAATACAGCAGTACTGTGGTCACTCAGTACAAAAAAGAACATCAGAAAATTTAAGAGGATACAAAGGCAAACCAACTCTTGCTGATTTAACATATTTAGGGAGAGCAGCAAGACTAGACCTGCCCACACTGAAGTAAAGAGGAAAGGACGACTTAATAACCATTACGAGGAACATGGAGGTTACCGATATGGAAGACTTACTAAAATGGGATACAAGGGCTACTACAGGACATGTAAATAAACTGAAAAGAGATAATAACTGAAAAAATTTCAAGGACAGCTTCCCCCACAGAGTAGTGGATATAGAACAAGCTGGACAAAATGGTGGCAAAGACCATGCATGATTTTAAGGCCTTGTTAGACACTAAAAAGACACAAAGATGGGACAGTGCAACCATAGCGCCCCTCCTGTACAATACAAATATGGTAAATAAATGCACACATATACACACACTTTTCCCACATCATCACCTACCCTGACACACCCGACACACCCAACACACCTGCATAGTAAGGTCCTGGAGAGCAGCACCAGCCTTAAACTCAGAGTGGCCACCTCCTTAACCTTCCAATCAGAAACCAGTGCTCAGACAACTTGCACCTGATCACATGACTTGGACCAGCGGCGGCAGCGACACCGAGCGAGACACTTGCATGGTTGGTGAGGCACTTCTCTGTAGGGTTATTAAGGGTGACTTTAGTCTTTTTTTAGAAATTAAAGGATAAGTTTTGAATGTTCAGGATGTTTTTAGAAAGAGACAAAGAATTTTAAGATGATTTTAGGTGCTTCGGAAGGCTTATGGACCTGATGGGGTCCCTCCTATTGTTCTCAAAAACTGTGCTTCTGTGCTTGCACCTTGCCTGGCCAAACTCTTCCAACTTTGTCTATCGACTTCTACCTTTCCTTCCTGCTGGAAGTTCACCTACATTCAGCCTGTTCCTAAAAAGGGTGACCGTTCTAACCCCTCAAACTACCGTCCTATAGCTTTAATCTCTTGCTTTTGCTGTTGCGTTAGACATATCAAAAGCTTTTGATAGAGTCTGGCATAAAGCTTTGATTTCAAAACTGCCCTCCTACGGCTTCTATCCTTCTCTCTGCGACTTTATCTCAAGTTTCATTTCCGACCGCTCTATTGCTGCTGTGGTAGACAGCTACTGTTCTTCTCCTAAACCTATTAATAGTGGTGTTCCTCAGGATTCTGTCCTGTCACCCACTCTCTTTCTATTATTCATTAATGACCTTTGTGAGGGGCACCGCATTATTTCCCGTTTAGTTAACTATATTATATGCGTAGCCTATGGCTACCCATCGCGGACCCCTCAGGCTGTTCTGCTAAGCAGACAACTCACCTCCCTCTTCTCGCTTCTCGTTGCGAGCGGGACTCAGTACAGAGTTAGCCTTCAGCGGAGATAGACACCCCTCTCGTCGGTCTGGCACAGTGAGAGAGACGCGTGTTGGCTGGGCTTTCGAAGTACTCATAAGTCATTGGTCTGGGAGTTGTGCCCTCCTGTTGAGTAGCTGGCTTGTTACTCGGTAGACCGTGGCTGTGTAGAACAACAGGCTTGTTGTTCTGAGAAAGTGTGGCCGGTTGGGGCTGCATTTCTCGTGCGTTCGTCCACTCGGGTGTGGCGACACGGAGAGACACGCTTTGTCTCGTGCTGTTTGTTTTGTTGGTGGCCGTGGTCACCAGTGTGTTTGGTGGACGGCTGTGTGCCCCACCATCTGTTGTGTAGTATCAGTAGTATACTGTTTATAGTACGGCCAGTCTTCAGCGGAGTTTAACACGTACGATCTCGGCACAGGAAGAGACACGTGTGGCTGGACTGTGCATTAGCAGTACTCATAAGTCATTGGTCTGGGAGTTGTGCCCTCCTGTTGAGTAGTTGGCTTGTTACTCGGTAGACCGTGGCTGTGTAGAACAACGGGCTTGTTGTTCTGAGAAAATGTGGCCGGTTGGGGCTGCATTTCTCGTGCGTTCGTCCACTCGGGTGTGGCGATGCGGAGACACACGCTTTGTCTCGTCCTGTTTGTTTTGTTGGTGGCCGTGGTCACCAGTGTGTTTGGTGGGTGGCTGTGTGCCCCCACCATCTGTTGTGTAGTATCAGTAGTATACTGTTTATAGTACGGCCAGTCTTCAATGGAGTTAACACGTACGATCTCGGCACAGGAAGAGACACTTGTGGCTGGACTGTGCCTTAGCAGTACTCATAAGTCATTGGTCTGGGAGTTGTGCCCTCCTGTTGAGTAGCTGGCTTGTTACTCGGTAGACCGTGGCTGTGTAGAACAATGGGCTTGTTGTTCTGAGAAAGTGTGGCCGGTTGGGGCTACATTACTCGTGCGTTTGTCTCGTGCTGTTTGTTTTGTTGGTGGCCGTGGTAACCAGTCCACTCGGGTGGGGGCGCGGAGGAGACACACACTTTGTCTCGTCCTGTTTGTTTGTTGGTGGCCATGGTCACCAGAAAGTGTGGCCGGTTGGGGCTGCATTTCGTGCGTGGTGTGGCGGCAGCTGTGTGCCCCCACCATCTGTTGTGTAGTATCAGTAGTATACTGTACCGTGGCTGTGTAGAACAACGGGCTTGTTGTTCTGAGAAAGTGTGGCCGGTTGGGGCTGCATTTCTCATGCGTTCATCCACTCAGGTGTGGCGACACGGAGAGACACGCTTTGTCTCGTGCTGTTTGTTTTGTTGGTGGCCACGGTCACCAGTGTGTTTGGTGGGCGGCTGTGTGCCCCCACCATCTGTTGTGTAGTATCAGTAGTATACTGTTTATAGTACGGCCAGTCTTCAGCGGAGTTAACACGTACGATCTCGGCACAGGAAAAGACACGTGTGGCTGGACTGTGCATTAGCAGTACTCATAAGTCATTGGTCTGGGAGTTGTGCCCTCCTGTTGAGTAGCTGGCTTGTTACTCGGTAGACCGTGGCTGTGTAGAACAACGGGCTTGTTGTTCTGAGAAAGTGTGGCCGGTTGGGGCTGCATTTCTCGTCGTTAAATCCACTCGGTGTGGCGACGCGGAGAGACACGCTTTGTCTCGTCCTGTTTGTTTTGTTGGTGGCGGTGGTCACCAGTGTGTTTGGTGGGCAGCTGTGTGCCCCCACCATCTGTTGTGTAGTATCAGTAGTATACTGTTTATAGTACGGCCAGTCTTCAGCGGAGTTAACACGTACGATCTCGGCACAGGAAGAGACACGTGTGGCTGGACTGTGCCTTAGCAGTACTCATAAGTCATTGGTCTGGGAGTTGTGCCCTCCTGTTGAGTAGCTGGCTTGTTACTCGGTAGACCGTGGCTGTGTAGAACAACGGGCTTGTTGTTCTGAGAAAGTGTGGCCGGTTGGGGCTGCATTTCTCATGCGTTCATCCACTCAGGTGTGGCGACACGGAGAGACACGCTTTGTCTCGTGCTGTTTGTTTTGTTGGTGGCCGCGGTCACCAGTGTGTTTGGTGGGCGGCTGTGTGCCCCCACCATCTGTTGTGTAGTATCAGTAGTATACTGTTTATAGTACGGCCAGTCTTCAGCGGAGTTAACACGTACGATCTCGGCACAGGAAAAGACATGTGTGGCTGGACTGTGCATTAGCAGTACTCATAAGTCATTGGTCTGGGAGTTGTGCCCTCCTGTTGAGTAGCTGGCTTGTTACTCAGTAGACCGTGGCTGTGTAGAACAACGGGCTTGTTGTTCTGAGAAAGTGTGGCCGGTTGGGGCTGCATTTCTCGTGCGTTCGTCCACTCGGGTGTGGCGACGCGGAGAGACACGCTTTGTCTCCTCCTGTTTGTTTTGTTGGTGGCCGTGGTCACCAGTGTGTTTGGTGGGCGGCTGTGTGCCCCCACCATCTGTTGTGTAGTATCAGTAGTATACTGTTTATAGTACCGGCCAGTCTTCAGCGGAGTTAACACGTACGATCTCGGCACAGGAAGAGACACGTGTGGCTGGACTGTGCCTTAGCAGTACTCATAAGTCATTGGTCTGGGAGTTGTGCCCTCCTGTTGAGTAGCTGGCTTGTTACTCGGTAGACCATGGCTGTGTAGAACAACGGGCTTGTTGTTCTGAGAAAGTGTGGCCGGTTGGGGCTACATTACTCGTGCGTTTGTCCACTCGGGTTGGGGGCGCGGAGGAGAGACACGCTTAGTCTAGTCCTGTTTGTTTGTTGGTGGCCATGGTCACCAGTGGGGTTTGGTGGGCGGCTGTGTGCCCCCCACCTCTTTTGTATAGTTTCAGTAGTATATTGTATTGTAGTGGTAGTAGCCATGCACACTATTGAATGCTGAGAGGCTTCATGTCGGCCAGTGGTGCGTAGTTGTCGTCCGCCAGACTTGTCTGTGACAAGTATCTGGACTCTGTGTATAGCTGTTGTCACCCGTTGGTGGTGTCTGGGCTTGTGTACATCACTGGATGTGCTGTACACATCATATATTGTAGTAGATTGTAGGCTAGGGGTGTCAGTCTGACAGGTGTTAGGAAGCCAGCGCTCAAGTGGCCCTTTTTCTAACTTTCTATTTTTTTGCCCTTGGCTGGCCCTCTTCCCTATATAAAAAAAATAAATAAAAAATTTAAGTGTGTTTAAGGTGTGGAAAAGGGGTATTTAGGATTAAGGGTGTTTTTGGGGTGTGGAAATGTTTTTTTGTTTTTAAGGTGATGAAGATTAAGACAGCATATTTAGGGTGCAGAAGTGAATTTTAGGCCTCTTTAGTTAGGCAAATAATAACACGAATAAATGTTGAACTACTTGATTTGATCACTAATTAATAAACAAGATAAACTATTTTACATAATACAGCAATGTCTTTTCCAGTTGTACACTCAAAATAAACTTTAAGGTTGAATTACGTATACTATAAAAAATCTATTGAACAATTCAGTTATGTCTGGGATACTGCCAGGCCATCATGAAATAGATAATACTCATATTTGGATGAAAATTACTTTTGAAAGATGTGTCAAAGATCAATGGATAACTGAATGAAGATCAATATTAAATAGTAAATCTTCAAGTCACACTTATGGCACATTTCCTACAAAGCTTACTTCTTTTTATGTAAGAGAGAAAACTGACCAAAGAGTTACTTAAACCCTTCAATAGCATGATGCATTTTCATATTTATTCTCCTTACTATTTGGTGATTTCATACAGCTTCAGGAATTTATGTGGTGATTAAAATAATGAAAACTCTAGTATTAATCTTCTATCTTCCAAAGAGCCTTGCTAATGTAAATAAAATAGTTTAATCATACACAAATCTCAAGGTAGAAATGTGTCCCAGTATTGAAGGGGTTAAAAGAAATTGCAGAAATTGTACAGAATTAGCCTCAGTTAGTCTAAGTTAGGTTAGTAATAAGGAACTAATGATCACAGATTACCCACAAATTATAACGCACAGGTATATTACATACAACTCAAAGAGAGGAGAGGAGACAATATATAATGAATAATGATTATGTCATAGTAGTGGATGAGTTTCAGGTTTTGCTCGAATGTACAAATAACAACCGAATCACAGAACTCAGGTCAATGTATTCATTACCAAGAAAGTAAACAGATCATGCAGGGCCACCACAGAATGCCTGTGCGACCCACCCAAGAAAAAGGACAATGCTGGAGAGCAATGTGCAACTGCCGCTAACCCTCACCGAGGATGGATGCCCCCCCCAAGCCAGTCAAGAGAGCCACTCGACAACCCTGGAGTCCCTCAGGAATGGCCCCTGCTTCCCCTGCCTCAGAAAGCAAGTCACCTGAGGCAGACTGTGAAGAGGATGCTGCAGGTGAATGGACATTGGTCAGCAGCAAGAAGCGCTGCTCCAGCTCAATTCCAGCCCGGACTGCCAGCCCCGAGCCAGACCAGGGCATCTGATGACTACCAGCCCTGAGCCAGACCAGGGACATCTGATGGCAGCCATACAAATGCTAACGCAGCAGATGTCTTGCCTGGCACTGGAAGTGGACAGCCTGAAGACACAGATGCAACACCATCGCAATGAACGGTAAGACTTTCCGCACCCTAACATGGAATGTCAATGGTCTACATGCCCACTTCACTGACCTACACTCTCATGTCCTTCTCCATAAGCCTGACATTATTGCCTTACAGCAGGTAGGGCCACAGGTGCCGGAGCTGCGGGGTTATGCCTCCCACACCCTAAGTTGTGGTGACGGCAGTAGTTGAGGGATTGCCACTTACATTAAACATGGGATTCCAGTTAACTTCATGGAAATGGGGGTCACTGAGGATATTGAATTTATTACTGTTTGCTTGCACACTGTGGGTAAAATTATTTACTTTGTAAACATGTACATTCATGCTGGTGCTTTAACCCCTTCCTCGGCAGAAACGAGTATACTCGTTTTCACTAAATGTTCCGTTTTCCGTCGTCAACGAGTATACTCGTCTAAACTTTTACCCTCAAAAACCAGCTACAGACGTATATATTCGTTTTCACTAAATGTTTCGTTTTCAGTCATTGACGAGTATACTCGTCTAAAATTTGATCTTCAAAAAACCAGCCACAGACGTATGTACTCGTCAATTCTGAGCCTTCTTAAGCCATTCTACATGTGAAACGAGTATTTTTGTCAAATTGTACGCCTAGCAGAGGCGACAGGGAGGAGCGGTGGGATTTCAAGGACGCTCTTACTAGATTTGCTCCGGCAACCACTGTCGTCGCATGGGTGTTGTTTTCATTCACATTACCACTTATTTTTTTGTATTTTCAAATAATTTACACCTCAAATGTCTAGTTCTAAGGAAGATAGCAAATATGAACCTTCCCTCAGAAGCTTGAATACTTCTCATGACACTGCCAGTTCATCAGGCAATGAATATTTCTCGACAAGTGAGGAGGAGGAGGAGGAGGAGGGGGGAGGTGAGGGGAGGGGAGAGCTTGGAGTTTATAGGATGACGAGTTAACTCGTATATGTCTACAAAGGTATTTTCAAAATGAAAAGTTAACCATAAAAATGGGGGAAAACAGTAATTACAAGATGTTTTCATAATCAGCATGAAAAATACTATATAGAACCAAAATAAAAAGAAAATTAGTCTGAAAAAGAAACGTTTTTAACTAAAAAATTGTTGGGGAAGGGGTTAAATATTGCAAATTTTCCTGAATATGGTCTTGAAGAGCAAAGTGGGTGACTTCAATGCCCGGCATAAGGAATTAGAAGCCACCTCACCAATGCCAATGGTGTGTGCTGGAAGGCTTTCCTTGACACCACAGATACAGCTGTATTTAATGGGGACTACACACCCACATATGTTCAAGGAGGCAGACTTGATTATGTAGCCCTCATCAATATGCCAACATATACTGCCGAAACTTATCTTGTCAGGTCATTGCTGAGTGACCACTTCCCCTTGAGGCGACCCTCCCTGTGCAGTCCACCCCGGCAGTGCCAAAGAAGCGCTTAACAGTGCCACCATCCAGGATGGCGGGCCTCGTCATCCATGTGGTGGCATGGTACACTGCCGTGAAGGGCTCCTTTGCTGATGCAGAGGCACTGTTCGACGGACTCCTGCACACCATCGAGGGATTCATCGCGACTCCAAGGGTTCTGGCAAGGGCCCATGCTCCCCACTGCTGGACTTACACTACCAACCCTGTGATTCTGAACTGCCAACAGATGCTCGCTGCCTACCAGAGATGTTGGCAGCTCAACCCAGCAGACACAGAGTCACGGGATGCCATGGTTATCGTGGCTCGACACCTAATGGATCTGCGGCAGCAGGAAAGGAAGAAGTACTGGGTCTCCTTCCTGGACAAGGTGTGCAGAACCCAGTCCCTCCAGGAGGTGTGGCACCATATCAACAGCATCCAGGGCAAGTCCAGACAACAGGTGAAATTCACCTCGGTTGTCTGCTGGTCACCAAGCCAGTCTTCCCCATTACGGAGCGAGCTCAGAGCTCATAGGCCGATCTTCGGGTAAGACTGAGACCACATCAACACACTCCACACACCGGAAAGCGAGGCCACAACCCCTTGAGTTACGAGGTGTGTGACCCTGATCCTGCAGGCATGCCACAAGAACTCGTCTTGCAGTGGAAGGAAGCCTCATCCTTCTCTGGCCTTCCTGTGGAACACCAGGAGGCGCTTGATCAGCAAAGACTACGGAAGGATGGAGTTGCTTCACCACAGTGTTTCTCTGCTGGATGACACCTGTGTGCCTTCACCACAGTGTTTCTCTGCTGGATGACACCTGTGTGCCTATCACGCATGATGAACTCCTCTCGGCAGTCAAGTTGGGCAAGTCGACAGCTCCTGGCAAGGATGGCATCACCTATGATATCCTCAATGCTCTCCTGGAGGTAAAGGTAGACAATCCTATCTTGGATTTATTCAAAATGTCTTTCACTGCAGGCAAGCTTCCCCACTCTCGGAAAACAGCCATCGTCATCCCAATCCCGAAAAGTTATGGCACCTTTCGCCCTATTTTTCTCACCAGCTGTCTGTGTAAGATGATGGAACGGGTAATATTGAACAGGCTTATATACAAGGTGGGCCATGTACTCGCTGGCAATGTACATGGCTTTCAAAAGGTCACTCTACAAGTCATTGTTTTGTTGAGTGTCTTATAAATAAGGATGCTACCTGCAGAGCTTTCGTTGATCTCAAGGGCCAACAAAGATGTTATTACATAAGAAGATAAGAAAGGAGGGAAGCTGCAAGAGGCCGCCAGGCCTATATGAAGCAGTCCCAGTGTGCTTAATCTACCTAATTCCATCTATCTTCCCCATCCATGAATTTATATATATATATATATATATATATATATATATATATATATATATATATATATATATATATATATATATATATATATATATATATATATATATATATATATATATATATATATATATATATATATATATATATATATATATATATATATATATATATATATATATATATATATATATATATATATATATATATATATATATATATATATATATATATATATATATATATATATATATATATATATATATATATATATATATATATATATATATATATATATATATATATATATATATATATATATATATATATATATATATATATATATATATATATATATAAAATTCCGTGAAAAGCCATCATAGTAAAAAAAAAAAAAATAAATAAATAAAAATAAAAAAGAATAAATTTGAATGTTTACCAGTCCTTAATTCAAGAGTGTTACATTTATGTCTACTTAGTGGTTTTATGACAAATCTTGCAAAAATATCAGGCCAAACTGGTATTATTAATTTATCGGTGATTTTTCATTATAACCTGCTGATCCTAGCCATCTCACAAAGTTCCTTTCATTCCTCAAAAAATTTCATCCACAGCTAATTACGAGCAAATAAATATTTTGAATGTTCAGATAACTATAGGATGTACCAGTGTCTACATTTGGAACTATGGTATATGGCATGTATTTCTGGCCATTTTAAAAGACTCAAATTTGGTTTAGTCTTCTGCACTACTAACAGCTCCTAACTGAACATTCGGACAAAGTTCAATGCATTTCAGCCCTGCATGAATACAAGTGCACCATGCAGGATAAATAGAAAAAAAGCTATTATATCATACTAACATAGCTGACAGATATACATGTGTTCCTCTTTAGTATCAGGAACAATTCAACAAAATGTAGATAATAAAACTCATTACATAATAAAGACTGGGTAAAGTTTTAAATATACTAACCCATTCAAGGACTAAGGGAGTAGAATAATTATATACCAGCATATTACTAACGAAAATAACCGGATCAGCTAATCAGAATCCCTACATGACATTTTTCTATTTTTTTTCATATTCTGAACCTTGAATATCAATTGTTTTCAGCAAACATGAATAAAACCGTTTTTAGTGAATTTCGGTATGGTGGTAATAAACGGTCATTACAATTTTTTCTTATCATTTTAGCTCCCTAAATACCACATATTTCTTGAAAGCACATCAACATCCTTCTTCGGGGCAGTTTTTATGAAGATGCACCTATTTAGTCAGAAGAAAATAGGAAAGGAGGTTAATTATATATTTTTTTTAAACACTTAATTTTGGATAATAAGGAGTTGAAATGAGAATGTGAAGTATCAAATCTGTACTTCTTTAGCATTACTGTATTTGTCCATATGTATCATGAATAAAAACCATGAGGAGTTTCTGTGAATTTCATACCCAGAATTGACTTAGGCGCATATAACATGAATTCTAGAAATTTCCCAAATTTTCGCAAATAAAAGGTTAATTCATACCCTTGTACACAATTTATTTTAGTACAAACTCCATAATATGTTAAAAGACATCCATACCTTTAATTTAAAATAGGTTTTGTTTTGTTCTACCAGGTGGAGGGTATCTCGTTGAATATGGCTCTTTTTCAGGTCTTGCGGCTGTACTTATAAAGGCGCCTCTCCATAAGAATGTATATTTCTTTATTGACAGTCAGGCTGCATTATATGCCCTTCAATCCAACTCTCCCATGGACTGTGATCTAGTTAATAAGTGTCTTGATCTTATCCACACCCTAGAAGGTGCTGGTGCAACGGTCCATTTCATCTAGACACCCTCTCATGTGGGTATTCCGCTAAATGAAAAAGCAGACCGCCTTGCTCAGTGTGCCCTGCAAGATGACACAGTGGACCCTGGTACTGAGTACACTCTGGGTTATGTTAACAGTAGCATGTGCTACAAGACATGGTCATGACCAAATTGTCCAATTGTATGCCCTTCAATCCAACTCGCAGGCTATTCATGATTATTGTGATGGGTCAGTCAATGGCAGCAGGTCTGGATGTGGGCTGTTCATCCGTGACTACATCTCTGCCAGCCTCTACACTGACACTGAGGTTTCCAGGGGCTCCCTGCACCCATGTCTTCCACTAGAGCAGAACTCTATGCTGTACTGGAGGCACTCCATATTAGTGCAGTGGCAACATGGCTAAAAATTTACATAACCCCTCCACCTGCTAGAAAAAAACAAAACCTGTTTTAAATGAAGGGTATGGATGTCTTTTAAAATATTATGGGGTTTGTACTAAAATAAATTGCCTACAAGGGTATAAATTAACCCTTTGTTTGCGAAAATTTGGGAAATTTCTACAATTCATGTTATATGCCCCTAAGTCAGTTCTGGGTAAGAAATTCAAAGAAACACCTCATATTTTCCTTGTTTTTATTCATGATACATCTGGAGAAATACAGAAATGCTAAAAAAATACAGGAATAATCCTTCAAATCCTCATTTTAAGTCCTTATTATCCAAATGTAGTGTTTTACAAAGAATATAATTGACTTTTTCATATTTTCTTCTGACTGAATGGGTGCACCTTCATGAAAACTGCTCCTAAGAAGGATATTGATATCCTTTCAAGGAATATTGTATGTTTAAGGAGTTAGAATGAAAAAATCCCTCATATCAACCCTTGATGCTCAAGCCGCCATAAAAGGTCATAATCCATATTTTCCTTACTTTCAGCCATCGTGCTTTGGGGTCCGCGGGGTCTCCAAGCGCACAGGTTCGAATCCTGTCCACGGTCCGAGTGTAGGTTGGGCTTCCTCACTCGGGGCAACAGTTTCCTAGCAGGTGGGCTTTGAGATAGGAGGTACCTCAAAAAATACCCCATTTAGCCCATAAATCCCGGTGAAAAGCCCACATAGCAAAAATAAAAAAAATAATTAAAAAAATAAAAAAGAATAAATTTGAATGTTTACCAGTCCTTAATTCAAGAGTGTTACATTTATGTCTACTTAGTGGTTTTATGACAAATCTTGCAAAAATATCAGGCCAAACTGGTATTATTAATTTATCGGTGATTTTTCATTATAACCTGCTGATCCTAGCCATCTCGCATAAAGTTCCTTTCATTCCTCTCAGTGAATTTCATCCACAGCTAATTACGAGCAAATAAATATTTTGAATGTTCAGATAACTATAGGATGTACCAGTGTCTACATTTGGAACTATGGTATATGGCATGTATTTCTGGCCCTTTTAAAAGACTCAAATTTGGTTTAGTCTTCTGCACTACTAACAGCTCCTAACTGAACATTCGGACAAAGTTCAATGCATTTCAGCCCTGCATGAATACAAGTGCACCATGCAGGATAAATAGAAAAAAAGCTATTATATCATACTAACATAGCTGACAGATATACATGTGTTCCTCTTTAGTATCAGGAACAATTCAACAAAATCTAGATAATAAAACTCATTACATAATAAAGACTGGGTAAAGTTTTAAATATACTAACCCATTCAAGGACTAAGGAGTAGAATAATTATATACCAGCATATTACTAACGAAAATAACCGGATCAGCTAATCAGAATCCCTACATGACATTTTTCTATTTTTTTTCATATTCTGAACCTTGAATATCAATAGTTTTCAGCAAACATGAATAAAACCGTTTTTAGTGAATTTCGGTATGGTGGTAATAAACGGTCATTACAATTTTTTCTTATCATTTTAGCTCCCTAAACACCACATATTTCTTGAAAGCACATCAACATCCTTCTTAGGAGCAGTTTTATGAAGATGCACCTATTCAGTCAGAAGAAAATAGGAAAGGAGGTTAATTATATATTTTTTTTAAACACTTAATTTTGGATAATAAGGAGTTAAAATGAGAATGTGAAGTATCAAATCTGTACTTCTTTAGCATTACTGTATTTGTCCATATGTATCATGAATAAAAACCATGAGGAGTTTCTGTGAATTTCATACCCAGAATTGACTTAGGCGCATATAACATGAATTCTAGAAATTTCCCAAATTTTCGCAAACAAAAGGTTAATTCATACCCTTGTACACAATTTATTTTAGTACAAACTCCATAATATGTTAAAAGACATCCATACCTTTAATTTAAAATAGGTTTTGTTTTGTTCTACCAGGTGGAGGGGTATCTCGTTGAATATGGCTCTTTTTCAGGTCTTGCGGCTGTACTTATGAAGGCGCCTCTCCATAAGAATGTATATTTCTTTATTGACAGTCAGGCTGCATTATATGCCCTTCAATCCAACTCTCCCATGGACTGTGATCTAGTTAATAAGTGTCTTGATCTTATCCACACCCTAGAAGGTGCTGGTGCAACGGTCCATTTCATCTAGACACCCTCTCATGTGGGTATTCCGCTAAATGAAAAAGCAGACCGCCTTGCTCAGTGTGCCCTGCAAGATGACACAGTGGACCCTGGTACTGAGTACACTCTGGGTTATGTTAACAGTAGCATGTGCTACAAGACATGGTCATGACTAAATTGTCCAAGTACCCACACGTCCAGGCTATTCATGATTATTGTGATGGGTCAGTCAATGGCAGCAGGTCTGGATGTAGGCTGTTCATCAGTGACTACGTCTCTGCCAGCCTCTACACTGACACTGAGGTTTCCAGGGGGCTCCCTGCACCCATGTCTTCCACTAGAGCAGAACTCTATGCTGTACTGGAGGCTCTCCATATTAGTGCAGTGGCAACATGGCCAAAAATTTACATAACCCCTCCACCTGCTACAAAAAAACAAAACCTGTTTTAAATGAAGGGTATGGATGTCTTAAAATATTATGGGGTTTGTACTAAAATAAATTGCCTACAAGGGTATGAATTAACCCTGTTTGCAAAAATTTGGGAAATTTCTACAATTCATGTTATATGCCCCTAAGTCAGTTCTGGGTAAGAAATTCAAAGAAACACCTCATATTTTCCTTGTTTTTATTCATGATACATCTGGAGAAATACAGAAATGCTAAAAAAATACAGGAATAATCCTTCAAATCCTCATTTTAAGTCCTTATTATCCAAATGTAGTGTTTTACAAAGAATATAATTGACTTTTCATATTTTCTTCTGACTGAATGGGTGCACCTTCATGAAAACTGCTCCTAAGAAGGATATTGATATCCTTTCAAGGAACATTGTATGTTTAGGGAGTTAGAATGACAAAAATCCCTCATATCAACCCTTGATGCTCAAGCCGCCATAAAGGGTCATAACCCATATTTTCGTTACTTTCGGCCGTCGTGCTTTGGGTTCCGCGGGGTCTCCAAGCGCACAGGTTCAAATCCTGTCCACGGTCCGAGTGTAGGTTGGGCTTCCTCACTCGGGGCAACGGTTTCCTAGCAGGTGGGCTTTGAGATAGGAGGTACCTCAAAAAGTACCCCATTTAGCCCATAAATTCCCGTTAAAAGCCATCATAGTAAAAATAAAAATTAAAAAATAAAAAAAGAATAAATTTGAATGTTTACCAGTCCTTAATTCAAGAGTGTTACATTTATGTCTACTTAGTGGTTTTATGACAAATCTTGCAAAAAAATCAGGCCAAACTGGTATTATTAATTTATCGGTGATTTTTCATTATAACCTGCTGATCCTAGCCATCTCGCATAAAGTTCCTTTCATTCCTCTCAGTGAATTTCATCCACAGCTAATTACGAGCAAATAAATATTTTGAATGTTCAGATAACTATAGGATGTACCAGTGTCTACATTTGGAACTATGGTATATGGCATGTATTTCTGGCCCTTTTAAAAGACTCAAATTTGGTTTAGTCTTCTGCACTACTAACAGCTCCTAACTGAACATTCGGACAAAGTTCAATGCATTTCAGCCCTGCATGAATACAAGTGCACCATGCAGGATAAATAGAAAAAAAGCTATTATATCATACTAACATAGCTGACAGATATACATGTGTTCCTCTTTAGTATCAGGAACAATTCAACAAAATCTAGATAATAAAACTCATTACATAATAAAGACTGGGTAAAGTTTTAAATATACTAACCCATTCAAGGACTAAGGGAGTAGAATAATTATATACCAGCATATTACTAACGAAAATAACCGGATCAGCTAATCAGAATCCCTACATGACATTTTTCTATTTTTTTTCATATTCTGAACCTTGAATATCAATAGTTTTCAGCAAACATGAATAAAACCGTTTTTAGTGAATTTCGGTATGGTGGTAATAAACGGTCATTACAATTTTTTCTTATCATTTTAGCTCCCTAAACACCACATATTTCTTGAAAGCACATCAACATCCTTCTTAGGAGCAGTTTTTATGAAGATGCACCTATTCAGTCAGAAGAAAATAGGAAAGGAGGTTAATTATATTTTTTTTAAACACTTAATTTTGGATAATAAGGAGTTAAAATGAGAATGTGAAGTATCAAATCTGTACTTCTTTAGCATTACTGTATTTGTCCAGATGTATCATGAATAAAAACCATGAGGAGTTTCTGTGAATTTCATACCCAGAATTGACTTAGGCGCATATAACATGAATTCTAGAAATTTCCCAAATTTTCGCAAACAAAGGGTTAATTCATACCCTTATACGCAATTTATTTTAGTACAAACTCCATAATATGTTAAAAGACATCCATACCTTTAATTTAAAATAGGTTTTGTTTTGTTCTACCAGGTGGAGGGGTATCTCGTTGAATATGGCTCTTTTTCAGGTCTTGCGGCTGTACTTATAAAGGCGCCTCTCCATATGAATGTATATTTCTTTATTGACAGTCAGGCTGCATTATATGCCCTTCAATCCAACTCTCCCATGGACTGTGATCTACTTAATAAGTGTCTTGATCTTATCCACACCCTAGAAGGTGCTGGTGCAACGGTACATTTCATCTAGACACCCTCTCATGTGGGTATTCCGCTAAATGAAAAATCATACCGCCTTGCTCAGCGTGCCCTGCAAGATGACACAGTTGACTCTGGTACTGAGTACACTCTGGGTTATATTAACAGTAGCATATGCTACAAGACATGGTCATGACTAAATTGTCCAATTGTATGCCCTTCAATCCAACTCTCCCATGGACTGTGATCTAGTTAATAAGTGTCTTGATCTTATCCACACCCTAGAAGGTGCTGGTGCAACGGTCCATTTCATCTAGACACCCTCTCATGTGGGTATTCCGCTAAATGAAAAAGCAGACCGCCTTGCTCAGTGTGCCCTGCAAGATGACACAGTGGACCCTGGTACTGAGTACACTCTGGGTTATGTTAACAGTAGCATGTGCTACAAGACATGGTCATGACTAAATTGTCCAAGTACGTCCAGGCTATTCATGATTATTGTGATGGGTCAGTCAATGGCAGCAGGTCTGGATGTAGGCTGTTCATCAGTGACTACATCTCTGCCAGCCTCTACACTGACACTGAGGTTTCCAGGGGGCTCCCTGCACCCATGTCTTCCACTAGAGCAGAACTCTATGCTGTACTGGAGGCTCTCCATATTAGTGCGGTGGCAACATGGCTAAAAATTTACATAACCCCTCCACCTGCTAGAAAAAAACAAAACCTGTTTTAAATGAAGGGTATGGATGTCTTAAAATATTATGGGGTTTGTACTAAAATAAATTGCCTACAAGGGTATGAATTAACCCTGTTTGCAAAAATTTGGGAAATTTCTACAATTCATGTTATATGCCCCTAAGTCAGTTCTGGGTAAGAAATTCAAAGAAACACCTCATATTTTCCTTGTTTTTATTCATGATACATCTGGAGAAATACAGAAATGCTAAAAAAAATACAGGAATAATCCTTCAAATCCTCATTTTAAGTCCTTATTATCCAAATGTAGTGTTTTACAAAGAATATAATTGACTTTTTCATATTTTCTTCTGACTGAATGGGTGCACCTTCATGAAAACTGCTCCCTAAGAAGGATATTGATATCATTTCAAGGAACATTGTATGTTTAGGAAGTTAGAATGACAAAAATCCCTCATATCAACCCTTGATGCTCAAGCCGCCATAAAGGGTCATAACCCATATTTTCGTTACTTTCGGCCGTCGTGCTTTGGGGTCTGCGGGGTCTCCAAGCGCACAGGTTCGAATCCTGTCCACGGTCCGAGTGTAGGTTGGGCTTCCTCACTCGGGGCAACGGTTTCCTAGCAGGTGGGCTTTGAGATAGGAGGTACCTCAAAAAGTACCCCATTTAGCCCATAAATTCCCGTGAAAAGCCATCATAGTAAAAATAAAAATAAATAAAAAAAAATAAAAAAGAATAAATTTGAATGTTTACCAGTCCTTAATTCAAGAGTGTTACATTTATGTCTACTTAGTGGTTTTATGACAAATCTTGCAAAAAAATCAGGCCAAACTGGTATTATTAATTTATCGGTGATTTTTCATTATAACCTGCTGATCCTAGCCATCTCGCATAAAGTTCCTTTCATTCCTCTCAGTGAATTTCATCCACAGCTAATTACGAGCAAATAAATATTTTGAATGTTCAGATAACTATAGGATGTACCAGTGTCTACATTTGGAACTATGGTATATGGCATGTATTTCTGGCCCTTTTAAAAGACTCAAATTTGGTTTAGTCTTCTGCACTACTAACAGCTCCTAACTGAACATTCGGACAAAGTTCAATGCATTTCAGCCCTGCATGAATACAAGTGCACCATGCAGGATAAATAGAAAAAAAGCTATTATATCATACTAACATAGCTGACAGATATACATGTGTTCCTCTTTAGTATCAGGAACAATTCAACAAAATCTAGATAATAAAACTCATTACATAATAAAGACTGGGTAAAGTTTTAAATATACTAACCCATTCAAGGACTAAGGGAGTAGAATAATTATATACCAGCATATTACTAACGAAAATAACCGGATCAGCTAATCAGAATCCCTACATGACATTTTTCTATTTTTTTTCATATTCTGAACCTTGAATATCAATAGTTTTCAGCAAACATGAATAAAACCGTTTTTAGTGAATTTCGGTATGGTGGTAATAAACGGTCATTACAATTTTTTCTTATCATTTTAGCTCCCTAAACACCACATATTTCTTGAAAGCACATCAACATCCTTCTTAGGAGCAGTTTTTATGAAGATGCACCTATTCAGTCAGAAGAAAATAGGAAAGGAGGTTAATTATATTTTTTTTAAACACTTAATTTTGGATAATAAGGAGTTAAAATGAGAATGTGAAGTATCAAATCTGTACTTCTTTAGCATTACTGTATTTGTCCAGATGTATCATGAATAAAAACCATGAGGAGTTTCTGTGAATTTCATACCCAGAATTGACTTAGGCGCATATAACATGAATTCTAGAAATTTCCCAAATTTTCGCAAACAAAGGGTTAATTCATACCCTTGTACGCAATTTATTTTAGTACAAACCCCATAATATGTTAAAAGACATCCATACCTTTAATTTAAAATAGGTTTTGTTTTGTTCTACCAGGTGGAGGGGTATCTCGTTGAATATGGCTCTTTTTCAGGTCTTGCGGCTGTACTTATAAAGGCGCCTCTCCATAAGAATGTATATTTCTTTATTGACAGTCAGGCTGCATTATATGCCCTTCAATCCAACTCTCCCATGGACTGTGATCTAGTTAATAAGTGTCTTGATCTTATCCACACCCTAGAAGGTGCTGGTGCAACGGTCCATTTCATCTAGACACCCTCTCATGTGGGTATTCCGCTAAATGAAAAAGCAGACCGCCTTGCTCAGTGTGCCCTGCAAGATGACACAGTGGACCCTGGTACTGAGTACACTCTGGGTTATGTTAACAGTAGCATGTGCTACAAGACATGGTCATGACTAAATTGTCCAAGTACGTCCAGGCTATTCATGATTATTGTGATGGGTCAGTCAATGGCAGCAGGTCTGGATGTGGGCTGTTCATCCGTGACTACATCTCTGACAGCCTCTACACTGACACTGAGGTTTCCAGGGGGCTCCCTGCACCCATGTCTTCCACTAGAGCAGAACTCTATGCTGTACTGGAGGCACTCCATATTAGTACGGTTGCAACATGGCTAAAAATTTACATAACCTCTCCACCTGCTAGAAAAAAACAAAACCTGTTTTAAATGAAGGATATGGATGTCTTTTAAAATATTATGGGGTTTGTACTAAAATAATTTGCCTACAAGGGTATGAATTAACCCTGTTTGCAAAAATTTGGGAAATTTCTACAATTCATGTTATATGCCCCTAAGTCAGTTCTGGCTAAAAAATTCAAAGAAACACCTCATATTTTCCTTGTTTTTATACATGATACATCTGGAGAAATACAGAAATGCTAAAAAAATACAGGAATAATCCTTCAAATCCTCATTTTAAGTCCTTATTATCCAAATGTAGTGTTTTACAAAGAATATAATTGACTTTTTCATATTTTCTTCTGACTGAATGGGTGCACCTTCATGAAAACTGCTCCTAAGAAGGATATTGATATCCTTTCAAGGAACATTGTATGTTTAGGGAGTTAGAATGACAAAAATCCCTCATATCAACCCTTGATGCTCAAGCCGCCATAAAGGGTCATAACCCATATTTTCGTTACTTTCGGCCGTCGTGCTTTGGGGTCCACGGGGTCTCCAAGCGCACAGGTTCGAATCCTGTCCACGGTCCGAGTGTAGGTTGGGCTTCCTCACTCGGGGCAACGGTTTCCTAGCAGGTGGGCTTTGAGATAGGAGGTACCTCAAAAAGTACCCCATTTAGCCCATAAATTCCCGTGAAAAGCCATCATAGTAAAAATAAAATAAAAAATAAAAAAAAAAAAAAAAGAATAAATTTGAATGTTTACCAGTCCTTAATTCAAGAGTGTTACATTTATGTCTACTTAGTGGTTTTATGACAAATCTTGCAAAAAAATCAGGCCAAACTGGTATTATTAATTTATCGGTGATTTTTCATTATAACCTGCTGATCCTAGCCATCTCGCATAAAGTTCCTTTCATTCCTCTCAGTGAATTTCATCCACAGCTAATTACGAGCAAATAAATATTTTGAATGTTCAGATAACTATAGGATGTACCAGTGTCTACATTTGGAACTATGGTATATGGCATGTATTTCTGGCCCTTTTAAAAGACTCAAATTTGGTTTAGTCTTCTGCACTACTAACAGCTCCTAACTGAACATTCGGACAAAGTTCAATGCATTTCAGCCCTGCATGAATACAAGTGCACCATGCAGGGTAAATAGAAAAAAAGCTATTATATCATACTAACATAGCTGACAGATATACATGTGTTCCTCTTTAGTATCAGGAACAATTCAACAAAATCTAGATAATAAAACTCATTACATAATAAAGACTGGGTAAAGTTTTAAATATACTAACCCATTCAAGGACTAAGGGAGTAGAATAATTATATACCAGCATATTACTAACGAAAATAACCGGATCAGCTAATCAGAATCCCTACATGACATTTTTCTATTTTTTTTCATATTCTGAACCTTGAATATTAATAGTTTTCAGCAAACATGAATAAATCCATTTTTAGTGAATTTCGGTATGGTGGTAATAAACTGTCATTACAATTTTTTCTTATCATTTTAGCTCCCTAAACACCACATATTTCTTGAAAGCACATCAACATCCTTCTTAGGAGCAGTTTTTATGAAGATGCACCTATTCAGTCAGAAGAAAATAGGAAAGGAGGTTAATTATATATTTTTTTAAACACTTAATTTTGGATAATAAGGAGTTAAAATGAGAATGTGAAGTATCAAATCTGTACTTCTTTAGCATTACTGTATTTGTCCAGATGTATCATGAATAAAAACCATGAGGAGTTTCTGTGAATTTCATACCCAGAATTGACTTAGGCGCATATAACATGAATTCTAGAAATTTCCCAAATTTTCGCAAACAAAGGTTAATTCATACCCTTGTACGCAATTTATTTTAGTACAAACTCCATAATATGTTAAAAGACATCCATACCTTTAATTTAAAATAGGTTTTGTTTTGTTCTACCAGGTGGAGGGGTATCTCGTTGAATATGGCTCTTTTTCAGGTCTTGCGGCTGTACTTATAAAGGCGCCTCTCCATAAGAATGTATATTTCTTTATTGACAGTCAGGCTGCATTGTATGCCCTTCAATCCAACTCTCCCATGGACTGTGATCTAGTTAATAAGTGTCTTGATCTTATCCACACCCTAGAAGGTGCTGGTGCAACGGTCCATTTCATCTAGACACCCTCTCATGTGGGTATTCCGCTAAATGAAAAAGCAGACCGCCTTGCTCAGTGTGCCCTGCAAGATGACACAGTGGACCCTGGTACTGAGTACACTCTGGGTTATGTTAACAGTAGCATGTGCTACAAGACATGGTCATGACTAAATTGTCCAAGTACGTCCAGGCTATTCATGATTATTGTGATGGGTCAGTCAATGGCAGCAGGTCTGGATGTGGGCTGTTCATCCGTGACTACATCTCTGCCAGCCTCTACACTGACACTGAGGTTTCCAGGGGGCTCCCTGCACCCATGTCTTCCACTAGAGCAGAACTCTATGCTGTACTGGAGGCACTCCATATTAGTGCGGTGGCAACATGGCCAAAAATTTACATAACCCCTCCACCTGCTACAAAAAAACAAAACCTGTTTTAAATGAAGGGTATGGATGTCTTAAAATATTATGGGGTTTGTACTAAAATAAATTGCCTACAAGGGTATGAATTAACCCTGTTTGCAAAAATTTGGGAAATTTCTACAATTCATGTTATATGCCCCTAAGTCAGTTCTGGCTAAGAAATTCAAAGAAACACCTCATATTTTCCTTGTTTTTATTCATGATACATCTGGAGAAATACAGAAATGCTAAAAAAATACAGGAATAATCCTTCAAATCCTCATTTTAAGTCCTTATTATCCAAATGTAGTGTTTTACAAAGAATATAATTGACTTTTTCATATTTTCTTCTGACTGAATTTGTGAACCTTCATGAAAACTGCTCCTAAGAAGGATATTGATATCCGTTCAAGGAACATTGTATGTTTAGGGAGTTACAATGACAAAAATCCATCATATCAACCCTTGGTGCTCAAGCCGCCATAAAGGGTCATAACCCATATTTTCGTTACTTTCGGCCGTTGTGCTTTGGGGTCCACAGGGTCTCCAAGCGCACAGGTTCGAATCCTGTCCACGGTCCGAGTGTAGGTTGGGCTTCCTCACTCGGGGCAACGGTTTCCTAGCAGGTGGGCTTTGAGATAGGAGGTACCTCAAAAAGTACCCCATTTAGCCCATAAATTCCCGTGAAAAGCCCACATAGTAAAAATAAAAAAAATAAATAAAAAATAAAAAAGAATAAATTTGAATGTTTACCAGTCCTTAATTCAAGAGTGTTACATTTATGTCTACTTAGTGGTTTTATGACAAATCTTGCAAATAAATCAGGCCAAACTGGTATTAATTTATCGGTGATTTTTCATTATAACCTGCTGATCCTAGCCATCTCGCATAAAGTTCCTTTCATTCCTCTCAGTGAATTTCATCCACAGCTAATTACGAGCAAATAAATATTTTGAATGTTCAGATAACTATAGGATGTACCAGTGACTACATTTCGAACTATGGTATATGGCATGTATTTCTGGCTCTTTTAAAAGACTCAAATTTGGTTTAGTCTTCTGCACTACTAACAGCTCCTAACTGAACATTCAGACAAAGTTCAATGCATTTCAGCCCTGCATGAATACAAGTGCACCTACTATAGTGCGTCCACTCCATGAAGTTCGTTCAGGGCAGGGCACATTCTGGAATTCCCAAGAGTGCGACGTTGCCAGTTCGACTCCCAATTATCAGATTAAGTACCGATCCACCACCCATTGGTTAATCTCTTTCTCTCTCTCTGTAATTATTACTATTATTATTATTATTGTTGTTATTATTATTTTATTATTTCTTAGGTAGTGTGGAAAAAAGTTGAAATTAATAATAATAAATAATACACCAGCGCCTTAGATTTTGGTCCATTTTCACTCAAACTTTCAGAAAACCCCTTTTGTGTGTGTGTGTGTGTGTGTGTGTGTGTGTGTGTGTGTGTGTGTGTGTGTGTGTGTGTGTGTGTGTGTGTGTGTGTGTGTGCATGTGTATTTACCTAGTTGTATTTACCTAGTTGTAATTTTACAGGGCTTGGGCTTTATGCTCGTGTGGCCCCGTCTCCATATCTACACTTATCCAATCTTACTTTAAAAGTGTGCACACTCGTTGCAGACACTACTTCATTTAAACTGTTCCACGTCTCAATACATCTCTGCGGGAAACTATATTTTTTAATATCTCTCAGACATCTTCCCTTTCTCAGCTTTTTACTATGCGATCTTGTGCTTCGGATGTCATATTCTTCTCTCAAGATCAGTTTCTCATTATCCACTTGGTCCATTCCGTTGATCAATTTATAGACTTGTATCAGGTCTCCTCTCTCCCTTCTTTGTTCCAAGGTTGGTAGATCCATAGCCTTTAGTCTCTCCTCATATGTCATCCCTTCAAGTACTGGGACCATTCTTGTAGCCATTTTTTGTAGCCTCTCTAATTTTCTTATGTGTTTCTTTTTATGAGGGGTCCACACTACTCCTGCATATTCCAATCTAGGTCTTATTATAGTATTTATCAATTTCTTCATCATTTCTTTGTCCATGTAGTGAAATGCTACTCCAATATTCCTCAGCAAATTATATGTTTCTCTAAAAATTCTATCAATATGGCTTACTGGTTGATTGTTTTCTTCCATTGTCACTCCTAAGTCCTTTTCCTTTTTTACTTTCTCCAGTTCTACACCATCTCCCATCTTATAGATTCCCATAGGTCGTCTTTCACTCTTTCCCATTTCCATGACATGGCTTTTGTTCACATTGAATTCCATTTCCCACTTCTTACTCCATTCCCAGATCTTATTTAGGTCTTCTTGCAGTATTTCACAATCCTCCTTTTGCTTTATAACTCTGCACAGTTTTGTATCATCCGCAAACAAATTTATGTAGCTGTTCACTCCTTCAGGCATGTCGTTAATATAAATGAAGAAAAGTATTGGTGCCAATACTGACCCCTGTGGCACTTTGCTTTCTACTGCTCTCCACTTGGACTTCATATCTTTAACTACCGTCCTTATTTCTCTCCCCCTCAAATAATTTTCTATCCATCTCAATGTGCTTCCTTTTAAGCCACCCTTCTCCTCTAACTTCCACAGTAATCTTGCGTGTGGCACTTTGTCAAACGCCTTTTTTAAATCCAAGTAGATGCAGTCAAATACGACTACACTTTTTTTTTCTGCAATTTCTCTAACTAGATTTTCTTTTGTCTTAAGGACTCCTATCATTTTGTTTGTCATATTTTCTTTTTTCTTTAAGTTGTTCTTGAATCACCTCCTGAAAATCGGCCTTATCTTTCTTATCTTGGACTCTCCATGCTTGTACTTCTTTTTTAATCACGTTCTGTACTCTTTCCTCTTCCTTGTTTACTAGATCTTTCAGCTTCTTTTCTTTCTCGGCTTTACCGAGTCGTCCTTCCATCTGCTTCTTGTAGTTAGCTACTTCCTTTTTTAGTTCTTCGTTTTCTGCTTTTAGCCTAGCTTCATTTTCTTCCACTTTTCTTATCCTTTCTCTCAGTCTTATAAACTCCATTTCCTGTTCTTTATTCTCTTTCATTTCCATCTTCTCCTTTATCAGTTTATCTAGTTTACATTCAATATTTGACACTCTTAAGTAGTGAAGTTGTCGTCGTATTGAATCCTTCGAATACGCGTTCTCCCTCACCGACATAGTCATCATCAGCCCCTTCTCTATTCTCATGTCTGCATTTGGATGGAATATCTTTTTCACTCATTATTCTTTAGTAATTGATTTCATGGAGAAAAAAAAAAAAAAAAAAAAAAAGAGTCCACACTACCTGACCAGGCCACTGTAAATACTATACAACAGGTGTAGTGAAGATCAGCTGATCGTCGGAACTGCGCCAGTGCGTCCGCCCTCAACCGTGTCTCTCGAATGTGTGTGTGTGTGTGTGTGTGTGTGTGTGTGTGTGTGTGTGTGTGTGTGTGTGTGTGTGTGTGTATTTACCTAGTTGTAGTTTTACAGGGCCTGGGCTTTGTGTGTGTGTGTGTGTGTGTGTGTGTGTGTGTGTGTGTGTGTGTGTGTGTGTGTGTGTGTGTGTATTTACCTAGTTGTAGTTTACAGGGCCTGTGTGTGTGTGTGTGTGTGTGTGTGTGTGTGTGTGTGTGTGTGTGTGTGTGTGTGTGTGTGTGTGTGTGTGTGTGTGTGTGTGTGTGTGTGTGTATTTACCTAGTTGTAGTTTTACAGGGCCTGGGCTTTATGCTCGTGTGGTCCCATCTCCATATCTACACTTATCCAATTTTTCTTTAAAACTATGTACATTCTTTGCTGATACCACTTCCTCACTCAAACTGTTCCAAGTCTCAACACATCTTTGCGGGAAACTAAATTTTTTAACATCTTCTCAGACATCGTCCCTTCCTTAGTTTCTTACTATGCGATCTTGTGCTTCTAAAGTCATATTCTTCTCTCAGGATCAGTTTCTCATTATCCACTTCATCCATTCCATTAATCAATTTATAAACTTGTATCAGATCCCCTCTCTCTCTTCTCTGCTCCAAGGTTGGTAGATCCATTGCCTTTAGTCTCTCCTCATATGCCATCCCTTTAAATTCTGGAACCATTCTTGTAGCCATTTTTTGTAGTCTCTCTAATTTTCTTATGTGTTTCTTTTTATGGGGAGTCCACACAACTCCTGCATATTCCAATCTAGGTCTTATTTTAGTACTTATCAATTTCTTCATCATTTCCTTGTCCATATAGTGAAATGCTACTCCAATATTCCTTAGCAAATTATACGTCTCTCTGAAAATTCTATCAATATGGCTAATCGGTTGATTATTTTCTTCCATTGTCACTCCCAAGTCCTTTTCCTTTTTTACTTTTTCTAGTTCTACTCCATCTCCCATCTTATAGATTCCCACTGGTCGTCTTTCACTTTCCCCATTTCCATGACATGGCTTTTGTCCACATTGAATTCCATCTCCCATTTTTTGCTCCATTTCCAGATCTTGTTTAAGTCTTCCTGTAGTATTTCACAATCCTCTTTTTGTTTAATGACTCTGCAGTTTCGCATCGTCCGCAAACAGATTTATGTAGCTGTTCACTCCCTCTGTGTGTGTGTGTGTGTGTGTGTGTGTGTGTGTGTGTGTGTGTGTGTGTGTGTGTGTGTGTGTGTGTGTGTGTGTGTGTGTGTGTGTATTTACCTAGTTGTAGTTTACAGAGCCTATGTGTGTGTGTGTGTGTGTGTGTGTGTGTGTGTGTGTGTGTGTGTGTGTGTGTGTGTATTTACCTAGTTGTAGTTTACAGGGCCTGTGTGTGTGTGTGTGTGTGTGTGTGTGTGTGTGTGTGTGTGTGTGTGTGTGTGTGTGTGTGTGTGTGTGTGTGTGTGTGTGTGTGTGTGTGTGTGTTGCAGACACTACTTCATCTAAACTGTTCCACATCTCAATACATCTCTGCAGGAAACTATATTTTTTAATATCTCTAAGACATCTTCCCTTTCTCAGCTTTTTACTATGCGATCTTGTGCTTCGGATGTCATATTCTTCTCTCAAGATCAGTTTCTCATTATCCACTTGGTCAATTCCGTTGATCAATTTAAAGACTTGTATCAGGTCTCCTCTCTCCCTTCTTTGTTCCAAGGTTGGTAGATCCATAGCCTTTAGTCTCTCCTCATATGTCATCCCTTCAAGTTCTGGGACCATTCTTGTTGCCATTTTTTGTAGCCACTCCAATTTTCTTATGTGTTTTTTTTTTTATGAGGGGTCCACACTACTCCTGCATATTCCAATCTAGGTCTTATTATAGTATTTATCAATTTCTTCATCATTTCTTTGTCCATGTAGTGAAATGCTACTCCAATATTCCTCAGCAAATTATATGTTTCTCTAAAAATTCTATCAATATGGCTTACTGGTTGATTGTTTTCTTCCATTGTCACTCCTAAGTCCTTTTCCTTTTTTACTTTCTCCAGTTTTACACCATCTCCCATCTTATAGGTCGTCTTTCACTCTTTCCCATTTCCATGACATGGCTTTTGTTCACATTGAATTCCATTTCCCACTTCTTACTCCATTCCCAGATCTTATTTAGGTCTTCTTGCAGTATTTCACAATCCTCCTTTTGCTTTATAACTCTGCACAGTTTCGTATCATCCGCAAACAAATTTATGTAGCTGTTCACTCCTTCTGGCATGTCGTTAATATAAATGAGGAAAAGTATTGGTGCCAATACTGACCCCTGTGGCACTCCGCTTTCTACTGCTCTCCACTTGGACTTCATATCTTTAACTACCGTCCTTATTTCTCTCCCCCTCAAATAATTTTCTATCCATCTCAATGTGCTTTCTTTTAAGCCACCCTTCTCCTCTAACTTCCACAGTAATCTTGCGTGTGGCACTTTGTCAAACGCCTTTTATAAATCCAAGTAGATGCAGTCAACCCATCTCTCTCTCTCTTGTACTCTATCAACTATTCTAGAATAGAAACTCAATAAATTAGTTACACAAGACCATCCTTTTCTAAAACCAAATTGGCTATTTGATATTAATTTGTTGTCTTCAAGGAACTCGATCCATTGTTTCTTTATTCTTCTTTCACACATCTTGCATATTACACTAGTTAGTGATACCGGTCTGTAATTTAAAAGTTCTTCTTTCCTTCCACTCTTATATATGGGAACCACCTCAGCTCTTTTCCATTCTACTGGCACTGTTCCATTTTCTATTGAGCATTTTATGATGATGTATATAGGACTTGCTAGTTCTTCCCTACATTCTTTCAGTATTCTGCCTGAGACTTCATCCGGTCCCATTGCCTTCTCTTCATCCAGTTCCTTCATTAACTCTTTTATTTCAAGCTTGGTTACTTTAATCTCTTTCATATAGATTGTCTCTCTATTACCCTGTGGCCTCTCAAATTTGGATTCTTTAGTAAAGACCTCCTGGAATTTTTATTTAATAGTTCTGCCATACTTTTGGGTCTTCCACCATCCCGTTCTCTCCTTTTAACCTTTCTATTGTTTCTTTTTGCCTAATTTTTCCATTTATGAATCTATAGAACAATTTTGGTTGCTCCTTACATTTTTCAACAATATCTTTTTCGAAGTTCTTTTCCTCTTCCTTCCTCACCTTAACATATTCATTTCTCGCTGCCTTGAAGTTTTCCTTGTTTGTTGGATTCCTATTTCTCCTCCACCTTTTCCATGCTCCATCTCTTTTCTCCTTTGCCCTAGCACACCTTGCATTAAACCAATCTTTCTTTCCTTCTTCTTTTGGTCTATATTTTGGGACATATTCCCTGACTCCTGTTTTGTATATTTCCAAAAATAAGTTATATTTGTCTTGCATTGTCTCTGAGTTTTCCATCTCCTCCCAGTCTACGTTTTTAAAATAGTTCTTGAGATTCTCAATATCAGCCTTTCTGTAATTTAATCGGTCTCCTTTGTATAAATCGTCTCTATCTTCCTTTCCTTCTTCTATATCTATTTCTAATATTGCATGGTCACTTTCCCAATGGGCACTTATATCTTATATCGTCATTCATTTGTATACCCCTTGTAAAAACTAGGTCCAATCTCGCCGTCGTTTCCTCTGAATCTTGTGCGTTCCTTTACTCTCTGGTCCATCATATTGTCTATCATTAGGTTTAAGAATCTTTCTCCCCAGGCTTCTTCCCCCATACCACTTTCATAATTTTCCCAGTCCACTTCTTTACAGTTGAAATCTCCTACTAATATCACTTTTCTCCTTTCTTTAACGATTCTCATTAGACTCCTTATTGTGTCATCTATCATGTCTTTATATTCTTGATTGGTCCATGAATTTGTTTTTGGTGCACATATGTTACAATGATTGTTAACTCTTTTTTATTAATATGCATCTTTATATACAATACTTCTGCTTTTCCTTCCCCACATTCCACTTGATTGATCACGATCTCCTTCCTTAACATTATCATGACTCCTCCTCCTCCTCCTCCTCCTCCTCCTCCTCCTCCTCCTCCTCCTCCTCCTCCTCCTCCTCCTCCTCCTCCTCCTCCTCCTTCTCCTTCTCCTTCTCCTTCTCCTTCTCCTTCTCCTTCTCCTTCTCCTTCTTCTCCTTCTTCTCCTCCTCCTCCTCCTCCTTCTCCTCCTTCTCCTCCTCCTCCTCCTCCTCCTCCTCCTCCTCCTCCTCCTCCTCCTCCTTTGCCCACTCTGTCTCTTCTCCATACATTATACCTATTATCCAAGACTATTTTGATTTCCTCATTTAGTTTTGTTTCAGCCAGGCATACAATATCTGGATTTTCTTTCCTTATGTAATCTCTTAATTCTAATTTACTTGATAAAACCCCGTCTATGTTCGTATACATCATTTTTAGTCTTTTGCCTTTATCATTTTTAGTTAAACTTGTTCCACTTTTTTCTCTTCCTTCTCGTTTATATACCATTTCCTTATCCTGTCTCCTAGAATTCTCCAAAAAAATGCCTTCTCCTCTTCTGACCTTTCATTATTCTTTTCCCTTACTGCTGCTGCCAGTTCATTGTATCTCTTCCTTTCTTCATTTCTATTTTTCTTTATATAGATATCCTTGCAGCCTTCTGTTTCTCTAAGTTTTGTTGTTCTACATAATATTTCTTCTGTTGCTGCTTGTGATTTTAGTAATATTTTAATTGGTCTCGTTTTTCCTTCTTGATATGGTCCCATTCTGTTTATTTCTTCTACTTCCTCTTCCAAGTTCTGCCTATCTTCGTCATTAAGAATCTTCAGTAGGTCTTTGACTGATTTCATTTCTTCTTTTTCTCTTTTTGGTCTATATTTTATATTTTTTTCTTTTATTCCAAATACGACTACACTCTTCTTTTTTTCTGCAATTTCTCTAACTAGATTTTCTTTTGTCTTAAGGACTCCTATAATTTTGTTTGTCATATGTTCTTTTTTCTTTAAGTTGTTCTTCAATCACCACCTGAAAATTGGCCTTATCTTTCTTATCTTGGACTCTCCATGCTTGTACTTCTTTTTTAATCGCGTTCTGTACTCTTTCCTCTTCCTTGTTTACTAGATCTTTCAGCTTCTTTTCTTTCTCGGCTTTATCGAGTCCTTCTTCCATCTGCTTCTTGTAGTTAGCTACTTCCTTTTTTAGTTCTTCGTTTTCCGCTCTTAGCCTAGCTTCATTTTCTTCCACTTTTCTTATCCTTTCTCTCAGTCTTATAAACTCCATTTCCTGTTCTTTATTCTCTTTCATTTCCATCTTCTCCTTTATCAGTTTATCTAGTTTACATTCAATATTTGACACTCTCTTAAGTAGTGAAGTTGTCGTCGTATCGAACCCTTGAATCGCGTTCTCCCTCACCGACATAGTCATCATCAGCCCCTTCTCTATTCTCATGTCTGCATTTGGATGGAATATCTTTTTCACTCATTATTCTTTAATAATTGATTTCATGGAGAAAAAAAAAAAAATGAGTCCACACTACCTGCCCAGGCCACTGTAAATACTATACAACAGGTGTAGTGAAGATCAGCTGATCGTCGGAACTGCGCCAGTGCGTCCGCCCTCAACCGTGTCTCTCGAATGTGTGTGTGTGTGTGTGTGTGTGTGTGTGTGTGTGTGTGTGTGTGTGTGTGTGTGTGTGTGTGTGTGTGTGTGTGTGTGTGTATTCACTGTTTGTTTGATCTGCTGCAGTCTCTGACGAGACAGCCAGACGTTACCCTACGGAACGAGCTCAGAGCTCATTATTTCCGATCTTGGGATAGGTCTGAGACCAGGCACACACCGGGACAACAAGGTCACAACTCCTCGATTTACATCCCGTACCTACTCACTGCTAGGTGAACAGGGGCTACACGTGAAGGAGACACACCCAAATATCTCCACCCGGCCGGGGAATCGAACCCCGGTCATCTGGCTGGGTGTGTGTGTGTGTGTGTGTGTGTGTGTGTGTGTGTGTGTAATTCACCGTTTGATTTTCACTGTTTGATCTGCTGCAGTCTCTGACGAGACAGCCAGACGTTACCCTACGGAACGAGCTCAGAGCTCATTGTTTCCAATCTTGGGATAGGTCTGAGACCAGGCACACACCACACACCGGGACAACAAGGTCACAACTCCTCGATTTACATCCCGTACCTACTCACTGCAAGGTGAACAGGGGCCACACATGAAAGGAGACACACCCAAATATCTCCACTCGGCCGGGGAATCGAACCCCAGTCATGTGGCTTGTGAAGCCAGCGCTCTAACCACTGAGCTACCGAACCGTGTGTGTGTGTGTGTGTGTGTGTGCGTGTGCGTGTGTGCGTATATATATAAAACCGTCACATTTGGCGGGAAACCCGCCAACCTGGTAACTCTTGCTTGGTCTGACTTGACCCAGATGGGAAACTGACATGTGGCTTTATCCAACTCTGATGCCAGCGAGTGAACAGGGATAAACCACTCTCTAGTAACATATCTGCCGGCATGGCCAGCATGCATGAAAACTTCATCGGTCAGCAACCCTAGGCTCATATAATAGAGCAGGATCACTACAACATCAGTGTCATCACACCATACGATAGAACGCAGATACTGTAACTTCACGCCCACTGCGTGCATTACCATCCTAGTATCTGCTTCTTCTTGGTCAATGAACTGTTCTGCTAGCTCTTTTATACCCTGAAATGAAACTCTGACCACAGTATCCCCATCTTGAAAACCCCCAGCAATGACAACTGAGTTGTCTGTCGGAATGTGGTCCACGATCTCCATCAATTAGGAACTGACAAATTCTACAAGTGCAAGTTTGTTCCCTGACTCTTTCAAGAACTGTCCGAAGCTTGGCAAAGTTCTGTTGCCGACGATTAGATGGGTTTGACTGCCAGTAATTGCTGCTCAAAGGCGCTCTAGTTCATCTAACTTTATTGATGAAGGGCGATCATATCTGTCAAAAACGATTACCTATGACTTCTCCAGCTTGATAAACTGGGTAAATAGAAAAAAAGCTATTATATCATACTAACATAGCTGATAGATATACATGTGTTCCTCTTTAGTATCAGGAACAATTCAAAAAATCTAGATAATAAAACTCATTACATAATAAAGACTGGGTAAAGTTTTAAATATACTAACCCATTCAAGGACTAAGGGAGTACAATAATTATATACCAGCATATTACTAACGAAAATAACCGGATCAGCTAATCAGAATCCCTACATGACATTTTTCTATTTTTTTTCATATTCTGAACCTTGAATATCAATAGTTTTCAGCAAACATGAATAAAACCGTTTTTAGTGAATTTCGGTATGGTGGTAATAAACGGTCATTACAATTTTTCCTTATCACTTTAGCTCCCTAAACACCACATATTTCTTGAAAGCACATCAACATCCTTCTTAGGAGCAGTTTTTATGAAGATGCACCTATTCAGTCAGAAGAAAATAGGAAAGGAGGTTAATTATATTTTTTTCAAACACTTAATTTTGGATAATAAGGAGTTAAAATGAAAATGTGAAGTATCAAATCTGTACTTCTTTAGCATTACTGTATTTGTCCAGATGTATCATGAATAAAAACCATGAGGAGTTTCTGTGAATTTCATACCCAGAATTAACTTAGGCGCATATAACATGAATTCTAGAAATTTCCCAAATTTTCGCGAACAAACGGTTAATTCATACCCTTGTACGCAATTTATTTTAGTACAAACCCCATAATATGTTAAAAGACATCCATACCTTTAATTTAAAATAGGTTTTGTTTTGTTCTACCAGGTGGAGGGGTATCTCGTTGAATATGGCTCTTTTTCAGGTCTTGCGGCTGTACTTATAAAGGCGCCTCTCCATAAGAATGTATATTTCTTTATTGGCAGTCAGGCTGCATTGTATGCCCTTCAATCCAACTCTCCCATGGACTGTAATCTAGTTAATAAGTGTCTTGATCTTATCCACACCCTAGAAGGTGCTGGTGCAACGGTCCATTTCATCTAGACACCCTCTCATGTGGGTATTCCGCTAAATGAAAAAGCAGACCGCCTTGCTCAGTGTGCCCTGTAAGATGACACAGTGGACCCTGGTACTGAGTACACTCTGGGTCATGTTAACAGTAGCATGTGCTACAAGACATGGTCATGACTAAATTGTCCAAGTACATCCAGGCTATTCATGATTATTGTGATGGGTCAGTCAATGGCAGCAGGTCTGGATGTGTGTTGTTCATCCGTGACTACATCTCTGCCAGCCTCTACACTGACACTGAAGTTTCTAGGGGGCTCCCTGCACCCATGTCTTCCACTAGAGCAGAACTCTATGCTGTACTGGAGGCACTCCATATTAGTGCGGTGGCAACATGGCCAAAAATTTACATAACCCCTCCACCTGCTAGAAAAAAACAAAACCTGTTTTAAATGAAGGGTATGGATGTCTTTAAAATATTATGGGGTTTGTACTAAAATAAATTGCCTACAAGGGTATGAATTAACCCTGTTTGCAAAAATTTGGGAAATTTCTACAATTCATGTTATATGCCCCTAAGTCAGTTCTGGGTAAGAAATTCAAAGAAACACCATATTTTCCTT
>NC_059271.1:25645374-25649524 GCF_017591435.1 Portunus trituberculatus | reverse complement strand
AGACTCAGCCACTCTCAGGGATATACTCAGGAATATCCTCAGTTTGCTCCAACACTGGAGGATAAGGTGGTGAGCGTGGGATCGGGCAGACGTCCACGCGTAGGTTCGAATCCCACCACATACAGCCTTAAACACTTTGCCATTTGTCGAGTGGTTTAAAGTTACCTACATGTCACCATGATGCCCAAGTTCTAGGTGGTTACACCCAAGATGAGCTTCGGGGGTGATATGGGTACCACTATAAATAAAATTGCCTGCGCCACTAATGGGCGGAAGCTGAACAGCGCTTCCCATACACTCTTCAAGCGTGCCTACAGGCGCTATAGGCCTTCACGTAAAAAAAAAAAAAAAAAAAAAAAAAAAAAAATGTTTATGCAATAAGGTGTGCAAGATATGTACTTATTTATTGCAATACTTGTACTTCTTAGTGTTATATATTTTATACTTTAACCCTAAGTCTTTGCCCAGGGGGTGGGTGGCAAGGTCCACCCTCCTCCTTTGTTGTAATTATTTATTAATTCAGCAATAAATGTATCAATCAATCAATCAATCTCTAAAATTCTGGATTGCAGTGGAGAAAACTTACTAGTATTCAATGCCTCAAAAACTCAATTCCTTCATCTATAAACTCAACACAATCTTCCAGACAATTATCCTCTCTTTAATGACACTCAACTGTTGTCTTTTACACTGAGCAGCATCCTCAGTTTGTCCTTCACTTATAATCTAAACTGAAAACTTTACATATCTTCTCTAGCCAAAACAGATTCTGTGAAGTTAGGCTTTCTGATTTACCTCAACTTTTTTTTTTTTTTTCACCCACCAAATTCTATACAGGACCCTTATCCATCCATGTATGTATGCACTAATACTGCTCTCTCCTAGATAAGGTGGAATCAAACTTTTTGCCTCATCAACACCTCCTCTCTGACTGTCTTCAGCCTCTTTCTCATTGCCATAATGCATCTCTTGCTATCTTCAATGTTATTTTCATGCCAATTGCTCTTTTGATCTTGCTAACTGTATGCCTCCTCTCCTCTTGTGGTCTTGCCAGACAAGACTTTCTTATTTCTCTCATCCTCATTCAGTCCAATTCTGATGCAAGAGTTAACCAGTACTCTCAATCATTCATTACTTTTTCTGATAAACTCTGGAACTCCCTGCCTGTTTCTATATTTCCATTTACCTATGACCCTAACTCACTTAAGAGGAGATTTCAAGATATTTATCCCATTCTTTTGGCTAACTCTCTTGACCATGTATGGAGAATGACACCCTCATTTGGCCTTCGTGTTCATTCATTTTGGTTGTCTTTGGTCAGTTTTACCCTATTACGTGACACCAATAATCAAAGTATGTATAGTAAATTTGCAGAATTACTTACAATTACTACAGTCACATTATATATATGATACAATATAAGATAACAGTATTTGTTAAATCTGTACATAATATTCATAGACAATGTGTACACAGAGTCAATGGATAATTCATAATGCATTTTTTTGTAGGAGAGCTGTGGTCCATATTTTATTAAAGTATGACAATAAAAAAAGTCTAAAGTCACTCTCTCTCGTACCTTCACTCTCTGCAGAGGGGCAAATTCTGCTGATCCATTATTTGCAGTGGATATCATTCTGGGCAGCATGATTTTACTTGGATCTGGTTCCTGCAAAAGTAGTACAAGCAATTCAACCAAGCATTCATAAAATTCTCGACTCAAAACTTAAACAAACCTAACCTAACTAATTCTTGATTAACCAAACTGATGTACTGGGCCTATGTGACGCTCAGGCCTAGTGTACTGGGCCTAAGTGAAGCTTAGGCCGAGTGGTTAAAAAAAGAAAGATGTAACGGATCCAAAGGGGAGGGGGGGAGAAACAGCCAAACTTAACAAAAATAGAACACTACTTCACTAGCGACACAGCACCGTCACGAAATCGCCTATCTACCCTATCTCTAGAGGGAGAACCATGGGGGAACTTCAGGTGACTCAACTTTGGGATGGGGTGAGGTGGCGTGACCAGTGGTGTCCCAGGAGGGAGGTATGGCGTCGCGTCTCTCTGCCCTCTCTCTCTCTCTCTCTCTCTCTCTCTCAGCCTGAGTCTGCCTGCTGGGTGGAATAGGGCAGAGGGTCCCACAGGGGTGTTGCTCAGACAAGAGCGATGGTGTTCTGTGTGGACACGAATCGAATCGAATATAGATAGAAAAGTGATCCCCATACATGGGGATCATGCCTTGTTTAACTATAGTCAATTTCTTATAAAACTATCATGACTAAAGAAATATTTTCTTATATATAACCTACAGCCTTGCTTTCTAATCTTCCTGCCATGATTTCTAGTCCTATTTCCCTCCTCTAAGGTAAAGAAAGATCTCACATCTATGTAGTTTGTATCTGAGAACATTTGAAATAACTATCATATCCCCTCTTATACATCTCCTCTCAAATAAAAACATGTTTAATTCCTTTAATCTATCTCTATACTCCAGGCGCTTTAATGCTGGTATCATCCTAGTTGCTTTTCTCTGAACTGCTTCTAACATGTTGATATCCTGCCTATAATGGGGTGACCAGGCCTGTATGCAATACTCTAAATGGGGCCTAACATAGGAATTATATAAGCTACGCACCACTTCCTTACTTTTATAACTAACATTTCTATTTATAAAACCCAGGATCCTATTTGCCCTATTTCTTGCTTCTAAACATTGCTTTGAAAATTTCATAGTCCTGTCTATCACTACTCCTAAATCCTTTCCTTCCTCTACTGCCTCTAGCCAACATCCCTCCATCTCACAGCTAAAGTTTGTGTTGTCTTTACCTAAATGCATAACCTGACACTTTTTAGAATTAAACTCCATCTGCCACCTGTCTGCCCATGCTATCAGCCTGTCCAGGTCTCGTTGTATTCTGTAATTGTCCTTTTCACCCTGTACTGCACATGCTATCTTAGTATCATCTGCAAACTTTGATACTTTGCTACTAATTCCTATATCTAAATCGTTAATGTACACCAAGAAAAGAAGAGGTCCTAGCACTGATCCTTGGGGTACCCCACTAACCACTTCCTTCCACTCAGACATTGCCCCATTTAATACTACTCTGTTTCCTATCAGAAAGCCATTCACTAATCCAATCAACTAACCTACCCCCTATCCCATGTAGTCTCAATTTGTACACTAGCCTCCTATGCGGTACCTTATCAAACGCCTTGCTAAAATAAGAAGGGAGCTGTAGTAGGAGAATAAAGTCACTGGGGCTTGACCCAGGCACAAGACGGTTTTTAGTAAAGTATCACTCTACTTTTTGTTTCTTGTGGACACCACCATGCCCCCACCTTATAAAGCGCGGCCACGGCTATTGCGCGCGCCGCCTACGTCATCCCCCTTGTTCTTCCTCGAGTGACTATCCATATAGGAACTCTTAGCTACATTTGGAAGAGAAGATGAGGATTTGGTGATTAAAGACATACCAGACTATTGGGTAATAATCCCAACCCAGTACTGCCACTCAGTACACTGACACCTTATAAAGCGCGGCCACGGCTATTGCGCGCGCCGCCTACGTCATCCCCCTTGTTCTTCCTCGAGTGACTATCCATATAGGAACTCTTAGCTACATTTGGAAGAGAAGATGAGGATTTGGTGATTAAAGACATACCAGACTATTGGGTAATAATCCCAACCCAGTACTGCCACTCAGTACACTGACATGGTAACAATGCATTCCCACAATCAAACAAGGATCCTGCTGGGAACAACCAGGAAACGTAAAACAAATAGAAAATAATTAAAATCATAACATGTGCATAACAAACTTACACATATATACACCTGCGCCCAGCCCCCCAAAGTTAGGTTAGACTTCACCCTATGACTCACTTGTGCGCACATGACCACGCACGTGACTACACATTATCACGGTCTAAATCACACTTCTACGAGCATTTCAAACACTATTTTACCATATCAGAAATTAATAATAAGGTTAGGTTAAGTTTCCCAAGAGGTCCCCACGATTGTTAGACACAGGGAAGAAGAAATATAAGATAGGGTATATTGGTTGAAAAAGCAATTTTACCGGAAGGATATTACTTGACTCCCCTAGCAAAGGTACACCACCATTATAACATCGCCTATTTCTCCG
>NC_059271.1:25590374-25640374 GCF_017591435.1 Portunus trituberculatus | reverse complement strand
TATATATATATATATATATATATATATATATATATATATATATATATATATATATATATATATATATATATATATATATATATATATATATATATATATATATATATATATATATATATATATATATATATATATATATATATATATATATATATATATATATATATATATATATATATATATATATATATATATATATATATATATATATATATATATATATATATATATATATATATATATATATATATATATATATATATATATATATATATATATATATATATATATATATATATATATATATATATATATATATATATATATATATATATATATATATATATATAAGATAAATAGGAAGAAATAAAACTACCAATGACTTTACAATTATCTGAACCTAAAAACAATATGAAAATACACATAGGTAATAACTCAATATGTAGAATAAAGTAAATTATCAAAAGGCAATGATGGAACATTTTCTCAAGTTACCTTGAGGAATATTTTTTGTAGCAACCCAGAAGAATCACAGACTCTATAATCAGCCCCAAGAAAAGTTAAGTGTAAATGCATAGTAGTAGTACTAGTAGCTATTATATCTGGTTCTAATTATTATTATCCTATGTAAGCATCTTGGCAATTTATAAAGGTGTTGTATAGGATTATACTTCATATGTGCAAATTTATCACTCTACATGCAATACCAGGCTTAAATTTTTCTCAAAGAATAGGTAGTGCAAGATGTCATGTTTTGTTTCATCTCATGTTTCTACTGAACACAAATTCATGTTCATGATCTAAATGTACACTTACACTACAGTTATCAAAATCACCAAAAGTTATACATACATATTGCTGTGTGAGAATATTTTGAATATATATTTTTTAATACACATTCATAACTACAGATGTATCGATACCAAAATTTTGGCTGATACCGATACCACCTAATTGGGCCGATACCGATACTACTACTTATAGTGATTACTGCAATGGACACCATGATGAGTTGGTGGACAGCAAGCGTTATCAGATGGGAGGCTTTGTTTTGGGGGATGCTGTAAATCTTTCTGAGAACATTTGTGAAATAGGAGCAATTCTAGAAGCTTTTTGAAGCCATTTGCAAAGGTAAATTACTCAGTAATTGGAATGAATATCTTCTCAGTCTTCTGATTCTTGTCAGTTATTTTAAATTCTTACTTCTTACTCCTTTAGCGACCATTTGGTCTTGTGCATTTTCATTATTAATTTTGTTGACGATATTTTGGCGATCAAAAGTATTTTTAAAATTATTAAAATTGTAAAACAGACACAAAATATTAGCAAAAGAAACTCATTTTGTTGTGTGTTTCTCTTTAATTAAATCTGACATCCTTTGATATTAATTCATTACACATTAGTAGACCAATTCAGAAAAATGAGCTTTCACCTAATCTTTTCAATTAAATAGAAAAAAGTTTAGTTTATTCTAAATTTCTAGGTTGTGGCTTATTACCACAGAAAACAGTATTCTCTGACATACAGTAATCACCACGGAAACTTAATACGCCGTATTATATTAACTTGGTATCATCAATATCTTATATCGAATATATCACTAAGTAGTAAATTCCGTTTAGGTATCGGAAGTATCGGCATAAAATAAGCCAATACCGATACCCAAAAAATGGGCCGATACCGCTGATTCTGATACCGATACCGATGCATCGGTACATCTCTATTTATAACAAACATTATACCTATGCAAAATATTTTATGCTGCCATATATGAAAAATAAAGGAATAAATTATATCCACTTAAGAAAGTTCTTGAAATCAATTGTAATGTATCACCATTTCTAATTCAAGAACTAAACTTTTGCCAATTTAGCAAGAATTCTGCTTGGTAGCTGCCTATTCACAAATATGAGAAAAAACATCCACAAACACAAATGAAGAGATGATAGAAAAATATAAGATTTTTCATGGCCCACTTTAGAATATGTAGTGGTGGTATGAAACCCACACTTAAAAAGATAAAAACTGGAGAAAGTTCAAAGGGCACCATCAAGAATGGTACTATCCCTTAAAGAATAATGTACAGTACAATAGCCAATACCAATCAGCTTAAAGTCAAGAACATTAAGATAAAAATAATTACTAGGTTCTCTCTAACTTACCTGCTATGTGACCATAAGGAACTGGTATCCTTATTTCCCTTGGTTCTGCTGTGCCTTCCATTTTTGACTGACATAAAACCTTGGAATGTAAACCATTTAATTTTCTGCTAGTTACAAAACTCCTTCCAGCAACTTTTAACAGCATTGATACAGTTCTGAAATATGTAGATGAAGCATATGAGAAACATACAGAAAACTTTTTTAATAATTTTTTTAGCTATATTGTGTTTTCTACTGTTGACTGATATAGATGGTGCAAGATATGAAAGGTTTTCCCTGTCACAAAACAAATGGTCACTACCATACAAGAGTGATCAACCCATAAAGGATGCATATGCAGCACAGCCTATATTATCAAAAGTTCTCATTACAATGCTGTCACTATAATGTTAGAAATCCCAAAGGTTTGAGGTTATAAAACCAATAAGGTTTCCTTAGGAGGCCTACTATGTTAAGATTAGGAATCATCAATTAGTTAGGTTAGCATTTGTAACTCTGTAGGGCTATTCAAAGTAGGAGAGGTTACATTTACTTGAAATGACTTTATCAAAGAAAGTAAATACTGATCAATCACATAAAACAACCACAAGGAAATAAAGAAATTATGGTAATAAAAATAAGTTTCACACGAAACTTGTTTTCTGTTCTAATGCACATCATATATTTAGTGGAAAACAAGTTTTTTTTTGGGAAGGGCAATGGGGAAAATAAATTAATTTCAAATTTTACTAAAATTTACTTATTTCTGACATTCCCTGTATTGAGCTTCATATATTTATCTTCTGCACTCCCATGTTCCACTTATTTGTTATTTCCTCATCATAAGACTCTGCTTTCCCAGGATTCCCAAGCTTGCAGTACATAGAGATGATAAATGACAAAAAAAAAAAGTTTTCACTAAATAATAATAATAATAATAATAATAATAATAATAATAACAATAATAATAATAATAACAAACAATTCAGGGAAAACATTACTGTGCTTTACATAATCTAACCTAACTGAACCCAAACCACGTATTTGCTGCTTTTTACGTGATTGTGACAATTTACCTCCTGGAAAAATATCAGTTTTTGTCTCACGCACCCGAAACCCTGCAGTCCCATAAGTCCCCAAGATTGTTAGGGGTAGGGGGTTGGTGGCATTTTTCTGTTGTATTACATGTTTACAATGGTTTGGTAAAAATTTACAACAGTTTCTTTATTGCCAAATATGGTTGTTGATGTTTTAGGAAGGGCGAAACTTGGTCTATTTCAGTTTCCCCAGTCAACTCAACCACAGGTTCTATATCTTTTTCCCATTAAGAACCCTGAGCTATAAGACCGTCTACTTGAATCCCAGTAATCTGACATCAAGCAATGTTAATTTAGTGATGGACCCTTAATCAATATATAAAGGTACTGCTACTGCAAAGTGTATTATTAGATCAGCCATATAAGTACCTCTGAAAAATTTGTGAACTCTAGGTTGACAATCCTTGAACTAAACCAAAGCAAACTTAATCAAACTTAACCTCACCTAATTTACCCTAACTTAAATCTAATCTAACTTTGTTTGTCACAATGCGTTGATTTTTTAAAGCATCACTGTATAAGTCAATAATACCTGTCCATGCAAGATAAAAAAAAAAAAAAAAAAAAATTGAATGTAAGGATACTATCACATGTTGTGAGGATACTATCACATGTTGTGCCATGGGTTACTGAAAAGGATTCAATGTGGTCAATTTGCAGTTTCACTCAACCATGGCCAAACCATGTGGCTTATGTTTTTCTGTTGAGGAATATAGTGAAATGATTGATGGACTGCTCCAAGGGTTACTATATAAATCCAAAGTAATAATAATAACATAGCCTGTTACGTTGAGTTTGGGGCACTGTCCTAATGAAGTCGACGCTCTGTATCTCCTCGTTTCCTGGCTCTGATGACCAAAAGTAACCTAATCCTAACTTTAACTGTACTTAACACAACCTAGCTAACATAACCAAACCACTCTATTAGCCAGAGGGGTTATGAAGCTGTGTTGGCGGTGTGTTGCCTCATCTAGGTTAGGTTAGGTTAGGTTGGGTTGTGTTAGGTTAAAGTTGGGGTTAAAATTATTTTTGGTTATCATATTTTGAATATTTTCAATGCCACGTTCCGTCAGTTGAGTGCATGAAAGAGCTGCGAAGGGAGAGCTGAGAAACAAGGACAGCTGGAGAGACCTTTATATTAGTACAGTGCATAATGCTCACCGCCCCCACACTCGAAAAAAATATTAATTTACGACGGAAATGACATACACCATAATTTATTTCACTTTCTCACCAGAATAAAACATATGCTGCGACCCTCCTTCAGCTTCAGGGAGGGGACGCCTCACAATCTCGGGATTCGGGGCGTGTGTGTCGGGGAGGACTTTGTCACTCTCAGGCCTGGCTGTCTGCTGCTGCAGCACCCACTCTCACTCAGCTTAGTCACAGAGTGGGGAGAAGGAAACACTCCTTCCTTATTTGTTAGTTCGTCAAGTATTCGTTAAGTACTGATGACGAGGTCGCTGTGCGACTGATACAGGATAACCTAGATGGGCCCTGGTGGCCCTTTGTTATCCTATTATTTATGTTATGTTATGTTATGTTATGTTATGTCAGACACTTCACTGTCTCTCTGTCTCTCGTTCACTCTCTGACTGCTCCCCAGAGCATAACTTGTTCCCTCAAGGTCTCTCGCTACACTCTCTGACTAGTCCCCAGAGTACAACTTGTTCCCTCGAGGTCTCTCGCTACACCCCTCTCCTGTCCTCTACTCCTCTGTTCTCGTCGGTGCCACACAGTGCCCCACAGGGTTGCCAACTCGGATTTTCAAATGTCGCTAGATTTGTACTTAAAAGTAGCTAAAATGTCGCTAAACCTTCATGGAAAGTAGCTAACTATAATCCCCCCCACGTCACTTTAGTAATTTGACCGAAATAATAATTTCATAAATAATGCTAAATAAAATGTATTCTGAGAAATTACTAAAAACTGATTGTTTAATATGCACACTTACCACTTAAAATTCCATAGTGATTGCATCCCAGTCCTCTTCGTAGTCGTCAGCAGTGTGAGCAGATGTAGAGCCGGAAGTGTGTAAAGTGCTTGGTTGAGGTTCTTGTGCAGATGTCTTGTAACTGTATGCCTCCACAGTCCCTATCTTTCTTAAAACATCACTTGGAAGTTCATAATTTGCACAACAGGTTTTCTGTCTTTTTAGTCCGTATTTTATTGCAAGAATTGCCTTTAGTGTAGATAGTTTCATTTTGTTGCGCAATTTTGATTTCACAAAATTCATATTACTAAATGTTCGCTCTACATCTGCGTTGGAATGCGGCAGAGATAAGGCAGCCAGTGCAATTTCAGCCAGATCCTGGTAAGGGTTTTCACCTGCTGCATCTCTGTAGTTGGCCACTTCTGACCACAATTTTATGGTGTTAGATGTTTCTGTCCACAATACGTGATGCAGTTTTTTCCACTGGAAATCAATCTTAGTAATAGTGCTGGCATCTTCTGTAAATAAGTGTGCCAAATCAACTATATGTGATTTAATGGGCTTCAAGCATTCGTCAGCACTCAGCAGAGAAATAGACTGTAGTACACGAATGTTGTCAGGTAACCGCTGACTAAGCTGTTTTATAAGTTCAACAACAAAGTTTATGCACCTCTCTCGTACATTGCGCTCAAGTTGCGGGGAAAATTTGCATTGTTCCATTTTCTTTTCAAATTCAAAGCCCAAGTATGGCCTGGGATCCAAATGTTCTTCAATAATCTTGCAGTCACATATTTTTTTTTCCTGGGGTTAGTATCTTAGACCCCAACGAATCAATCAGTAACACTAAATCCTTCAACAGTTTTGTTGGGTCCTGCGTTTCTGCTTCAAAGGACAAGTTTACAGCTTGAACCTCTGCAAGCAATGGCTTAAGAAATAACAGAAGAGCATGATTTTGTTCATCATCTAACATGGAATGCAAAAGTTCCGCTGTGTAACATCTCTCTTGTAACTTTGCTACCTGGAAGTGGGTCTTCAGTTCAAGCCACTGCTGTAGAATTCTCGCTATAGCACGTTCAATAGATAACCAGCGGGTCTGACTTAATTGTATCAGTTTCAAAGGTGGTACACCGTCATTAATAGTTTCATACAATTCTTTGTATTTGATCTGACGGACAGAAGAATGACAGAACCAGTTGTATATCTCCTTGATCATGAATTCAAAATGCCGCGGCATTTTCTCGCGTGCAGCATGTGACACAGCAAGCTGTAGGGAGTGACACACACATCTGATTAGTTGTAGGTGTGGGACTTCAGCTTTCAACCTAGCGAACACTCCGCTGTTAATCCCAGTCATTACTGACGCATTGTCAGTTCCAAGTGCGAGTAAATTCTGCAGGTCTAATCCATTATCTCGTATTGCTTTTTTCACTGCCTCACAAATTGCTTCGGCATTGCACTCACGCAGTTCCACTAAATCCAAAAAGGTAACCACAATACATTTCATTGCATTTGAGTAGTATCTAATCACAATTCCAAGCATCTTTGAGACGGAAACATCGTTGCTTTCATCGATGATTAAACTGAATTTTCTATCACCAATATCAGTTTTCAAATGTTCTGTGAAATGAGGCGCAAGAATATTGCATATTATTCCTGAACACTTTGACCTTTTTAACTTCAGTTCACTGCTAGCCTTGCTGTCATTGAAGCACACTTTACAAACTTCAGTTAAGTGATCCACCACACGAATAGAACAATGTTCAGCTACAAACATGGCCAGAGTTCCCTCCACTTTTTTTTTGCTTCACCAAGTTTCTTGAATGGTAAAGTTGTTTGTCTCTCTGTACTGAATGGCTCTTCTGCTTTCTTATGTTTGTTAGTGTTTCTGTGTTTTTCAATGTCGCACAGCTTTGCAGACAAACTACACTTGCAAAATTTGCAAAATCCTCTCTTATTATCTCCAGGGACCTCCACAAGCCAGTTTTTATATCTGTCATCTGTGAGCCATTCTCTCCTAAATCGCTGCGCATACTGTTGCTTGCTCATTTTGAATTGGGAATCTGAAGGGCTTAATGGTATGTACAACTGGCAGAATTAACCCTCAATAGTTTTTGTTATAGTGAATGACTACTGTTGACTGGCGTCTAGTGGTGGACTGGTGGTGGTCTGGTGGAATAGGAGGGCCCTCAGCCGGGTGGGGCGAGTGGTTTCCGTCAAGTGTTCTGATTAGGCTTTTTTTCTATTGATTTTGTATAATCTAATAATTTTCTTTCATGCTGAACGCATTAATGAAATCCATATTTCATATCTTTCGCTATTTATTACCCATGTGACCATGTTACCATATATTATGGGTCGAAACTAAGAAAACTATAGGTTTTCATGGACAGTCCAAAAGTCTCCAAAAAAGTCGCTAGATTTCTGCAAATATCTCTAGATTTGCGACATGTCGCAAATTGCTCCAAAATGTTGCTAGAAAAAAGCAAAAATCTCCAGATCTAGAGATAAAGTCGCTAAGCTGGCAACCATGCCCACAAACCATGCCTCCTGTGCCTTCGCACCTGCCAGGCAATGTCCTTACGAGGCTATTTCAGCTTCTTAGGTAACGCTATCTACCTTAACCGCTAATTACCAATATATCCCTAATAATGCTAGCTACAAGTAATTCACACATGCATGCATTTATTTACACGGTACCGTATGACAATTATCCCAGGGCTGGCCAGTGCCCTCACCCATGCACACTAGAGCTGGGCAGGATCCGACTTTTTATGTACTCACGAATCCAATTACTTGGTCTGGCGGATCCGTGGAATCCGGATCCGAGTACTTGAGCACGGGGTGACGCCAAAGACTATATAAATAAACAAGACTGGAAAGCGTCAATTTACCGTGTAGCCTAGACAAACTGGTAACTCTTCTTGTTTGCGGTTCACTCACGCGATGGCGCTGCTGTTGCAGCTTAAGATCAAGATCAGCACCGTTGATCCGTCTGCATGTTTACATGTGTAAACATGTGTAAACATGTGTAAACAAGAGGGCCCACAGCAGTAACAGGTCACACGCCGCATGTTCTCAAGAAATCCGCAAAAATGAACACTAGAGTTGGGTATCCATGTGTTAATTTTGTCGCAGGACAAAGGGCACCCACCCACAATTGGTCTTCTATCGCTTTCCTAAAGATCATGACAGGTAAGTACTGGTGTTTAACATGTGGATTGTAGTATACTTGATTTGGTTGAGACCTGTACAAATCAGTATAAACCTGCGTTATATTTGTTTGCTTATGCTTGCCTGCTTCTCCTATATTTGTAACATAGCTTCCATTCTAAAATCTAGGCCTGTTGTTTTGGTAATTGTTTATGTTTATAATTTCCAATGAACTTATTAAACTTGCTTAGATATGTGTTTTCCTTTCATGAGAATTCCAGATTTCTGGATAACACTTAAAAAAAAAATCATTGCTCTCAAAATTGGCAAATAAATAAAAATATGACTTACAAAAACATTGTGTTTGTATTTACCATTAATATGCAGAAGTAATCCATGTGTAGAGCACCAAACAGGTACAGTACGTACGCATATTACTTTCTTACTGTGCAGTACCCAACGCCAACAAAAAACACCAATCACAACAGTTACAAAACACAGGAATATTACATATTTTCAGCATACTGTTTTATCTCTTTTCAGTACATAAATTATGCATATCAAACACTGTTCTGTATTTCCATATAAATGAAAGAAAATAAAGAATTCAACTGCAAAAAACATATTCTGTGAAACTTTAATTATTTTTTCCTGATTTTAATTGGTTATTTTTTGGCCTTAAAATCTGGATTTCTGGCCTTTTGAGAGTATTAAGAGCCGAATTAATGGAGTTTGTATGTATGTATGTATATATATATATATATATATATATATATATATATATATATATATATATATATATATATATATATATATATAATCTGTAATTTGGCTTATTTGAACCAATTTGAAAATATTTAACTAAGTAGGTGACATGTAATTTACCAAAGTACATTATAAATAGAGAAAGTACACACACACACACACACACACACAGAACAGTGGACATCTGGAATAGCTTAAGTGAAATAAGTGAAAGGGTGGTTACTGCAGCCACCATACACATCTTTAAAGACAAGCTATATGCATAGCTATAGATATGGAGACAGGCTAATGTGCCATGCTGTACAGCACAACTATAGGTAAATAAACACACACACACACACACACACACACTACCAATAATGTACTCTAGTACAGTACATATTTACTTCATCCACCTGTGACCCCGTTCAAGCTCCCTTGTATCCAACTTGAGTTGTAAGTATATCATAGAGATATATGTATATTGTACATGTGCGATAACTATTTATAATTAGTGAGGCAACACACACACGTGTGTGTGTGTGTGTGTGTGTGTGTGTGTAATTCACCACGGTCTCCCGCTGGTCATCCAGCCAGTCTTTCCTATTACAGAGCGAGCTCAGAGCTCATAGACCGATCTTCGGGTAGGACTGAAACCACATCACACACAACACACACCGGGAAAGCGAGGCCACAACCCCTCGAGTTACATCCCGTACCTATTTACTGCTAGGTGAACAGGGGCTACACATTAAGAGGCTTGCCCATTTGCCTCGCCGCGCCGGGATCGAACCCAGTCCTCTGATTGTGAGTGAGCGTGCTAACCACTGACTACGCGTGTGTGTGTGTGTGTGTGTGTGTGTGTTCACTGTTTGATCTGCTGCAGTCTCTGACGAGACAGCCAGCCGTTGCCCCTTACGGTGCGATCTGATAGCTCATTAAGTGTAATTTTTTTTCACCTCGGTCGCCTGCTGGTCACCCAGCCAGTCTTCCCCATTACGGAGCGAGCTCAGAGCTCATAGACCGATCTTCGGGGTAGGACTGAGACCACAACACACTCCACACACCGGGAAAGCGAGGCCACAACCCCTCGAGTTACATCCCGTACCTATTTACTGCTAGGTGAACAGGGGCCACACATTAAGAGGCTTGCCCATTTGCCTCGCCGTGTGTGTGTGTGTGTGTGTGTGTGTGTGTGTGTCGCCTCCCTAATTATAAATAGTTATCGCACATGTACAATATACATATATCTCTATGATATAACTCAAGTTGGATACAAGGGAGCTAGAACGGGGTCACAGGTAGATGAAGTAAATATGTACTGTACTAGAGTACATTATTGATAGTGTGTGTGTGTGTGTGTGTGTGTGTGTGTGTGTGTGTGTGTGTGGAGGAAGGAACTCAAAGCGATTTTTCAAATCGTGGCGCTGTTTGTTTACCGAGGCGTTAGTTTGCGGTTCACTCAATGGATGGCGCTGTTATCCACTATTCTAGCGGTATCTGGCATCTTTACTGGCGACACGAATTTCTTATGGTGAATGGCAATCTTTCCAGTCTTGTTTTATCTATAGTCTTTGGTGGCGCGGCGATGGATTTGCCTGAGAGCGGGATCCGACTGGCTCAGCGTCTCTTCCATTAAGGTGTGACAGTTTCATAAACACGAGCAACCAACACCTCGCTCACCCTCTAGCTAAAGTCTGCACATATGTACTACCCATATGTACTCTCTTATGACGCTGCTCCACACTCACATATCTGGGAGGCTGCTGCAATACACCTTCGCAACACATATGACACATCTCAGATTCCATGGTTTGGTGAAACTGTAAATTGATCGGTAAATTTGCAGTTTCACCCAGCCACGGAATTTGCGATGTGGCTTTTTTTTTTCTAATGAAAAATGTAGTTAAGTTATTGATGCTCTATGTCATTTGTCAAAAAAAAAAAAAAAAAAAAGCTGGCGCCGGAGTTATACTGACCATTACTAGTAGACGGCTTCTACCTAGATAATATCAGGCGTTTTCAGTAGCACTTTGCAAACGGCGAACGGTCCAGAAGCGTTCGCTTTTACACGCGAACGCTGCTACTGAAAACGATAGTAACACTGCCAGACGAATCTCCCGGAAAAACTATTGTACTCTTTAGTAGCAGGATCACGCCAAGCTGAGACGTACAGCCAAGATACAGCGAGGAAGTTGTGATGTGGGTTAAAGTTTGGAGGACAGCAACGGTGCTGCCATCTGTTAGAAGCGAGTATTTTCATAGAAAATGTTTTCAGGAGTAACTTAAGATTTCTCCCTTACTTCCTTCCCACCCCCTAATATTTCCCTGCATTCTCTCTTGGTTATGAACTTATAAAGCAAATAAAACATGTTTATATATATATATAATATATATATATATATATATATATATATATATATATATATATATATATATATATATATATATATATATATATAACTGTAATGGTAATCACATGTAGGTGACATCGGGTGCCCCTCCAACACCCCTCCCATCGGGAGGTGGTTGCTACGGCTCTGGGAGAGGCCATTAGGTGATGATGATTAGGTGAGTTTGCATTCATCATTTGCAACCACTCTTAATTGCATGGTCACATTCACAATGCTGGTTGGCATTTACAACCAGCTTTTTCTATGTGCACACAATATGACTTAAGGTCCATATTCTCAAAAGATTTTAGTATATTGTCTTCCATACTTTCAACAGGTTCTAGTGAGTCATTAGGATTTGTAATTTTTTTTCTATGACTGGTGATTGAAGAAGTTTTGCAACATTAAAGAGAAAATATCTTAAAAATTCAATTAATCATCTTTCGTGGTCTTTGAAACAATACTAATCAATTCTCAAAATGTACATAACATTGAACAGATAGCAGAATACCGAACAATACGTAACAGTATAGGATGTTTTATGACACATAATTGAATTTGGTACAAGACATTTTATTGAAACAAAAATAAAAAATGCAGAAAAAAAAAAAAATGTGCAAAAATTTTACAAACACTATTAACAGTATAATTTGAAGTGTTTGTCAATGTTGTGAACTGAATGTACTATAATTCATGACAGAATAACATCAATGATACAAAGCTTTGTCCTGATTACATGAGGAGAGATGGATATATATGATAAATGATTTCCCACTCTCACTCAAATGATAACAAACCTTTTCAAATTGGCAATAAAAAAATAATCAGAAAATGCAGAATTATGATAAAATTTTAGGAATTAAAATATTTCTGATCCATGGCAATCCCATTTCCATCAAATGAAGACCTAAAATAGGCAGTGATGCAACTCTTAAATAGTCTAGAAGTGCAGAATAAAGTATTAGCTGGTAAGTTCTTGTATTTTGGTAAGAAAAAAAAAAAAAAAAAAAAAAAAAAACGATTGAATGAAGCACAATAATAGTAAAGATACAGACAATTTAGTCATTTGTAAAGTAAGATATAAACTATTAAATGAATACAGTAATGGTCTTACTATAAATAAACTTGTACTTCAGCCATGTGAATCACTAAATACATTAATCTCAAACCTTATGCCATTTGCCGTCGCATTTCAAGAGTAAACATTAAGAATTACAAAAGAAAAGCTGAAAGAACAAAGCCAATTTAAAAATATGCTTTATGCATTCAGGGTGAATGGATTTTCTTTTTTTATAAACTTCAAAGAGATGTATTTTATATTGCAATATTTTGATAATTGTTTTAAATTTGTGAAGCCCGTTGGTTCTAGGCAGAGTTTGTCAGAGCAGCTCAAGATGCATTCTCTTTAATTTACAAGCCAATTATGTGACATCATTCCATTGTCATAAACAACTGCTGCATAACTGAACAATTTGGTGTTCTTTTAAGTGTTCATATAACAGTTATCCCTGACAAGTTCTTTTCTCAACTCTGACCTAAAACCAACTGCCCTGAATATTGCAGCTGCTGTGTTCACGCAATTCACTTGTATCTACGATACATATGTGATCAGCTCTTCTTCTTATTGAGGGCCTTGGCCAATTGCTCTTTCTTGGCTGATGCTGCAGCTTCTCGGGCTGAAAATGAAAAAATGCCACATACATTTATTAAAATCTAGCTATATTTCAGTTCTGAAGGTAAAGTTCAATAAAACAGAATGGTAGAGGCACAAAAAGTTACTTCACTTCATATAAATAAGACTGCAGTATAGTAACAAATTTTTAACTATCAACTCAAGTACTAAATGGTCAAAATATGTAATGCATTTTTTAGTTATAAAGTCAAGGCCTTTTGATAAACATTGTAATTAACTGTTCCACAATATTTACTCATCTACAATAATATATTCAGATCAAATCAAAGTACGATGAAGCTAACATCCCAGCCAAGTGACAAGGGCCAGTTGAGATCAAGCACCTAATTCACACATTCTTTTGCATGAGAGAGAGAGAGAGAGAGAGAGAGAGAGAGAGAGAGAGAGAGAGAGAGAGAGAGAGAGAGAGAGAGAGAGAGAGAGAGAGAGAGAGAGAAATGGGGGAGGGGCAAAGACACATTTACCTTGCTTTTCCTCCTCTCGCTTCTTTGCTGCTTCCTCTCGCTGCTGACGGATGATTGCCAAGCGAGCCAGATCAGCTCGAGCCTCATCTGTCTTGCCCTCCGAGTGCATCTTTCTATAATGGGCAGTTGCTCTTTGTTTCTGTATCTCTTCCCTGAAATTGAGACAACAGTAAGTACAGGAAGAAGTATTCCACAGATTTAGTCATTTACACTGTGACTGCACATTGCACCTGACCAAACAGTACTCCCAAATATTGGTGTTCTTTCAAGTGTGTTTACTGTCAGGCTTGCTCCATCAAGTTATTATGCTACAACTGTACCAACTTGTTTGTTTTGTTCTACTCTCTTAGAAAAGTGGAGATGATTCCTTCTATTTTACTACCTCAAGCTGAATCCATAAAATATAATACAATAACCAAGTTTTATAAGATTAAGCCACTTTTGCAGGATTAAAGAACAGTAATTTAGTGTTAGTCCTCCTGGGATAACTAATGTTCATCCTTACCAAGACAAACATGTTTTCCAGTTTTTTTTGGCTAATTCTTTTTTTACCTTAAAGAGAACTGGCATTCAAGTGGGCCTTTATTTTTCATAATTTGCTGTCCTTCGCTGGTTTCCTCCATAAAAAAAAAAAAAAAAAAAAAAAAAAAAAAATATATATATATATATATATATATATATATATATATATATATATATATATAATAAATAAATGAATAAATAATTAGATAAAACTTATGACCATATTATAAACAGCACCCCACTCCCTACTCATAAGGTTATACACAAGAAATATGTAAATGAATACAAGTTACTGAAATGTACTACTATTCCAATGGATAATAGTTTCTATAGAATATAATACTTTAAGATTAAATATCATATAGTATTGTCTAATAGAGTGGTTCCCAAGCTATCTTACCTGACACCCCCATTTTTGCTTCCAGTAGACCAGCATGCCCCCTCTCCCTCTTTTCTTTGTTTATGTGAAAATATATATTTTCTTGTATTCATATCCTAATATTGTTGAGGAAAAAAGTTTTCTGTTTATATTAAATTCTAATAATGAAAGTAAATCAAAGAAATAATACAATCACGAGGTATTTTCCTAAACAACTAGATATTGGTTCAAATGGAACGAAAAAAAGTTTAAACCTCAGCAAATTGGCAAAATTGACTTGCAGTTCCAAAAAAAAAAACTGAAAACATGGCATATATCTACTGGAAATACTTATGAGACTGAGACACAATTTTAAAAACTAAATATCAAATATGATGACATAAGTAAATAACAATTCAAATTCTCAGCATTGAAATGTAGGGAAACTTAATTACTCCAGTAAATAAATGCAACCAAGATATGGACTGTTCCATAAACTAAATATGAATACTGAATAATAATACTGAGATGAAAAAACTGACAGCTTGAATTCTATGGTGCGAACAGCTTATTTTAGTGAGATGGATGCTGCGGCTTCTTTCTCGGGTTGGACCATTGGAGTGACTGATACAATTATACTTTGCACATACTTAATGGCAGATACTTGTTCTTTGAATGATTTCATTATTCTAATTAAACAAATATTTTTGAGCAGATGCCTTCACGCCCCTCTTGTGTTCTCCTCATGACTCCCTAGGGGGAGATGCCCCCTAGTTTGGTAACCACTGGTATAATACTTGGTGATGCAGGAATATGTAGACATCTGAACAAAGCTGTCACAAGAGCATGTTTTTCTAGGAACCAATTCAAGAGATGTTCAACTTCACTAACTTCAGATAGAATTTGAATCTCTCAAGTATGTTTTTGTAAAAGTTAATCATCTGAGGAAATACATTCCAGCATGCAAATGATTAATAACTGATGAAAGGAGCAAAATTGAAAATTCATATGAAATCAGATGAAGCCAAGTTCCTGTAAAGGGCTTGGTGTCATTGTATTACATTTAAAAGATATTAACAATGGTTACAGTCTAGATATCATTACACCAGTTCCTTAGTCTATCAGTTTGGAGAGAGAGAGAGAGAGAGAGAGAGAGAGAGAGAGAGAGAGAGAGAGAGAGAGAGAGAGAGAGAGAGAGAGAGAGAGAGAGAGATATATATATATATATATATATATATATATATATATATATATATATATATATATATATATATATATATATATATATATATATATATATATATATATATATATATATATATATATATATATATATATATATATATATATATATATATATATATATATATATATATATATATATATATATATATATATATATATATATATATATACACACACACACACACACACACACACTCGACCCTTGAAACACAGACCTCCCATCAACAGATTTCAGAAACTACGGACAAACTCTGGAGTCTGGTTTAATCTACGGACGAATATTAAAATGCGCGCAATTGTTTGTTCCCGGCAAATTATTGTCCGGTAGGTGGCAGGTCGGTCGCGTCATCAGCTGTTGGCCGCCATGTTTAATCTTCAGTCCGTGCGTTTTCATATTGTTTAATAATATCTATGAAACTGACCATGCTCCTGTCATCTATTTTAGGTCATTTGTTGTATTTAATGCTTTGTAATACTGCTTGAATGATTTCTTAATGATTACACAGTATTTTACGTACTTTTGCAATCTACGGACAGGGTCGTGCACGCATTTGTCCGTTGTTTCGAGGGTCGAGTGTATATATATATATATATATATATATATATATATATATATATATATATATATATATATATATATATATATAATTCGTAGTCTAGCTTCAACATCACTTTACTTTCTTACCGTTCTCGTCGAGATAACTGTGGCTTCGAGGCAGCAGCAGAGTCAGTAGTAGTAGTAGTACTAGTAGTACTAGTGAGGGTTGACACCTTCTTCGGTTTACTGACCACACGATTTGGGTTCTCACATTCTATTAAACCACCGACACCCTTCGCCTTTTGTTCCTTTGTCTCCTCCTCCTCCTCACTACTTTCTTCTGAAGATTCACTGCCAGATTTTTCTTCATCTTCCTCACTATCGGTCTCCCCTTGCTCTTTCTGGGGTGTCCAAGCATACAATTAATAATCAAAATTTGCAATCCAGGTTCCTGACACTTAATTTGGGAGTGCTAAGGAAATATGAATCACTCAATACAAGAATGTTTATTCATTGAATGATTTCCATAGGAATTATACCTTATTTTCTTGGAGAACAGCTAGGAAAAATCTTGAAATAATGGCAAAAGAAAAGCGAAGTTCAATTCGTGTTTAATCTTTTTTCCCAATTTTCAGATACTACTTTACTAATATGAGATGAGTAGCAAAAAACAGATACATTAAATCAAGAAAACATTTCATAGATACTACATTGTATATCCACAAAAATAGGCTAATAATTTTGAGAGGGAGTTTTTTATGTTTAAACAAGTGAACCCCAAAACATATTTATATTAATCACTAACAATATTTTTTTTGTCAGCAAATAGTAATAATGAAGAAATGGACAAAAATCAACTGGTGAGTTATAACTTAAAAGTACAAGCAATAAATGCTAAAATACTTCATTATGTACATCCAGAATCATATAATTTCTTCCTCAGACATTTCAGCACTCTCTTGAGCTTAAAACTGTCTTTCCATCTATATGCAATACTATACCTTTCTAAGGCTTTTAATCTATCTATATACCAAGCAGACAATACTGGATGGGGTGACCCACACAGAGCATTACACACTCATAAACACATCATTCATACTCTTAGCCCCAATTGCATCAAGTGGAAAGAAATAGTCTCATGGATCTCACCTATGGACTTAAGCATTACTAGTAATATTTAATGAAAATTATAGATGAATATTACCATACTATCATGATTGGTGATGGTGCATATGTATGTAGAAATCACTATCATCTACCTGCTGTACACCAAATATCTCATTTAAAAACTATGACTGTCAAATATGAAAGAGATGCACTGACCCTCCATTGGCGCTCCTTCTCTTCTTTCTTCTTCTGTTCTTCCATTGCCTCAAAGTTGGTGAAGTGGCGCTTGCCACCCTTGCATCTTCCTGAAATTTTGTTTTACCATCATTAAAGAATCTCATAATTATTCAAGACTATATCCAGTAAATCATCTTTACTACATGTTTATAATAGTTTTATCAAATATAAGCTCGGGTCACCTGTAGAAATCAATAAAAAGTTAATCAACTGTCAATATTATATTGTTAAAAACATAAAAGTAATTTAGTTCACAGCACATTACACTAGAATGCACTGATGCCAGATGACCAAACAGTACCACCACCAACACCACAACACACATCTCTCACAACTATTCACATCCACTTTCCAAATTCCTTTCTGTAATATTTGGGCCAACATTATAAAAGCATAGGTGCCTACTGCTGACTCTTGCCCAACACAACTATTAGTTACCTGTTTGCCTGTCACACATGGCAATTTTTTTTTCTTGGCTAAGTTCATTGAACTTTGACTTATGTTCTGCTAGACCTTACTTGTACTCTAATAAACCTTTACCAAAACATCATCACTCATTACCATCAATGGGAAGGAAGTGCCATTACTACTGTTGTTCACACTTTAGAAGTCAACTCACTTGGTTGGCTACCCAAGGTCATAGTAGTCAGTTAATTATATACCTACTATAGTAATGATGGGTTAATATATTGGGTAGCCCAGACCTGCTGGCAAGCTGGCCCTCCTAACAAATATTACTATGAAAATTTAGCTTAGAGGGAAATGAGAAGAATTGAGCATCATAAGTAGGTTTGTATAGTTTCTGCTAATAAAAAAGTTCATATAATGCAAAGCTACAATACTGTGGCAGTGAACCATGAGATAGTGGGACTGAGGAATGCCAGTCTACTGATGGTGCCTTCAATTAGTGTAAAAGAACAGTGCCTCTTAAATTTATTTCAATCATAGTGTGATTCCTGACTTGCACTCAATTGGTTAAGGCGAGGTTCTCTGCTTTAAAAATCAAATCATGAGTGAATTTTGTCCAATACATACATTTCCATTCTTCTGATATGAGTGGAAAGTTGGCTGGCAAAGACACACCATTACATTGTAGGGCTGGGTGATGAATATGTCTATCCAATATTCAGTCTTTTCAGACTTGTAACCCCTTTACTGGGATGTGGTCAAAACTGAAACTGTTCATCAATTCAACTTGTATGGCAGTCAGTGTGATTTCGACAATTTCAAGAAAGCAAGCGAGTCATTTTCAGCAAATATATGTTTCAGAAATTATTATTCTGTATCAAACCTAAATGAAAAGCATACTTTTGATCACAGACTTTGGCAACAATAAAAAATATTATCAGAGATACCATTACTAACAATTATCTTGAGTGTCAGAACTCACTCCCTGACAGCCCATACGACTATTACAACAATGAGGAGTGGTCTATACCTAGTCACTGACTTCATGACCCTTACCACAGTCACTCAGCGAACTGCAGTGAATGAGTCAGGATGAAGCCTGGACACATCTTGCCTTGATCAACACTGCCAAGGACGTAGCCTTATAGCTTACAAAGAAAATTATAAGCAATATAGAGAATTTTAAAAAACAATGGTCCACTGTCCTAATATATAGTAGATGTCCCTCCAACTGTCCTCATTTCTTGACTGCACCTTCACAGCTCTTTCAGTCAGCTGATGGGACGTGACAATGAAAATATGATAACTAAAACTAACCTAACCTAACCTAGATGAGGCAACATGCACCGCTGATGTGTCTTCCTCAGAACCCTTCTGACCAATAGCATGGTTAGGTTAGGTTTGGCTAATTTTGGTTATAATATTTTCGTTCCCATGTCCAATCAGCTGAGTGAAAGAATCGCGAAAGGGGAGCCGGGAAACCATATTTTCGTTCCCATGTCCAATCAGCTGAGTGAAAGAGTTGCGAAAGGGGAGCCGGGAAACCAGAAGGGAAGTCTATAGGATTACAGTGCCAAAACAACAACCATATCAACAAATCTAACCACAAAGCCTATGAAGACCGCTCATGGTTTTAAAATATGAGATGACGTTTTCTTAAGTTCCCATCAGGGCCTCACTCTAACTTATGAATCATCAGATACAATCACACAAAGGACCACAGTCTACAAAAACTAGGTGAAAATATGTGCTGGGGAGGATTTCATATATATAACGAGGAAAAGACTGGTTGAATGTACCATGCTTCCATCAAAACTATCAGCTACACAAAATCACAGCTGGCCCAGTTTTACGCTTCTGCCCCTCATTACGGAACAAGAAGTGGATATTCTACGTCTGCATGTGGACCTATTTAGCACCGTCTGTTTGCTGTGACTGACCTCTTCCCCTAGGCATGGCTGTGGTGTATGGTGGAGGGCAGGAAGCGAGGTGAAGGACTATGCAGTATCACACCCACGACTTCGTTAGACACACTTAGCTCTATAATATTTCAGTTTCCATTTCTAACTTGTAAATGAGTAGGAATGATACGGAAAATCTTTTTATAAATTATCTAGATTATTATACGCTTTACAGTTTAATTACAGTGGGTGTGCTATATTTTTATGATACTATTTTGTGAAATGTGGGTGCATGTAAAATGAAAGTTTGACTTATGCCAAAAAAGGAAAGAAAGATATACTAGAAAATTATTAAAATTATTTAGATGAATTGCATTTAAAATATTCGTTCAAATCAAGAAATATCAATGAAATTTACATACATAGTCCCCCTTCTTTTCAACGTAATAAGTGAAATAATACTTACATCTTGGAGCAAGGCCTATATTGATTGACGGATTGATGCATTTATTGTGTTTTAGTGCTATGAATACGAGTTGAATTCAATCTAAGGTGGATTTATGGTCAAGTATATATGATAAGAGTAAATAATATTTTGTTAAAGGAAACCGTTTAAAAAGCATACAAGTTGCTGATGGTGACAATGATCAGTGTTTCTGTTTACCAGTGATGGAAATGGACACGTGCACGGCCGAGGAGTCCCAACAAGATGACCGCCAAGACACAATCATGCCTGCTCACACTAATATTAAAGATATCAAGAATAAGAGCAGAAGGGCGAAGGCGTTTGTGGAAATGAAGCGGGAGAAGAGAAAAGTAGGTATTTGCTTCTTTGTGGTTGGTGTTTGCTTGAGCCGCTGCCGACCCAATCCATTGTGCACAGTGCTCGCCATAGACATTGTTGCACCCTTTGCCCACGCTACGCCAGGTAATATAAACATGTACTGCATCCAAAGAAATGTATTGCACTTACAACTAATACTTGTTGGCTTCCCTTGGCGTCTCCTGCACTTCCGAACTGTCTTCCAGCACCATGAGATGCTGGGGAGCGAGTGTGTTCCAAAGGTGATGAAGCGCAGCTGGGAGCTTGGCTACAGTTGAAAAGTCGAGACTGCGTAACTCCCATTTTATAATCGTCCACAAATTTTCTATTGGGTTCAGATTCGAAGAATTAGCAGGCCAGTCTTTGAAGAATGGCACACAGCAGTCTCTCAGCCACTGCTTCACTGACATAGTAGTATGGTACGGTGCACCGTCCTGCATGAAGGTGGAGGCCTGGCACATCTTGAAAGATCCTGGTAGATGGTCACACAGAAGCTTGAGGTATTTTCCTTGATTCATTGTGGTGTTTTTTGGAAACACCACCCCACGGTAGGAAAAGCATCTCCACACCATCAACGAATCAGGGAATCTGATGGCAGGAGCAGTGTAGCTCGGGTCAAGGGGGTTGCTGCTTGGGCGTTGGTACACGCGACCTTGACTGCTGGCTGTCACTTTAAATCTCGACTCGTCGCTCCACATCACGCCACACCACTGCTCAATGGTCCAGTGTTTCATCCTCTCACAAAATGCAAGCCTCTTCTCTTGTTGGGCCAAAGTAACCACAGGCTTGGGCCGTGCTGCATAGTTCAGATACTGGAGGTCGTCGTGGATGTGACGGAATAATGTCCTCACACATACATAACTCAGTACTCCCTAGTTGTCCTCCCTGATTTTCAAGGAAGTTTTGCTGGTGATTCCTGGTGGTTTTTTCTTGGCAGGTGTGTTGTTGCCGCCGAGTTCAGCCATACACTTCACGTATTGTTGAATTTGACAGATGCTGACACCTGTCTGGTCAGAGATGTGTCCAGCCTTGTGGAGAGCTGAGATGGCTGCGATGTCATCTTGTTACAAGATCTGGTAGCACACCATTGTCTTGGAAAACAACTAAATAGCAGAGTAACTGCAAGCCAGTCTATGGGGTAGCATGGGAGGACAGCAACAGAATGCCCAACAGTGAGAGTGATTGACAGGCACCCATCACTTTTTCCCACCTTTGTAAGCAGCCCGACACCCAGACTAAGATACCAGATGTATAAAATTTAAAGCATCTGATGCCCGCCAAGGAAAGCGTGTGGGTTTTCATCCTTCAAATGGATGCCATGGTCTCCAGCGACAATGTTTATGATGAGCACTGTACTTATTTACTTTTGTTTACTTTGTAAAAATTAATATCTACACTGGCCAGGCAGCTCCACTTCTTTGGTGGTGTATAGGTATACCTAAGAATTGGTGCCTGTGTAACGGTTCAACCCACTACAGTCGAAGGGGAATAAGCTGGCCGGCCTTTGTTTGTGATTGAACAGAATACACTGGGCAGTAAAGGGAAAAATGCCCTGGGTAAAATTGGCTACACAACAACTTTACTTTAGCTGTCACTCATCACTCAGTGACTATAAATGACATAAATCATGTCTGAGTGTCATTTAATATGTTAATGTTTAAGAGTGGTTGCTGTCCCGCTCTCCTAAATTTTGTTGGTGTTTGCTGTGAATAATCGTGCCTGACATATATACGCTATGATTGGGAAGTCTCTTGATTGTGATACAAGGGTTAGGGTGATCCAGTGTCATGAATTAGGTCTTTAAGCGATAGAAATAGTAAATGAAACTGCTGTGACTGAGAGAAGTGTTTGATGCTTAGTTGCAAAATTCAAAGTGTCTGGTGATGTTTGTGTTCCCACCCTGGCTAAAAGTATTGGGAGACCCTATTGAAACTTGTGGGCTCTCTTGAAGAGGGAAAGAAACACTTCTACGATAGAAAAATTTGAGATAGAGTTGCGCGCTGCCTGGGATAGGATTCCCGCTTCTATGCTTCAACACCTGGCCGACTCTTTTCCAACTCATCTTAACACAATCAAGAAGACTAGCTTATCTTCAAATAAGTAACTAGAGATGTCAGTGAGTGTTCACTGTTCTGATGTTGTCTACATTTTTGTGAACTCTTGTGGGAAGGTAGGGAAGAGGGAAAGGCTTGTGCAGTCATCAAAGAGCGACCCGACCAGCCTTTTCCATGTCGACTGTACAAGGGTAGTAGATTAGCTATATGAGCGGTCACAGGCGTATTGGAGGCTCTGCATAGGTGAGAACAGATGGAGCACAACAACTCCTGGGACCAGGAGGGCTACACAAACACTTGCTGATGCTTTACATTTATTTTTTCATCCCCCTTTTTCACTTAACAACACTGGGGCTGATATGCCACAGCACCCAACAACTCACGCACACCACAGTAAACCATTAACGTAACTGACCCTACTAGGTGACACCCAACCTGCTGCACTTAAACCAACATAACCTGGGTTTACCGAAGGAGTGAAACCCCTACCCTAACTCCTAACTCACACCATGTGCTTGGCACTATGAGTTTTTTCCCCACACTTCATCCTCTCTGGTGAAAACAAACCATATGTTAGTCTATTTCTGCCGTTTCACCAGTATCTCTCCTCTAGCACTTCATTTCTACATTTTTTTTTATCATTATTTATTTATTTAAAATTTTTATTTTACATCTGGAGTTCATCTTAAACCATGTACAACAGACAATGTCATTCCCTTAAATATATATTTTTTTGTTTTATTTTGTTTTTTTTACCTCTGCAACCATGATTCTTGATCCAAAACACTCCTTATTTTTCCTAGAATCCAGTTCTTTATGCTTTTATTAATTGTTTTTGCCTCCTTAGATATTCTGTTTCAGTGTCCATTCCTAAATACATAAACTTTTTTCACTGCAGAAAAAGCTACAAGAAGCAAAAGAAAAGAAGAAGTTAGCTGCCAAACTTGGAAAGAATGCTCCTGCGAAGAAGCAGCCTCACACGATTGAGTCTCTGCGGGAGAAGGATGACACCATGGTGGAGGAAGAAGATGAGGAGCTGGAGCATGAGGAGGCTAATGATGAATATGCTTCATACTTCACCAAGTCATATGTCCCTAAAATACTCATCACTTGCAGCGACAACCCCCACACAGTAAGGAGTTACTATCTATTTCCTGCCTTGGATGAAAAAGTTGAGCTTTAGAAACACGTATATAGTATATTTAAAGCATTAGAGGAAAAATGTGCTTTTGAAATGCAGTTCTTTTGCTCTCTCTTTATAGACAACAAGTGATGTCAAGGTTGAACAATTTTCAATATAAAAGACATGTACTTAAATACATTTTTTTTTTTTTCTAGGGAAGAGACTGTAAATATAAGTTTTTACGTATTGGTAAAGCTATATGTCCAAATTGATATTTAAGCATGCTTATCACTGTGAATGAGTTTTGACATTCATCAAATGTCTCTATTGTAAAATTATTGTACAGTAACACATAAAAGCCTCATAGGCTCTACTGTACTTTCCTTTCTACATGAATACACACACACACACACACACTGGCAACACTGTACAAGATAGACGTGTAAACAACAGCTCCAATATACTGCCAACTATGGAGCCAGCTGGCTTGGTGATGTGTTGGAGGGGGAGAGAGGACTTGGCAAGTGATCCTGTCTCTTCAGTTATTTTGAATTTGCTTGGATTGAGGCTGAAAAAGTATGGAAATGGGGTATAATATAGATGGCACTGCCACCAATGTAAACAAAAGAGCCAGGCCCAGGGAGACACAGATGACTGAAATGCCTTTAGGACTAAGACAGCTGAGAGGTTGGAGTAGTGAAAGGGAATTTTCTGGCTTCAAGGAGGAAAAACCAGATATGCGAAGAATTATCACAGTGAAAAATAAATTAGGTGTCTGACGTAGATGATCGCTGTGGTATTGGAGAAGTAGGATCAACAGATTGCTGAAAACAAGGAACTGAGGAAGAAGTGTGACAAGCTAGAAAATGCTGTTGAAATGAACAATGAAATGAAAAAAATTCTGGATGAAATAAAAAGGGAAAACAATGCCCTTAACTCCCTATAATACTTGAACACAATTTTATCCTAAGATTTGTATATGATTTGACCATTTTATTGACATTAGGAAGGGTCTATGGAGGTGAGATGGTTAATGGTCACAGTCTTCACTGTTTTAATCCCCCACTTAAGTTTCTGAAGCTGTATAAAATCACCAAATAGTAAGCAGCATGAATATGGAAATGCATCATGGTACTCAAGAGATTAAGGTAAATGTAAGAACTATGAAGTGGCATTACAAGGACTAGAGAAAAAGCTAAACACTAATGTGGGGACAGGAAAGGTAATAAGTAAAATAAAACTGGAAGAATGGGAGAAGGTCTGGAAAAGGAACAAGAGGAAGGAAAAGTGAATCTTGTGGAAGTAGTTAAGCAACCAATAAGAGAGAAAATGAAGGACACAGTCATACAAATGATTAAAGAAAAGGAAGAGTTATTGAGAAATACAGTGGACAAAAAGAAGTGTATGGTTATATATGGACTACAAGAGGAAAAGAACCCAGTGAAATTTGTGAAGAGAAGGAGGAGAAAGAGATGGTTGAGCAAATTATCACTGTAGTCTGAGATGAAGAACTGTCTTGAAAAAGAAGTAGAAGAAATATACAGACTGGCAAATAAAGTGAGGGGACTAAAAGACCACTAAAAGTTAAAATGAGATCACAGGTAGGGATAGAAGAAATATTAGCAAGCTGACTAGTAAGACAGAATATAACATTATTTAGATAAGGAGAGATATGAATCAGGAAGAAAGGGAAAAAAAGAGAGAATTAAGAAGTGAAGCGAAGGAAAAAAAAAACAAGAGAAGGACGGAGAATGAAAAAAAGAGATTTTACTATAGATTTCTGAAACATGAGGCTGAGGAAATGGTATATTTGAGAAGGGGAAGGAAAGCATTAAGAGTCATGTATACAAACATAGATGGATTTATATCAGGAAGGTTGTGAGAGATTATATATTGGAAAAAGAACTGGATGTGATATGTATAACAGAAACAAAGTTAAGTGAAGATGTCCAAGTGAACTTTAAAGAACAGGGATATAATGCTTGGAGCAGAGACAGAAGGGGAAAAGAAGGAAGAGTATTGATATTGGTTTGAGAGGGTATGTACATGGAGGAGGTACAGTATGGAGATGGACTGGTAGAGAGAGGTTTTAAGCATAGCAATTAAGATCAGTGGGAGGGGAAGGAGAAATATCATAGTAACATATGTGCCACTGAAGACTAATACATGGAAGCTTGATGTACAGAAAGAAATGCAAAATGAAGTGCTAAATTGCCTGGACAATATGTTAAGGAAGGACAGAAGAGTGCTACTTGTGGGAGATCTAAACTGCAAACATGTAAATTGGGAAGAAATGGATGTAAACAGTCACATTGGATGTTAGGGGGGAAGAAGTGTTAGAACTGGCAGTGGTAAATACATTGGATGAAGGTCTATTCAAGGTATAGAGGGGAAGAAGAATCATCTATGTTGGATTTGGTATTCATACACACACACACACACACACACACACACACACACACACACACACACACACACACACACACACACACACACACACACACACACACACACACACACACACACACACACATGCAGGAGTTGTGTGGACCCCCCATAAAAAGAAACACATAAGGAAGTTGGAGAGACTACAAAAAAACAGCTACAAGAATGGTTCCAGAATTTGAGGGGATGACATATGAGGAGAGACTAAAGGCTATGGATCTACTAAACCTGGAACAGAGAAGGGAGAGAGGGGATCTAATACAAGTTTGTAAATTGATTAACAGAATGGATCAAATGAATAACGAGAAACTGATCCTGAGAGAAGAATATGACATTCGAAGCACAAGATCGCATAGTAAGAAACTGAGGAAGGGAAGATGTCTGAGAGATGTTAGAAAATATAGTTTCCTGCAAAGATGTGTTGAGACTTGGAACAGTTTGAGTGAGGAAGTGGTGTCAGCAACGAGTGTGCATAGTTTTAAAGAAAAATTGGATAAGTGTAGATATGGAGATGGGGCCACACCAGCGTAAAGCCCAGGCCCTATAAAACTACAACTAGGTAAATACACACACACACACACACACACACACACACACACACACACACACACACACACACACACACACACACACACACACACACACACACACACACACACACACACACACTGGAAGACAAGATTACTAGCATTAAATCTTGCCATATTGTGAGGTTCCATTTTCCTTTTAATTTCTATTAAAATCCAACCATAGATTTCATATCTGTTAGCTATTGCATATATTGAGAAAACTTACCTTTCAGAAAACCATTGCCTTCATTCGAGAGCTGTGTCGCATCATCCCTGGTGCAGTACCCAAGTGGAGGAGTCGCTCCAGCATAAAGAAGATGGTCAAGAAAGCTACAGATAAGGGCTTCACTGACATCCTTGTTGTCAATGAGGACAGAAGAATACCAAGTAAGTACTTCTACCATATGAGACATTTATACAGGGCATAAATGGTTTCTGTAGTTTCAGTCTACTATAATTTAATGTATTCCCTAAGATAAAGGGATTTAATTTGTGTTTGTATATGGAAACCTTGAAACTTTAGAGTGTTTTTCATACACATGAAATATGAATTGTTTTATCTAGAAAGGAGAGAAGTGTGATGATCAGTGACAATAAAACTTTTACTCTTGATTAATTAATCATCACAAAAGATAGCATTATTCTGGAAAAGGTGTGATATTTTTTAATGGAAGACTGAATGTTGGTATTGAAGTCAGAGAGGATATAAAAAGAAACCGTAAGATCCCTGAAACCAGAGAACAAGGCAGACTAACACTATTGATCCATTAAACACTGTGGCTAGTTTTGTATGACTAAAGTGAAATGGTTTAGATAGGAAGTAATCCTCCCGAGCAGTGGTTAATGATTTCTCCTTATTGCTGTGCTCCACCTTGTTTATTATCAAGAAACAAGAAATAGAAATCAATGGCAAGAAATAAAAAATCAAAAGCATTGTACCAGAAGATTTTGTTCTCAAGAGACAAGAAACATTCATGATCTTGTTACTGTTTTTGTTATTATTATAATGGTAATAATAATAATAATGATTATTATTACTACTTTCATATATTTATATTTTTTATCAATTTGTTTAAGTTTTGTTTATATGGGATCTCACGTGTGGAATTTTTTTTTTTTGTAAAGGAATGAACCTTTGGCTATGTTTATGTATTTGATTTTATTCTGTTGAGCATGAGATAACTTTTGAATTACCACTTAGTTATTGTCATACATTGACTCTTACTGAGCATGAAATAAATAGATTCCTATACTAATCTTCTTGGCTTGTTGCCTATTGTCCTGTGCTTCTTAAAAAAAATGGTCATGACTAAGATGTTCCCAACTTGGCAGTCACTGACAGAGATTAGCTTGAGCAGTTTGCAAAGTAATTTACTTGATTGCATACATAGCAACACAAACAAATTCTCTTCCTTCAGATGGTCTCTTAGTCATACATCTGCCAGAAGGACCGTCTGCTCTCTTCAGGCTCAGCAACCCAAAGCTGTGCAAGGATATTCATAGGGATTACAATGAGATCACTGGTCACAGGTGAGATTCTTGAAGCTCCTTCTTCGATGAAAGGAAATTGTCTTATTTGCTATAACTATTTTTATCAGTGTTTCATATGATAATTTTTTTCTTTTTTATGTGTCAAGTTTTCAGCATTTTGTTGTGGACTTTATGCTCTATATGTGAGTTTTGAGGCTCATATCTGTGTAGCTACTAGTAAGTAATATTCATGCTGATCATGATAAGTTAGAAATGCTATTTCTAAAAAAGATGAATATCCTTGAATATCTGGTTACTGGTGTAGCATTTTTTGGTTTAAATAATGTAATGTTTTGTCCCATAGACCTGAAGTCATCCTCAATAACTTCCGCACTCGGCTGGGGAGAGTGGTGGCGCGTATGCTTGGTGCACTCTTTCATTATGACCCTGAGTTCAAGGGACGCAGGGTCTGCACATTCCACAACCAGAGAGATTATATATTCTTCCGTCATCACAGGTGAGTCTTTTAGGCTGTATAATACTATTATGAAAGAAAACTTAGACATTTCAAGTAATGATGGAAGGATGACAGTTTGGGATATTCATAAACTCAAACTACATGCTCCATTTATTCTACTATTTAGTGCTCTTGTCATGTTATTGAGATGTTAAAGTGAGGCCCAGACCCAGATTAGTTCTTTAATTGTTTGCTGTGTGGTGTTGGCTAATGTTTGTTTTGTCTTCTTCATGACAGGTATGAGTTCAAGAACACAGAGAAGGTTAAACTGCGAGAGCTGGGTCCCAGGTTTACCCTGCGGTTGCAGTGGATCCAGCAGGGCGCCTTTGATGGGGACTATGAGTGGGCCCTCAAGAGACATGAGATGGAGACCTCCAGAAGAAGATTCTTCCTTTAGTGATTAAGAAAAAAGTGAAAGATTAACTAGTCTTTACTACTATTTCGTATCATCACTGACATAGTAAAAGAAAAAAACTTTTATAGTCATGGAAGGAAAAAATAAAAGACAGCAGATGTCAACAAGCTGTTGTATGCCTGGGATCATTCCAAGTAAGCTCATTTGTCTTTGCATTCGTTTGTATTTACCCCAGAATGGGTTATTTTTTCTTTTCCTATGCAAGAGAGGAAGCTGGCCAAGAGCAACAAAAGATTAAAAACAAGGCCCACTTAGAAGAATTATGTAGATAGTTCATTCATCTTATTATCAAGTTTATGGCTGTTTTTTTTTTAAGTCACATTTACATAATTATGGTAATTTTACCAGTTGAATGATTTTTATTTAAAGATAAATGTTAGGAAAAAAATATTGATCTGGTTTAATTGACTGTTTCTAGGTATACATGTTATGAAAATACTATTGAATGTTACAGTATTACACATTAGTTTTTTGTCCCTTTCCCATGCACTGGTGAGAATGATTTTTACTATAAGGGTGTGGTAGGATGGACAGTGAAACTCCTTTTCTCCCATGGTCTGACAGGGCAAAGTATGAGAGTGATGTTCATATGTGTAGTGCATTGTCCAGACCACCCTGTATGGGATTGCCAGCCTGGTATATAGATAGCTCTTTTTAACAGGTTTACATTTTGCATATGGAGATGATTGCAGTGACAGAAGCCTTGAAAATATCTTCGTGCTTTTGAGTGATGACTCATCACTCATAAAGAGAGGCCTGTAGAAGAGTAACTCTTGTTCCTCATCATCAAATTGTTGTCACTGTATGTTCATGGATAGGTTGGTGCATTAAGCATATTTCTTATAAGTTTGTGAGAGAGAGAGAGAGAGAGAGAGAGAGAGAGAGAAAGAGATTGCTTTTTAAGTAAGAATGGACCTTGGATTCTGTGAGATGTTTGTTTGGGCTGCCATATTGTCATCACAGCTGATCGCAGCACAGGAGCACTTCACCTCTAGGACAGCTAGTGATGCATGGTAAACATCGTCAGGAAGATCATTGTATGCCATCTTGCTGTCAGTTAGATCCCGTTACTATATTCTTTGGTGTAAGTATACAGTATACAGTTTTGTTCAATAATCATGTTCACTTTATGTGATTTGCACGTTATGCAATCCCTTCAGGAATGTATCCCTTGCATAAATAAAGAAATCCATTTATATATATATATATATATATATATATATATATATATATATATATATATATATATATATATATATATATATATATATATATATATATATATATATATATATATATATATATATATAAGGTCCCGAGTTACGTCAGAGTTACGTTCCTGAAACGTGACGTAAGTAAATTTTGTACGTAACTCAAGTTTTTGTACTTTCAAAGCATATTATTGAGTTTTCAACCAATAATTTTTTATGGTTATTCAGGTAAGTAAAAGGTTATATTGTTATATTAGTATATTATTTACAACTATGTAGGAATATATTGATTAGGGCCGCGAACGCGAAGGACTGCAGGTTGCCGAGAGGGGTGGCCTGAGGCCGCCAGGAGGGTGGGCAGCTGGGAGCGTAGTGCAGTGCGGTGGGAGTAAAAGCGTGGGCAGCGGGGCAGGAAATGCAATAGGGATCAGCAGACAAGCGCAGATGGTGCAAGTGAGCTGTGAGTGTCATGTGGCCCAGGTGAAGGCTCCGGAGTTGTTATTGTTGTGATAGGTGCGTGAGCCCTCAAGGTCGTCAACCTCCCTGTTGTCATGGTAACGGGCTTCCCATTTTCTTCTTCACTCCCTCACACACAGCTGCTGCCTCCCTTCTCATGTCTTTTAATTATGTCCACTTTTTCTTGTAGTGTAATGGTTTTCCTTTTCTTAGCATCACTGCTATCACTCAGTTTTCTTTTTGGTGCCATTGAGCAAGATACTAAGATAGTCAGCAAACGCAGATGTAGGAACACTCTTGCCAGAGGCGACGGTGTGGTGGAACTGAGGTACGTAGAGTTATTGTATTCAAGCATGAGGTGGGCGGTGTGGTGGATAACCACTAGTGACGCCTGGCTGCCAACAATAACAATAAACCCTGCGCTTAACGATTTATAAATTTTCAATTTTTTAAATCTTAAATTGCCTTATAGTGGACTGACGTAAGTGCGAGTTTGACGTAACTTGAGACCGACGTAACCCGGGACCTTACTGTATATATATATATATATATATATATATATATATATATATATATATATATATATATATATATATATATATATATATATATATATATATATATACAAGTAACTCTATTTACACAACAGATGCGTTCCAAGAGGCATTGTGTATATCAAAATTCACTTAAAACAAACATGTAATTGAAGTGAAGTTGAAACATAGGTTATAGAATGCGGCTGGCAAGTGTAAACACAGTGGCGTGACTGCCAACTACCGATTGTAAACAATGAAAGAAAACAAATGCACGATACGCTAAACAAAGCATGATTAAAACGTTTTTATTTAAATTGTTCTTATTAATTTTAAGTGTTATTTTAAGTGTTATTAGAATTAGATAAATTAGTTGAAGAGTAAGTTGAAAAGCAAAAGAAAAGAAAATTAAATCAGATCAGAATATAGTTCACCTGAAAAGATTTTTCCTGGTAATGAAAACAGTTTTTAATTCAAGAGTGTTCCCCTTGGCAAGCTATAATGAAACAAATGAAAGGACAGAAGGAAAACAAAAAAGTGTGCCAAGTACTGATACACCTTAAATCAAATGAAGATCTGAAGACAAATTACCGACCACGCCTGAATATGCAAAACCAAATTACAGAAGCCAAACAGAACAGGCAGAATTACACAAACCAAATGAATCCTTTCACCATGAGTAGGCAAAAAATAGTTAACTAGGGATGCCAATCAGTCATAATGCTTATTCACCAAATTACAAATGCCAAATATGGGGGGCCGCTGTGGTACAGTGGAACCATGTGTGCATTAGGGTCTGAGGGGTCTCCAAACGCACGGGTTTGAATCCTGTCCACTGTCCGAGTGTAGGTTGGGCTTCCTCACTCGGGGCAACGGTTTCCTAGCGGGTGGACTTTGATACAGGAGGTACCCCAAAAAGTATCTCCTTTAGCCCATAAATTCCCGTGAAAAGCCCACATGGTATAAAAAAAAAATTGTTAATGGGATAGTTTTAATAATGTGTTAATAGTACATATGTAGTTAGTTTGATTTATTTTCATGTTTTTAATGTTTTGGAACATTTTAGTATAGAAAAAAATTAGAGTCCGGATGGTAAAAAAAATTACAATGGGCCCTCATTTTTCCAGACCTCATTTATCCAGATTTCAGTTAATCCCAACAGTGTCCATTTAATTATTTAGTAATTGAAGTTCAGACAGCCAACAAATGAATTCAAACAATGTGCATCTTACACACTTCCAAAAATGGTCAGTGGATGGTGGCACTGCTGTAGCAGGCAGTTGTAAACAAGTCTGGTCAATGCAAGTGAACACTGTGTATTGTCTGGTATCAGTAAGCAAGTTTGTGCATTTTTCAATACCTTATAACTCTTGAATTATGTTTCCCAAGGGTGTTAGGTGTAAGTGACTGGCTCTAGTTGTGACTTTATTAAAAGATGGAATTAATAATAAAATTAGAGTAAGAAGCTAGTGTTATGAGTGTTTGTGAAGAGTATGGTATGGCCAAGCAAACTGTGTCGGACATTAGTAAATCAAAAGATAATCTGGTAGAATATTCTGTCAAATTCTGTGAGGATGCAGCATCAAGTAAAAGTAGTAAAGGTTCACCAAGGAAAATGTTTGAGTGGAAAAGATGCTGCATTAGATACCACCATTATGAAGTGCTATGTGCAGCAGCTAGAAAGCTGGCATAGAAATTGATATTGTAGAGAATTTCAGGGCCTGTGACAATTCCACAATGGAAATAGACTTAAATGCTACTGTGCAGGGTGAAACATCCTGCATCGCATGACATGGCTGCATGTTTTGGTAGTATGTTCATTGTACATCATGTCCATTAATTTTTTTTTTTTCTTGTATGTGTGGTCGGGTATTACTATATATTGCGGCCTATAAAAGTCAAGTTATTAAGGTCTTTTTTTTTTATGCTTAAAACTAGGGATCGACTTAATGGGGTAGATGTAAAATAGCAACCTTCAAATATATTTGCACCAGTAACATCAGGATACCGGAAAAATGCTATTGAACTTGGCCTAAGGGTTCTGTTTACACATGTTATTCTAGTAAGAAAGAGTGGAAACTGGAAACTGCTACTCATGAGGACTGCTTATACTGACACTATGTAGTAAGTAGGAACAATAACACCTATACAATACTGTAGTTTATTACTATAGAATATTTTATTGACACAAAAACTAAAAGCATAATCGTTTCGTAATGATATTATCATGGTTGACTACTCAGTTCTGCCACCTAGTGACAAGCATTCCATTTGAAGAGCTGTTTAAATGTGAAATTTTAAATAGCATTTTATTTTTTTAAATATTTTAGATTATTTTTAGGTATTATGTTTTTAGCTTTTGTGTCAATAAAATATTCTACAGTAATAAACTATGGTATTTGTGTAGGTACGTTGTTGTTCCTACAGAGTGTCAGTCCCTTGCACAACATGGCAGAGGAAGAGGCGTCTCTCTGAGGAGTCCTATCTAGCCTCACTGAGTCTCTTGCCTATGAAATATTCACATCACCCTTGAACATATTCCTTGTATGTGCAGTCTCCATGAGTAGCAATTACTTTAGTTTCTTTTGTTCCAACGTTTGAAGCAGTACTGTAGGTGGTTGGACACTTACCGTTAGAGTTTTAAAAGCAAACATAGTCGTGAAACAGGTAAAAAAAAAAAGTAAAAACTGACAGCATGTTCATGGTGAAATATTTGACGTTGGTGGTGTTTTCAATCTCTTTGAATTATTTTATTTATTTTACTGTAGGTAAAACTTAATTTACAGTCCAGTAATTAGTGATTCAGGACAACAATGGGCCAGGCTAAGTAATAATTTTTGGGGTCAACTTATCTGCAAGGTAAACATGTAGTACAACATTTCAGAGTCAAATTATAAAGTTCGACTTATGTGCCAGATCAACTTATTTGCCGCAGTATATGGTACTGTTAGATTAGTTATATTGTTATGTTGACTTAGAACAAATTTGTTTTGGTTTGATTGTCTAAAAAAAGTCTAAGGTGACAAAATTCTACATTTGGTAAAACGAAGGACTCGTTTGCATTATCCGGACCTTTTCATTATCCAGACTGGTGCCTGTACTGTTTAGTTAAGAAAAAACGAGGCTTGAGTGTAAGTCGAACAACGCGCGCCTCGCATACCGTGAGAAACAGTCAATAGATGGCGACAGGCTGATGTAAACAAGTCCGGCATCTCCGGCCAATACTTGTGAATGCTGCATTTTGTGTGATCAGTTTTGTCTGGTCACTGAACAAGTCTGTGCATTTTTCAATACCATGCAATTCATAATTATGCCTCTCAAGGTTGTTAAATGTAAGCTATAGTAAATTTAAATTGTACTGACATGTAGTGTGTTGTTCGCCATTTTGCCAGATTTCCAATCAAAACATTCAGTCCATACTACTCACGGTTCTTTAATCATAGTATTATCAACAAATAGCGTTCTAAGAATATTTCGATTATTTTATCAAATAGCAGGTGATACAAATAAGTGTTATATACCAAATCAAATGAAGGTATTTCATGGACATGTATGACCATAGGGCATATCAGGACGGGCGACGTTGCCACTCGACCTGAGGTGGGATTTTCCCTGGGGGAAGTCAGGTCACCACACAGGTGCAAATCGACTCATTTCTCATCTGGTCGCCACGATGGAAGGGCACACTGACGCTTCCCCGTTTTACTGTGTGTTGTACAGCCAAACCAATGAGTTTGTCTACAAAATTAATAGATACCTCTCAAAAGAAAAAGCTTGCATGGACAACTTTTATCTACAAATCAAGCGAGGAAGAGGACAGCAGATGCAGTTGGTATATCTAAAGCCAAGGTGAAGAGAATTTTTTCCCAGTGCAAACAAGATATGCAACACAGCACCACAACCTTATCAGCGTTTCTTTTCCCCACTCATTATATTACATGGGGTATCTCGAGAGGACATAATAGTAAATATTGGGTAAATTATCAGCCTCATTTTCACTTTATAACCAGCTCCTTTACTGTATTTAATTTACCTATGGCATCTGTATGTCATGACCCCCACCCCATTTGTTTTTAGCTAAGTCATGCATTAAATTGAATAAAGAACAGTTATTCAGTTTTTCTTGAAGTAATGAGAGATATGGCAACGTCGCACAGATTATCAGCCAAGCCCTACGGGTCAGTACAATTTAGTTTTACTATAGTGCCCCTAACTGTGGTTTAAGAGCTGAAATTGATAAGAAAACTGTGGCTTTAAAGTTGAAATTGATAATAAAGTTAGAGAAAGGAGCTGATGTTATGATTGTGAAGAGTATGGCGCAGCCAGGCAGACTATGTCAGACATTATAAAGTCAAAAGATAAGCTGTTAGAATATTATGTGAGTACTGTGTGAATGCATCAAGTAAAAGTGGTAAAGGTGCACTAAGAAAAAAATGCAAAAGCTAAGAAAAGATGCTTCATTAAATGCTACAGATATGAAGTATGTGCAGTGGGGGCCAATGTCCTTGGCAATGAAAGCCTTGCAGCAGCTAGAAAGCTGGCACAGAAGATTGATATAGAAAATTTCAGGAGGAGCTATGGGTGGCTTTGACGATTTTTTAATGCGACTATGCATGGTGAAGTTGGAAATGTGAACACAGCCAGCATCGCATGACACAGCTGCATGTTGTGGTAGTACATATACTCATTGGTCTTCACGTCTATGAACTTGTTTACACACTCGGCTATTACTGTTAGGTTAGTTTTATTGTTAGATAACTTAGAGTAAGTTTGTTTTGGTGTAGTTGATCAGGCAAACCAAAATAAATTTTTTTTTGCATTTTCCCCCAAAAATCTAAGGTAGACCTATATTTGACAAACGAAGGACCCGTTTGTGTTATCCGGACTTTGTCATTATCCTGACTGGTGGCTGCACCATTTAGTGCGGAAAATGAGGGTCGAGTATGTATTTATATACTATATATATATATATATATATATATATATATATATATATATATATATATATATATATATATAATTCATATTCAAAAACAGTATAGAAAATATGGAATTGAAATTGTAAAGTTTAATGAAGCAGGAACGAACCAGTTAATATGGGCAAATGAATTAATGAATCAAACGTTCATAAAAATATAACTTTTTTCTGATATATATATATATATATATATATATATATATATATATATATATATATATATATATATATATATATATATATATTATTATATATATATATATATATATATATATATATATATATATATATATATATATATATATATATGTATATGTAATATGTATGTATATGTATATATGTATATATATATATATGTGTATGTATATATATGTATATATATGTATATATATATATATATATATATATGTATATATATGTAATATATGTATATATATATATATATATATATGTATATGTATATATATATATATATATATATATATATATATATATATATATATATATATATATATGTATATATATGTATATATGTGCAAAGTGACCTATTTTTATGAACAAGTTTGATCGATTAATTAATTTTTCCCATATTAATTGGTTTATTGCTGCTTCATTATATTCTAGCATTTTATTTCCATATTTTCTATACTCATCTGTTTTTAAATATGAACAATCAATAACACTGAAAAAGTGACGAGAATAGTCAGTATTGGTAATTTTGGCATTAATCCCTGTATTGATTTGAGCGTGCGGTGTCTACGTGGACGAGAGACGGTGGTGGTGGTGGTGGTGGCAAGGTCGTGCGACGGAGTGATGCTGGTCAGGTGTGGGGAAGGGGCTGGGTGTGTAATGGGGAGGCAGGGTAGAGGTGCAAGGCCGGGGCTCCGTCATCTCCACGCCTCCGAGATTCGATGGTTGGGCCTGGTCACACCTGGTGGTTCCTCACGCAGGTGTGCGAAAGGCAGCTCACGCGATCCCTTTGTTGGAAACCTGAAACCGTGGCCGCTGATGTGGCGGCGGCGGCGGCGACGGTGGGGTTGATTGTGATGATTTTCTTGTCTGTTTACATTTTGAGATTTCATTTCTTTTTAAGTTGATTTATTTATTGTCTCTAAATTCATTATTCAAAAGACGAATATATATTGTACTATGAAGGTAAAAGGTGTAATTCATTATAATATTGTATTTCATTATAAACACTTTTTCATCATGTTATTAGTACGCCGAAGAAAAGTAAATAAACATTTAAACGTAAATAGATAATATTAATCATGTTGCCATTAAGTAATGATATTCGTTTCATGGCGGAATTGCTACTTGCCACAATGAAAACTTCACCCATCCCATGCGCAGTATTTGAGGCAGTCAGAGGAACCCATCTCGTGACTTCCTCTGTGCGGCAAACACGTCATAATAGTGTTGATTTATTGGTACATCACTAAATTTCTGGTGCCGACATCTCAGCCCCGCGGAGCCTGGCAGGGCCTGGTGGCGGTGGGCGGCGCTCCTTCCAGACCACACCACTGCCTATCTTCCACACAAGAGTTAGTCACTGAGCAGCAGCGAGAAGGGGAGGACGCACGCATCTCTTCCTCCTCACTGCCAAAGACAATCCGTGGACACAACAAGTATGAGTGAGTACGCCTTTTGGTTACGTTAAGTCCACCACCAGTACTTCAGATACTTTTCAGGCGTCACACACAATTATTGAACAAGACGCGAGAGATTTCAGCGCGATGTGAAGGAGCAATCCTATTCCCAAATAAGTTAAGTCAAGGTTCACTGCCGACCCATGAACTTTGGATGGCAGGATAACCGCAAAACGTGGTTGGCTGCTGATTGGGGTAACATTGTCCTTTTGTTGCTCTGCTTTTCCTTTGGAGGAGAAATGAAGGACTCTCTCTCTCTCTCTCTCTCTCTCTCTCTCTCTCTCTCTCTCTCTCTCTCTCTCTCTCTCTCTCTCTCCACAAGTGTGCCCTGAGACGAGGGTTTGGGAAAGGTAGAGGAGAGAGGAGGAAGAGCCGTTGTGATGTGTGTAATTTATTGGCGACCTTAACGTAACCGCTCATCTCGTCACCTCCCTCTGTGTACTCACCTGTATCATATTACACCTGTTCCCCGCGATACGTGTTGTCTTAATGGGATTTCCTCGTGATTTCATGAATTTGCTTTTCTCTTCGTAATTAATTGTTTATTCATTATTTCTTTACCTTATTCTGCCTCTAGACTCGTTTCTAAGTTTTCATTCTCATGGCAAGGTGTGGTCGAGGCTATAAAGTTACCACGAGGCATGAAATTTGGCATCCTACCACGGTTATGATTCATCCCGGCAGTGGTCGTGGTAAGTGGTGGTGTGGTGTGGGCGGGTATGCGATGTGGCACGTCCGGGTCTGTGTGTGTGTGTGTGTGTGTGTGTGTGTGTGTGTGTTGATTTCTCAAACAGATTTAGGTGTTCCTGTGTAACGTTTCAAGGTGTGGCGGGGTTAGGCGTGGGCTTGGGCGTGGACGGGGAGGTTACAGTGAACCACGTGAGGGAGGGAGTAACTTCTCTAATTGCAAGACTCTCCACACCAGACAACGCCCACACTTCCTTAAAAATCTTCCTCCTTGCGGGCAGTTTAACGTTCTTGCAAATCAACTGTTAATTCCGTGGTAGACTAGATATAAACCCCGTAAAGTATCCCTTGTGTTGGATATTTACGTGCCAATAGAAAGAAGAACTGCAAGAAACCATCTGGCATACACGTGGTAAATTTACTAGTCTCTGAATAAAAAAGTTTATTTTCACAGACCATTCTCATCCTTGAATTTGTGTGTCTTTTTAGGTCTCACTTATTCATCCCTAACAACATAACAAGTATATTCTATTCATCTAGTATCTAATTTGAAAACCAGCTCCTTACTATCTCGCTTTCAAATCTAACTTTATCAAGCTTGAAGCCATTATTTCTTGTCCTACCCCGACTATTGACCCTGACTCTGGTCAAGGGCGCCAAGAGAGAGAGAGAGAGAGAGAGAGAGAGAGAGAGAGAGAGAGAGAGAGAGAGAGAGAGAGAGAGAACAGTCAGATTGCATAATGCTTAATATGTTGCCAAAAAGTTAGAAATAAAAGTGAATTTTCAAAAGGTTAGCCTGTATAGTTTCAGAAGTTTCACGAGAGTTGGTCCAAGGCAGCACGGAAGATGTGTGTAGTTAGCGTGTCTGTGGGTTGGGGTGGTAGGTAATGGCCGGGACAGCTAAGCCTTCAAATTTACCGAGGAGTGAAGCTTTAATTACGTTGTGTTTGTGAGCTTGACTTCACAGTGTTGGTGATAATAATAATAGTAAAAAAAGAGTATTTCTTTAATGATAATAATACTTTTCAGTTCACTCACGTTCATTATGAGAGAGAGAGAGAGAGAGAGAGAGAGAGAGAGAGAGAATCGGTCTATAAGAGTGTCTCCTGGCAATTAGTTATCCTGTCAGCGTCAGTTAATAAGGAACAGCATGGAGCAAAAACGAACTTGTCTGCCGAATGATTAGCGGCGGTGTTTCTTGTAACGCTGTATTGTCTTACCTTCACTTTCTTGTCCCTCACTATGTCCAGAGAGAGAGAGAGAGAGAGAGAGAGAGAGAGAGAGAGAGAATTATATTTTCACTGAAGCATAAATAAAAACCTAACTCGGGGCGAAGGAAAGAAAAAACTAGAGAAAACAGAAATAACAGCAAGTCATTTACAATATCACTAGTTTGATACCAAAGTCGGTCAATTTACTATTTGCCCTTGAGATTAACCAAGTCACGTCTAGAGAGAGAGAGAGAGAGAGAGAGAGTATTGTCAATAGAGAGAGAAAATACGTGTAGGTTGTTTAAGAAAGGGTAACATTTAGAGAGGGAGGGAGAAAGAAGTAAAAGCTAACGTGTGTATAAGATGCGTAGGTTTGCGGCAATGCCATCTGGTAGTTGTGGGTTGACTGCGGTAAGGTTAGCATGTTAGGAGGGTGAAGGACAGAGATGAACCCTTTGATAGATGTTGTCACCCTTTGCTAAACTTTGAGACCACTAGAAAAAGAAAATGCGTGAACACAGAAGAGTGAGAGAGAGATACGGATTGATTTAGTTTTCTCTTAGCCACAGGTTAGCAAGGTTAGGGAAGTGAGGGACAGTAATTTACCTTTTTAAATCCATAGTCATACTTTTGGTAACATTCAGACTATTGTAGAAGCTTAATGAAAGGGATAGAAAAGAGGGTTGTTTCGTGTTTTTCTAAGCAGGGCTGGAGGGGTGAGGGTCAGAGATTCACCCTTTTATAGTCGTTGTCATCCTTTGGTAAACATTTGGAGCGCTGTAGAAAAGTTTGCGTAGGTACAGGAGTGATAAATAAGCTGAATTAGTCTTTTCAAGGCAGCAGAAGAATTTAAATGACTGTAGTGCAAAAGATAAGTGTTGTAAGTTGAAAAGGAATTTGTTAGTGTTAAATGGAAGGGAATAAAACTAAATATAGGAGGTTGACAAACAGGTGTGTAACTAGTGCACACAAGAGCCTTTAGACAACAAATATTGTCTTTAGAAAGTTGTACGTGATTATAGGAACATTTGTGTTCTAGTGAAAGGGTTGACTAGAGAAGCATTGTAGGTATAGGAGGTTGGCAAACAGGTGCGTGGATGATGCATTAAAAAAAAAGCCTTTAAAACATAAGTGATGAAAGGAAAATTTGTCCAGGTGAGAAAGAGTAGAATATAGAAGCATTGCAGGTGTAGGAGGTTGACGAGCAGGTGCTTGGTTGCTACAGTGTCAGGAAGTGTGAGGGGTTGATAAATGTGAACAGGGTTGGGTTGGGTGGGTGGATGTGTAGGAAGTGCATGAAAGGTTAGCAGATGTGATGTGCACTCATGGTAATGTCAGGAAGTGTTAGAGAGCTGAGGGAAAGGTTAGAAGGCTGAGGTGGGTGTGGCTAGTAGTCGTTGTGTAGGGGGGGGTACCCTTGCAAAAGTAGGTGATGAGGAGAAAAAATGCAGAAGGTTGGAAACTAACATGTTTTGATACGATGGGCTTAAAAGGAAAATAATCTCAATGTATACGTTGGATAAGGAAAAAAAAGTGTTTAATGAGAGAGAGAGAGAGAGAGAGAGAGAGAGAGAGAGAGAGAGAGAGAAAGAGAGATTCAAAGATACATGGGCGTGGGTGGAATGGAAAATAAACTGACAGGATAAGAAATTGTAATCAAACAAGAAAAAAAAAAAAATAGATATAGACGAAGAAGAAAAAAAAAGTGTACAAGGTTACGGAAAATAAAAACAGCAGGTTGGCATATTGAAGGAGACCAACAGGTTGAGCAGGTGAGATGTTAAGCAGGTGTGGGCGAACAGGTGTGTCTTAATTGATTATGTGCTTCTGAAGGTTTCCTAGAGTACATACATGAGAGAAGGAAACTTGGGTGTAAATATGTGTGTGTGTGTGTGTGTGTGTGTGTGTGTGTTTAATATCTTGGACAAAAACGACGTGTTTTTTGTATTACTTATGTTTTGTCAATATACTACTACTACTACTACTACTACTACTACTACTACTACTACTACTACTACTACTACTGCTGCTGCTGCTGCTGCTGCTGCTGCTGCTGTGTACTGTGTGTGTGTGTGTGTGTGTGTGTGTGTGTAATATACTACTACTACTACTACTACTACTGCTGCTGCTGCTACTGTGTGTGTGTGTGTGTGTGTGTGTGTGTGTGTGTGTGTGTGTGTGTGTGTGTGTGTGTGTGTGGACGACAAATAATATTCATAAACTGGACGAAAGCCAGCTAACTTAGAATCCGTCCACTATTCTCTCTCTCTCTCTCTCTCTCTCTCTCTCTCTCTCTCTCTCTCTCTCTCTCTCTCTCTCTCTCTCTCTCTCTCTCTCTCTCTCTCTCTCCTTACAAAACCAGACAGCAGACAGACTTGTGGCAAAAACACTAAACACAGTGGTAGTGAGTGTGGCAGGTCACCAACGAGTAAACAACGGACCATGACTATGCTTTACTTGTTTGTGTGTGTCTATGTGTGTGTGCGTGGGCGTGGGCGTGTCCTTGACGAGCCAATGTCAGGCCCTTGAAGCCCCAGGAACCGCCACCCCCCATAACCCTTGTCTCAACCACCTATAAGGAAATATGATTGTGGTCATTAATATTATTCAAATATGTCTTTACTGCTTCTTTTATGCATGTTCATCCTTTTTGTCTATCTTTTTTCCTTCCCTATTCTCGGTTGCAGAGAAAGGGTTGCTATTAGTGTTGTAATCATAAGTGGAAGTTGAAAGCTCTGGGATGGGTTTAAGTGGGATATGGAGAGAAGGGGAGGGAGAGGAAAGTGTAGTACGTGTGGAAGTGAAATGATTTAGAAAGGGCCGGGATTGTACGAGTACATGTGGAATCAAGAGGGAGAGGAGAGGAAGCTTGTTTGGTGTTGAAATCGTCCAGTGGAAATTGAAAGTTATGAGATAAGTTTCAGTGGGATATGGAGAAAGAGAGAGGCGCATGCATGGATAATAAAGCATGAGATTAATACAGTAGTCGGTAATCAAATCATTAGTGCTGAGTCACTAGCTTATATAAAAAAAAAATGGTTAGACCCCGTATTTTTCTTCTTCTGTTTTTATGTTAAATTAAATGAGCGAGATATTCCAGAGTGGTTTTGCTGAAGTCTATAGAGATGAGAAGCTTGTGTATGGATGAGTATATTGATATGAAATGAGGTTAACCGAGGGAGATCACTCAGCTACCCGGGGGGGGGGGTAGCTGAGGGGCGTTGTCTTCGAATAAGGACGAGTCAGTAAAGTTTAACGGAAATCACCCTGGGAACAAGTTTTCTCGTGTTGCTTGACAATGAGAAGCTGTTTGTAAGATTTATGGAAAAGGTCAGATCAGAGTGTGCTGGAAGTGGTTTGGATTATGTCAGAAACAATGGAGAAGAGAACAATATGAATTACTTGCATGTCTCAGGGAAAAGGATAACCGGTGAAGGAAACTGATTTTGAGTCGCAATAACGGGATCATAAGGCGCCTTTCGTAAATGGGGAAAAATCAAGCTGCAGGAAATGAAAATGAAAATGAAAAAAAAATACATATACAAAACAGAGACATCTTAGTTTAGGAATAGAGAGAACTACTTATAGCATGAAAGAGCGAAGGGACCAAGAAAAAACAAGATTGGTAAAATGAAGAATAAAATAAATCGAGGTATGTAAGAAAGAAGCACAAGAAACAAGTGAAAGAAAAGGGATCAAGGAAAAACTAGGTAGAACAGTATAAATTATTTGATGTAAGAGGAAAAAAAACCCTTTTAAAATAGAAGATAGAGAGAAGGAATAAAGAAACCACGAAATCAGTAAATTAAGACGAAGATGACCATATAAAAGATAGAAACACAAGTACCATATAGTAGAAAGAAATGACCAAGGAAACACTAGGCAGACAGAACAACGGGAACAATTTTACATAGAAGAGAGAAACACATGGAACAGAATAGAGATGGAGTTCAGAATAAGAAAGAAGAGAGAGAGAGAGGGAGAGAGAGGAAGTGCAATATTAAAGAGGCAAGCATCTGTGGAGGTGAAACACGTGCACCCATGAGACAACAAGAACTGGGCTACTTAGTGAACACCTGGTAACGTGGCGGTGATAGTTGTGATCGGAACCCGTGAGAAGACACCTTGGTAAACCGCAACACTCCAATTGTGGCCTGCGAGTTGATGTCTCGAGATAACTGAGTCGATTTGGAATATTATAGAAGAGTCACGCGAAGTTTGAATGAAGACTCGAGGAAAATAGTATACGATGTGATGGAGTAGAAGTAATAGATTTATGAAAAAACTGTGTGATAGGAAAGATTTGGTAATTGGATGGATAAAATTTGTATATAAGATTAGAATATTTTAATTTTTCTCTTCTTCTTCTTCTTCACCTCACCAAAATACGTAAACTAAATTGGACTTGGTTATATATTTTATTTGGCTTTCCAAAATTATATCACGTGTTTTCCCCATAACCATAAACTCAAACAAAATTTCCCTCAATTTTTTTCCTCTTCTTTCCTTCCTTCCTTCCTTCCTTCTCTCTAAACATCTTGAATTTGTTTAGAAGTTCTATTTAATCTTTCAAGTACAACTGTTGAATCAAAAAGGAAAAGTGTATTTGTCATTTGCTTTATTTTTTTTTATCTACATTCACTTGTGCGTGTAAACATGAGCAACTCCGTGACACACACACACACACACACACACACACACTCAGCGGTCTTGTCGTGTTTGTCTTGCAGTGGAAAGTGCCTCTAATAGTAGGTACTTAAAGCAGTTGCCAGTCCCAGTCAGCCAGTCAGCCATTAGTGTGGGGGTGAAGGTACCAAGACTGCTACTTGCGATCCTCCTCCTCTTTATCCTCCTCCTCATCATCGTCATCATCATTGTCATCATCATCATCATCTTCATCATCATCGTTGTCATCATCATTGTTATCGTCGTTATTCTCTTCTTTCTTTCTTTGTGTCCTTTCTTGGTTGTTGTTGCTACTGTTGTTGTTGTTGTTGTTGTTGTTGTTGTTGTTGTTTGTTCTTCCTCTTCTTCTTCTTTTTATTCTTCTTCTTCTTCTTCTTCTTCTTCTTCTTCTTCTTCTTCTTCTTCTTCTTCTTCTTCTTCTTCTTCTTCTTCTTCTTCTTCTTCTTCTTCTTCTTCTTCTTCTTCTTCTTCTTCTTCTTCTTCTTCTTCTTCTTCTTCTTCTTCTTCTTCTTCTTCTTCTTCTTCTTCTTCTTCTTCTTCTTCTTCTTCTTCTTCTTCTTCTTCTTCTTCTTCTTCTTCTTCTTCTTCTTCTTCTTCTTCTTCTTCTTCTTCTTCTTCTTCTTCTTCTTCTTCTTCTTCTTCTTCTTCTTCTTCTTCTTCTTCTTCTTCTTCTTCTTCTTCTTCTTCTTCTTCTTCTTCTTCTTCTTCTTCTTCTTCTTCTTCTTCTTCTTCTTCTTCTTCTTCTTCTTCTTCTTCTTCTTCTTCTTCCTGTCTTTCTTTTTCTTCTCCTGGTTCTTATTCTTGTCCGCGTCAGCTGCTCCACTACACGTTTTGCCTTCCAGTCCCTGTGTGTGTCTTGGCCATATGGGAGCGAAACGCAATCATTTTCTTTTATTTTCTCTTTTAATCTTTTTTTTGCTCTCGTTCAGTCGTCACCTGGAAGCTTAGAGTACATGAGGTCAGGGTCTTGTGAAACCATTAAACTCTTACCTTAAAAGGGACTGGAAGTGTGCGTTGGTCATTCATTTTATCTGGCTAGCATGTTAAAGTCTCTAAGGGTATTGCAAAATTTATTCACTTTTACGGGGCTTCAGTTAATTGTGTGTCATTGGTCTGAGTGGTAACGTGCTAAGTAGTGTATCTCTAGAATACAAGGGAAGGTGTAAGAAGTAAATAACACGTGGCAGTCTTTGTACTTTCCTATCTACACGTGTCGTTCTTGTCCATAAATGAATCTAGTCTTTAAAGCTCCATATTGACTGAACACTGACTATTTATTTCTCTCTCTCTCTCTCTCTCTCTCTCTCTCTCTCTCTCTCTCTCTCTCTCTCTCTCTCTCTCTCTCTCTCTCTCTCTCGTGTGTGTGTATGTGCGCGTGTGTGTGTCATCTGGAGGCCTATAAGGAGGGGAGGGAGAGGACTGGCCGGTGTGTGTTAACAAGTCCTTATGTGGTTCAAGGCTGACTGGTGAGCCTTGTTGCTGACCCACACACACACACACACACACACACACACACACACACACACACATACACACCATCAGGTTCCGTTCTTTCGTCGCCCGTTAAAGGAAATCAAGTGGAAATGCTTTAATGTGCAACTTTTCTGGTTCTATTTCATTCTCTTCCGCTGCAGGAGGCGAGGGTGAAGGCAGTGACAGGCATGGAGGTTAACGTGGTGGAGTAGTTAAGGAGATGGAGGAGAAGGAGGAGGAGGAGAAGGAGGAGATGGAAGTGGAAGAGACAGGTGTTGAATGAGAGGTCGTGTGTAGGGTTGAGGTGAAGCAGAAATAGTAAATTCATGACGCAACACAGATTCGAACACACACACACACACACACACACACGTTTTGCAGCTATTCTCCTTTCCTCACGACCGCTGCACCTGTCATTGTTCTACGTGCCTACACACATTTCCTCGCGATTCTAATGCAGAGTAGACGTAAAGAGTTGATGTTGAACGTGGGAGTGCTTTTATATTATAACCACTGTAAGAGTCGATGTGTTCCTTAGCAAGCTTTATATTAAGAGAACCGCTTTCTTAAAATTCTTCAGCATCCTATTCGAATACTTTTACCAAGCTGTAGTGGAAGTTGAGAGTTTTCAAAGGTGTTTTTATGATAAGCGTGTTTTTGTGAGATTTTTCATGTGTTCCTTGGTTTTATATTTGAGAACAGCTTAAATTCTTCAGCATCTTGTTCGATTACTTTTACTTAGCTGTAGTGGAAGTTAGTGGAGTTTTTATGGGTGTTTTTATGACAATTATGTTTTTATATATGATTTTAACTATAGTTCAATAAAGATTCTGCTTCGTCAACGGGAACCTCTTAAAACATAACGGTGCTCCGTAGCAAAGCTTCATAGCAGCGGCCCCGCTTTCTCAAACACACCAACGTCTACACTTCATTACTTTTACCAAGGCTGTAGTGGAAGGTAGAGGAGTTTTCAAGGATGATTTTAAGACTAGGATGCTTTCTTATGATGCCACTGATGGTTTAACAAAGATTCTGCATCACCACTTGGGAAAAACGCTGAAAACAATAGAGCTAATCGTCTCCGTGGCCTTGGGAGGAGGAGGTTTTAGGAGAGGACACAGCGTCTCAAAACACGGCCTGGCATCTGGGGAGGCCGGCCCACCGTTTCCGCTCAGCTCTGCCCGACTCGCAAGATTGACTCCCGCAAGTAACTGTTCCGCCGCTCACGCCGCCGCCTCCTCCTCCTCGCTCCCGTAATGAAATTGCTTTGCCCCGTCCCCCCTCTCTCTCTCTCTCTCTCTCTCTCTCTCTCTCTCTCTCTACTATCATCATCATCATCATCATTTTCATCATCATCATCATCATCATCATCATCATCATCATCATCATCATCATCTAACATCACAACCTTAAAGATCTTCATCACTGCACCAAATCATTACCATATCACCATCAGAGCCTTGCATTCCGTCACCATCACTACGCAATGCCCGTAACTACAGCCACCTTGCATCACCGCACATGCAGTGGAAGCGGGCCGGGTGAGTGCCGCAGTCTGTTACAAGGGCGCGTCCACAGGTGAGGGCGCCGCGCTGTGACGCCCCTAAGTAATGGTTGAGGGATGGGGAGGGGGAAAAGGAGCAGTATAAGAGATATATTAAGTGGGACGAGTGGTGATGGAGGAGGAGGAGGAGGAGGATGTTGGTGTGTATATTGGATGGTGACAGATGCATGGGAAGTGAAGGAATTGAGATGGTAATGTGGGAGAAATGACTGATGATGCATGGGAGGTGAGGTAAGACCGAGTGAGAGATGAGGCGAGAGGAAGAGTCAATGGGAGAGATGTGAGAGGTGAAGAAGTAGCTGAGGCGAGGAAGGAGGAGGAGGAAAGTTAGTTATCTCAAGTTAGGTTAGATAGTACTGGTGGTAAGCTTACTGGAGAGATGCAAGAGGAGGTGAGGCGAAAAGCAAGATGACAGGGGAAGGTATGAGTGGCTGAGTGAGGTGAGGCGAGGAGCAGCAAGGTTACTGGGGGAGGCGTGAAATGTACTGGGGGAAAATTACTGTGGGGGAGATGACAGGTCGTGCAGGGGCGAGGGGAAAGGTAAAGCAGGGAGGAGCAACAACCAGCAGGTCTTCCCGGGTCCTCTAGTAGGCAGCAGACGGGTCATCGGCCCTCCCCTCTGTCACTCTCTCTCCTGAGGGTGCCCGCGGCAGGATGGGGATGGGAACACACCACTCATGCCTTCCCTCTCCTCGCCTTCTCGTTCCTTCCCTTCCCGTCTCCTCCCTTACCTCCCACGCTCAGCTATTGGAAGTGAAAGTAATTTCTGCCAAATTCTAGTGGTTTTGACTGTTATTCCTCATTTCTTTTGGTCATTTTGTAACGAGCACGACAACCTCTCTTTACCTCTTCCTCGTTGCCGTGGGCGCGGGCTGCGTGGGTTAGACTTTCACTGCTATCCCGCGGGAGGAAGGTTGTGAAACTGCACTAAGTTGTTTCCTAGAGTGCAGGTGGATTTACTGGAGGTTTATTCTCATTTTTAGTTCAGTGGATGCCTTGTTTTTCCTTGCACACGACGTGGCGATCACTGCTTTTGTGGTCGGTGATTGAAACCCGTTTTATAACTTCCCACACATGACGGAAGGAGGAGGAGGAGGAGGAGGAGGTGGAGGAAGAGGAGGAGGAGGAGGAGGTGGTAGGTGGTAGTGGTAGTGGTAGTGTTGCCAGATAGGTGTAAAATAAATAAACGCTTCGCTCTTTACTTCCACTTACGCTTCATGCTCTCATAATCTTTTTATTGTCTTGCCTTCTTGTCAGCTTTGCTTATTACAGTGTTCAGGTAGCGTTCCTCAGCTATTAAGGTTTTTAGTGAGCGAGTTCGTGTTTTAGGGTGAAGGGAATTAAGGGAAGGAGTAATACTGGTGGAGTGAAGCAAGATTCCCACGCTTCTCACGTCCACCACTCAGCAGCTTTCTATCGGCAGGAGAGCTTACATTGCAGTGGGCAGAGAGAAACACCGCGGTCCATGTACTAAGGCTCCCCTGAAAGCAGTGTGGGTGTAGTTTGAGTTCTGCTAAAGTAAATTACCCATAGTCCATGATTTAAGTTATGTTCGTGGTGGGTTTGCAAGATTCATTCCTTGAAACTCTCGTTCTCATTGGGCAGAGGGAAGTAGTAGCGTCTGTGTACACTAAGATTCTTATAATCGGACTTACGGTTTCATCAAGGAGTGTGTATACCAATGACACCTCCATTCGTTCATGCTGTATCGATATGAAACTTACTACAGTAGATTTCCTCTCTTAAACGTTGTGGTGTCCTATCATAACTCATTTGAACACATTAAAATGTTAGGATGTTAGGTATTGTAGTTTGCAAGCTAGGTTTTTTTATTATTGTAGTGATAGTTTGACAAAGTTCCAACGTCACCAATGAGGAAAACTTTCAAAACAACCTTACAAATACTTTCTATGATTTTTTGAGAAGTCCCAAACATTAAACACGTTTACGTCTTTTCCTAATCATTGACCACTTTGGAATATTTCCTTTCATTCTACAGCCACCTCCAAACATTATACAGGGTAGAAAGTGCAAAATATATTCTTTTCCATTCCTTATTGTTCCTTACAGGTGCTTATAAAAATATCATACATTGCTCTGAAAGATGTGAATTGTTGGATATCACAGTGAAAGTGTTAAAATTATGGGGTTACATGTGTTATCTTAATTTTAGTATGTGATAAATTATTTTCACTCATAGATGAA
>NC_059271.1:25580374-25582874 GCF_017591435.1 Portunus trituberculatus | reverse complement strand
CACACACACACACACACACACACACACACACACACACACACACACACACCGCGTAGTGTAGTGGTTAGCACGCTCGACTCACACTCGAGAGGGCCGGGTTCGAGTCCCGGGAAGCGGCGAGGCAAATGGGCAAGCCTCTTAATGTGTAGCCCCTGTTCACCTAGCAGTAAATAGGTACGGGATGTAACTCAAGGGGTTGTGGCCTCGCTTTCCCGTTGTGTAGAGTGTGTTGTGGTCTCAGTCCTACCCGAAGATCGGTCTATGAGCTCTGAGCTCGTCCGTAATGGGGAAGACTGGCTGGGTGACCAGCAGACGACCGTAGTGGTGAATTAGACACACACACACACACACACACACACACACACACACACACACACACACACACACACACACACACACACACACACACACACACACACACACACTAGCGGTACCGACTAACAACACTGAAGAACAAAACAAATACATCGTGACAGGGAAAGCAATTAACAGGTGACAGCTTCAGACAGCGAGAGTTCCACACCACACGCCCTTCTCCTTCCTCCCCACGTGCGCCATTGTCCTGGTAGCGTCCTGTGGGAATGAAGGACACCCTGACGTGGCCTGTGCGTGTCCTCGTGAGTCCTGACGCACACAAGTGACCTTCGGTAAACTAATGTTACAGATACGCCAGGAGACCGAGGAGGTGGAGAGAGAGATGCTGCAGGCGACAACAAGGGCTGCTAACAACAAGGTGTAGGGCTCACTAACTTCCCCCGGACCCCGCCCACCCACCGGACACAGGTTAACCCCCGCCCTTCAGTACACCAGGAGGCTCTCAGTCACTCACCAGGAGGAGTAACAGGTTTCTTGCGGGGTCAGGGATCAGTGGTAACACAGGGGATGAATATCAAGCATCACATATTTTTTCTTCTATTCATTTACTAGTAATGTCATTACTCTAAATTGTATGCCTTCTGTAAATATTGTTCTCTTTCATTACTATTTCTGATGTGTAAGTTTTGATTAAGGGGAGTTTCGTTTTGTTTTAAATCTAGAAGTAAGTTTTGTACATAAGTGTAAATGTATAGTTGAGTGATGCTTGGTCGGCTTCGCTTCCTTGGGAACATTGCCGTCTGCTGTCCAACCTCAGGTGTTGGGCGGCATCTGCGTGACGATGTTCGGCGTGTTCGAGGCGCCTTACATCCTCACCAACACTTGCATCACTGTAATGCCTCCATCACCTCTCACAGCTGAGGGGTTGTGAGTGTGACTGATGGGAACAAATATGGATATTATTTACATCTTTTGGTGAAAGTCTTTCTAAATCTTAAGAGTTATGTTTTTGTGTAAATATTTTACGGGTTGAAAGTCAAAATCTTCAGCAGGCATTTTCATCTTGCAAGTGGATATTTGCTTACCATGGTTTGGTACCACTGCTATACAAGCGTACATCTCACACTGACGCTGTACATTGGAGAGCTTATTCTACTTCAGGCTTCTTCTCAGTGAACACTGTGCCCCTGGGACAAATGGAATACACGGTCCGCTGTAGTACGCTGGGATCACCACTGAGGGTGGAGAGTAACGGGTGATGTAATTTAGATAAATGTTGTCTAAAGGAATACTCGCAAGCTTTCCTTCTTGGCCTTGCATGGTGCTGAAGTACATGTAGTAGTCTCTCCACCCTCTGTTTTGTGGTTAGAAGCTCTTATACGTCAGGGACCCCGGTGGCTTGGTACACACGCACAGACACACGAGGACAAGGGAAAATCCCGCCCATCTCAGTGTGCGCCATTCTAAGATAAGCCCGCTGACCAGCTTTTCCCCACCAGACGCGCCTCCACCCCCCCGGCAGTGAGAAGCTTGAGATGATACGCCGTCGCCGACTCATGCGTCTGCAAGCCATCAGCAGTGGCTGAAATCGGGATGCTGATCTACGCGTGTGTGTGTGAGCGAGTGTGTGTGTGTGTGTGTGTGTGTGTGTGTGTGTGTAATAAAAGTTGTATCATATAATATAAAGTTAATATATATATTCGCATATTCGTAGTATATATATATATATACGCATCGTGCAATGTATCATTATCATCACACATCAAGACCAACGTGACATGAAGCAAGAGAAACAGACGCAGTTGCAATATAGCAGCCATCGCCACGCCGCGTGCTTGCACCTATCAGCACCACTGTCAGCCGGCAAGACACTGCCAAGACCAGCAACATCACAACCACAGCCCGGGGCAGGAGCCCGTTAGTTAATCCGGTGCGCGGGGTTGGGAGGGACAGCCCGCCTCCTAAGATGACCAATAACTGACTGCCACTTTGACCCTCTAGGATCCATTTCCCCCAAGGCTAACACAGTAACAAGCCAGCCATGCGCCCCCCATCTGACCAGTGGGTGACGTAGCGCCGCCAGCCAGCCTGCCGCTCACACTCCTCCGAGAAATAATTCGTCTTCACAGCACCTCCACACTAACACATTAATTTATCTGTAACTACCAACATAACGCAGCTTCTC
>NC_059271.1:25535374-25575374 GCF_017591435.1 Portunus trituberculatus | reverse complement strand
TTCCTCTTGAAAATGGATAAAATGAAATGAAATAAGATAAATGAATAAACAAGTGGATAGAACATATAAAGTCACATACTCACAAAATGTCGTTCGTGAATGAACTTGATATTTGGATGAGAATGTGTATGCCGGTTCGTCATTTGTTCTCGCAGCAATTTACGACTTGCAGAAAAATGATAAATTCACCTACAAGCTGTTTTTCCTAACTCAATTTGATCTTTGAGATTTCCTTCATTTTGGGGCGATTTAATTTAACATGAATATTGCATATGTTCTCCAAAAAAAGGCTAATGGTTTATCAGTCTGTTAAAAAGCATGACTGGTGGAAATTCATAACAAGAACACACTCATGAGAGGCGATAGTAGTTTAGAGGAGATTGATGCTTCGTGATGGTACCTCAATGAGCTTTGAACTTATTCTTACTCATGAAAGAAAAATACACAACAACACAGAAACGAGGAAGAGGAACAGTGCAGAGAGGACAGTGTGACCTGCCACCGATAGGACAGTGATGGAGAGAATGCAACGTGGAGGACAGCAACCCTTGAGATTATTCCTTGCGAACACACATAAGACTAAAGTGAGAACATTTACGAGAAAACCTGTCTCTCGAACCTGCTTTGGAAGACGCTTACAATAAAAGCCCAGGTTATCCGTCCATTCCTCCCCTTGCACGCCCCCCCACACAGTTCCTGCTCCCGGTTTTAATCCTGTTGACCTCTTACCGATGAGTTGCCGTGCTGCCCTTCGGGAAAGCGACTGTCGGCCCATGATGGTGAGGGCGTCCATGGTGATGACGTGCAGCTGGACACCGAGAGACAGCAGCGTCTCTCTCGCCTTGACAGTCTGGGACGCCGCGCTCTGGCAGGAGGGAAGGTCAGGAGAGGTCACACAAGCCATGGCATTTAGCTAGCTTCACAGAATCCATTAAAGGAATTATCTAAAAGACGTAGCTATATTTCGTAAACTCATTCATTCAGACAGTCAAAGGTTAGTTGATTATCGTTCTCGTGTCGCCTCTTGTCAAATTTGCGTTTGTGTAAAGTGGGTGACAGGAAAGTTAGAGTTTATGCACTACTGCCGTCTTGATGTGAAACCTTATAGACCAGCTGCCAAAACTAACGCGTGAGATGTTATTTATACACACTGGAAAAGAGTATTTTTGTCACGGAGCACTGCAGAGAGTGGAGAAAGTACCTAGGTGTGTGTGTGTGTGTGTGTGTGTGTGTGTGTGTGTGTGTGTGTGTGTGTGTATTTCATCTTCACCTCTCACTCCATCATTCATTCCCTCATCTGTCGAATCAGTCAACATTAAAAACAGGTGGACAAATTATAGAAAGCTACTTCAGATACGCTTCAGACAAGAGCGCAATTCTCACTGAGACTTCGCAGCGAGGATGTTGGCAGTCGAATAAAACGATGGTCTTCAGCGCCCGCTCGGAGAAATCAAAGAGGGCCGAGTTGAGGATTGTTTCAATAGGTAGTGCCCCGTTGTCCACCACAGTCTCGGCCACGTTCTGAAAGGGTCCCTCTGACGGCGGTCCTCGGCCAATGTAACGGATCATCACCTTGTTGGGTCTGTTGGTTGAAAGGATAAGAGAAAGCTGGAGTGTTCTGCGTTTGTGTTTCGTACGTGAGGAGAATGTGGCTGGGCGGCGCTTTGTGTGCGTGTGTGGGAAGGGGGCGGTGGATGGACTTCAGAAAGATCAGTTCCTCACCAGTCTTATCTGTGCCTTGCGTGGCTCTCACCTCTTTGTGTTCCTGGAGAGAGCCGTGATGAGGTCCTGCGGGTCATTCCAGCACTCGAAGTCCGTAATGATGACCACCTCTCTCCTCAGTCCTTCCGTACCTTCCTCCCTCGTCTCCTCCAGCAAACACGAACCTATGAGGACATTAAAATAATCGAGAACTTTTGGCAAGCTTGAAAAATTCACATGATTGTCAGAGAGATTAACGCCACTGAAAGGCTACTAGTTGATAATAAAGGCATAGAAATAACAAGTGCAATTAATAAAACAAATGCATGGATATAGAAAAGCCATTGATTGATTAAATGAAGAAGTCTTGGATGGAAAGAGAAAAGTCTAACATATGAATGACGTAGAGACAAGGGAAACCTACTGCATGTGAGATTGGGCGTGAGTTCGTGGTAGTGGCGCCTGCAGGCCTGGAGAAAGGCTTGTTGGGAGGCGCACTCCCACCCCGCCTGGCACGTCTGAAGGTAGGGCGAGGGAGGCACGCTACGGAAACACCACCTGCGTACCTGCTGACTCGTTAGTAACACTCAAGATTCCACCACCGAAGAACAGGAACAAAGTTAAAATGCACGAAGACAAGAAAAGAACACAAGGATAAAGCTGTAATTATCATTCTGTTCTAACAATTAAGAAGAGGAAAATGAAAAAAATATATATATGAAACTTGATATGAAATATGGAAGAAAAACAGAACACTTGTATCTTCTGAAGAGAGTGTACTAAAAATTTCTAATGAGAAATATTATGTGATCGCTTTCAATACAATAGGTACATGTCTGCCTATAAGTGATTGAAGACACGGAATGAAGGATACCATAAGAGGACGAGGACTTGCCTGTAGGGGGAGCTGGAACTCTGGAAAAGGTCAGTGCAGTGATGTCCGTGTGGCGGTGAGATGTGTGACTCCGGCAGCTGCGAGGCGCACTGTCCTGGCGTGCCCACTCGCCAGCTCTGCACCCACTCCTCCTCCGTCGCGGGCTGGCAAGGTAAACGTGACATTCTGTAGCTCCTCTTATTTCTTACGCAACTCGAAATGTCTAATTAAAATTTCAGGAGAACAAAGCTTTTTTTATCTCCATGATTTTTTTTTTGAGTAGCATGAAAGCAGTTGCTTCCAATATCCTAAAAATTTATTGGAAAATCTATTCACTCTGACCATTTCCCAGCGGCTCGTCATGTAGTCTGAGCTGTTGTCATAGTCGAAGACGCCGAGAAGACCGACAGTAGCCGCGAAGTGCTGATCGCTGACCACTAGACGGCACAGTGGCTGGTCCAGCTGGCACTCGAGACTCAAGCCCACGGTGGAGGTCACGGAGGCATCATTCCTTGACCACCGTAGCGTGAGATCCCCCGTCTCCAGTAGCGGCTGACGGATGTGCTTGCCATTGTAGGTCATCTGTTAATGTTTGGAAGAATGATTTGAGTACGCTGTTGTGTAATGTTTCCCTTGGTTCATTCACAGAAACAGTGAAAAATTTAATGATGTAGAGCATATTTTTAGCCGTGAGATTCCTTAGCTAGGGCTCGAGTTCCTGACCTAGAGAACAGAAGAATATCACCTTCAACGTTGGAATCATTACTATCGTCGTCTCAAGATAATTTCTAGGACTTTTGAATTCTTGGTCACATGGTTTACTCCCTCCATTTCAATCAGCTTCTGGTCTTTTAGTTTCGCCTATACCATGAACACGGACTTTATTATTTTTCAAGACTGATGTTTTCCAAATGAACCTTTCGTCACCTTAAGCAGCGAACACACCTTGAGCAACGAGTCTAGAGTGACGACGTTGTTGCCGCTGAAGAAGGTGAGCACCTCCCGAGGGCGACTGTCCAGGTCCTCTACGTGCAGCGTGATGGCGGTGGGCGTGGCGGCGTGAGTCAGCAGCACCAGCAGGTGACGGCAAGCGTCGGTCAGGAGAGGGGTCACTTGGCGGCCGTCCCAGGTGATGCCTTGATCCCATCCGAACACCATCGCCTCTCCTGCAAACACAATGGGACACCATCACAAGTATTAAAGCTTTCTGTCTAGAAACTAATGTTTGATTGGAAAGCTTAAGATGGATAGCATACACACTCCGGGAGGAATTACCGTACACGGGCCAGGTAAGGAGGTACCGTGTTCGCGCCCAGTAAGCCTTCGTCAATCCCTCGGCCTCCACCAGTAGCCGTGGCCCCTCTTTATTCACCAACCAGTGGATCGCCTCCTCCAGATCCCTCTTCATGCGGTTAGGCATCGCTACCTATGCTCCGACCAAAGAAAACATCGCTCACATTATCATCATAATGTCATTTCATTTTATAGAAATCTGAATGTGTTAAATCTCACTGCATGTTTTTTTTTTTTTTTTTTTTCTAACCCTGATCATCAGCGCTGTCTGGTGCGGCATCACAATGCTAATGGTTGTCACATTCTGCAAGTGCCGGAGGAGTGTACTGCCCGTGTCCCGCAGCCCGTCCCAGTAGGCGTTCTCGACCACTATCTGCAGTATATCAGAGAACACATTATCACCATCACTGAAGAAAGGTAGGACATCTTATCAGTGGATCTGACACTGATTAATGTAGGAATAACAAAGTTGATGAACATATCTGGTAGTGCAATAACTGATGACTTGGTATTGTCCATTGTTCTTCAGTACCTACTGAAGACTCACTTTCTCCGCCCTGGTGAGCAGCTGGTCGGTCACATAGCCCCTCATGCCTTCACGTCGCCCAATCCTCCTCCGCAAGCCGCCCATGACCCTCGACACCAGGGCGTACAGGCTCTGTGGGCACACAGGTAAGGGCTCTTCTTACGTACGAACGTACATGTACTAGTGAGTGAGCAGAACTCTCCGCATCACTGATAACAATGACCTCAGTTAAGGGAGAGAAGATACTCACTTGGTCATCGTTATAGCTGAGGGCTGTCAGGGTGGCGCGCACCTGAGTGAGGGGCGGCCCCAGGTGGTGATGCAGCCTGGCCGTCACACCGTTCACTGCCCTCAACACTCGCTGCTCGGCTGCATCTGCAACATCGTGCATGTCACTGCGCACTGCTTTCTGATTCTTTTTAAACCCAAAGTTTTACACAAGTATTAACGTTTATTGCAACCATCTAATGTCTGTCTCACTCCGGAATGAAGGTGGGATATAAAAACTGGCACACCTTATAAGTGTAGCTTGTGTAGCGCTTGTAGATCGTAATAGACTTTGCGTGACGCGATAAGCCTACCCAGCGCGTTATGGCTGCTAGAGAGCAAGTGACTTACTGAATGTATTTATCGCGCCTGTAGTAGCGTTCCGCAGCAAAGTGACTGTGCTCGTGGCTACGTTTTCTGCCGAGCCTTTCAGTTTGGTAAAGACAGAGTGCGCAGCCACCACACAGGTATCCACTACAGACTCAGCGTGTCGCACCACGGCTCTGCCCATCTCATGAAACACGTCTCCATCCTTACTGAAGACATTGCCCACCAACTTCGTCCATCTGCAGCCGAAGAAACGAATTGAGACATTCTGTTTCTCTTCACAGAGCATCTCATTATCACATGAAGATATTGGTCATGGTAATCGTGGTTAATTGTGGTTAGGGGACCATATGCACGACTATGAATTAAGTAGTTCGTTACGGTGAGAACTTACAATTGTACAGAAGTGGAGCGGGTAAAGTTTAACGCCTGTTGGAGAAGGTCTTCTGTGTCGCTGACGAGCGGGGTGATATAAAGGCCGCCCTCAATCACTACTGTAGGATAGCCGAAGTCCCTGAACGCTCCTACCATGGAGGTCCCTCGAGAAGCAAACTCTGCCTGAGGGAAGGAAGGTGTCTTATAGTCCAAACTGCCCAAATGAACTTCCATATTTACTCGTAACTTTAGTGACTGATGGTGAACAAATAGCTGATATATATATATATATATATATATATATATATATATATATATATATATATATATATATATATATATATATATATATATATATATATATATATATATATATATATGCGTATACGTAACTAAATTCGGTTAGATTTTTGTTGACAGTTTGTACCAGGTGCATTGTTTTGTGAAGACTGCTTGAAATAGGTATGTAAAATAAGCGGTATGTCTTCATGAGGAAAAGATTAGTTCAGAGGAACATAAATGTTTCTGTGCCGCCCACCTCCAAGCGCGAGAGTGACGGCACCTGCCAGTCAGTGAGCACTTCCAGCACCTCCTTCTGAACATTGGCCGTGAGAGTGAGAGCCGGAGGAGTGTCCAGTGGTCGCAGTCTTCCAGTGCCCACCTGTAGACCCAGACCCCCGGGACCTGAAATCTGCCCCACCTTCAGATAGGGACCCTCGTGTTTCTCTGCGGCAAGGGAAGAAGAAATGTAATACCAGTGTGTGTGTGTGTGTGTGTGTGTGTGTGTGTGTGTGTGTGTGTGTGTGTGTGTGTGTGTGTGTGTGTGTGTGTGTGTGTGTGTGTGTGTGTGTGTGTGTGTGTGTGTGTGTGTGTGTGTGTGTGTGTGTGTGTGTGTGTGTGTGTGTGTGTGCGCGCGCGCGGTGCTTATGTCCATAAACTATGTGTAATGTCAGAGATGATTGGTTGGATTCTCGTAATGTGCTTTTGATGATGCGGAATCTTTTGTTATAATTATCGGGACACTTGTAAATACCAATGATTTCCACGAATGCCAGTTGAAATATTGGGGATAAGAAGCTAAAACGTTTGAGAATGTGGGCTTGTTTCATACTCACTTGTTCTTCAGTTCTCGACAGACAAACGCACTTGTAAGGTACGATTATCCCGGCGAATAATGGCAAGGTGTTAGATCAGCGAAATCAAGTTGTATGTATATGTGTCAGTACCTACCTACACCCAGCGCCTGCACCATCACATAAGGGGTATTCCCGGGGCACAGCTTGAGCATGTTGTGTGTGGGCGCCAGCGTGGGAGTCTCCAGCATCACCCCGGCCACCATGCACGTCTTGGTGTCCTCCTCTTCATTTCCGCTCCATACTTCCACCGTGCGCCCGGAGTTCTGCACCTGTAGGCGTGTCACCATTACAGACTCTCGCACACACCTTGGTTACCTCACATCATCATAACAGATATGTATTAGACTTCTCACCTGTACTTTATAAATGATGGCTCCTTCATCATCTATGTCGCTTTGGTACCCCAGGAGCAGGAAGGTGTTCCCGTACTGCCAAACAATGCAAATAGTATCTGAGAACTTGCAATGTTTTATCAGTTTCTCTCTATTATTCATCTTATTTTTTCTGGTAAACTCTGAAAATATGCCTGGCCCTTTATATGTCTTCCAATCATATGTCTTTCAGTCTTTCAAGAGGAAAACTTCAAGACACTTATCCTCCGATTTCAGATTATCCTTTTTGATCTTTAGAGACTAACACCTCAGTGGGTCTTTCGTTTTTCACTCCTTTTGTTGCCCTAGACAATTGCCCCTAACACATAAAATAACAACTTTTGGCATTTTAAACACCACCGTATGTTTATTTTCGACCAATTTCCCAAAACGGATGATGTCGGACCTCCTTACCTGTCCAATTCTAAATCTGAAGTGCTCAGGGAGGTTCATGATGACAAGGATCACCTGGTCACTTTCCTCCGCGAACAGGTCAAGGAGCAGCTCCGTGTAGCCCTCCCCCTCGGAGTGTAAGAAGTTGATGGCACGTGGCTAGAGACAGATGGAGGAGGTGTAGTGCATAAGAACATTAGAAAACAAGGGAAGCTGTAGGTACCAAGATTATACGTAGCAGTCTCTGTAGCGAAGAGTGTTTGTTTCTGTTTTTCACTTTGATCTGCTGCAGTCTCTGACAAGACAACCAGACGTTACCCTACGGAACGAGCTCAGAGCTCATTATTTCCGATCTTCGGATAGGTCTGAGACCAGGCACACACCACACACCGGGACAACAAGGTCACAACTCCTCGATTTACATCCTGTACCTACTCACTGCTAGGTGAACAGCGGCTACACGTGAAAGGAGACACACCCAAATATCTCCACCCGGCCGGGGAATCGAACCCCGGTCCTCTGGCTTGTGAAGCCAGCGCTCTAACCACTGACCTACCGGGCGTGTGTGTGTGTGTGTGTGTAGCCACATCACGTACCCTGCCGATGGAGGACTGGTCAAGGGTGCAGGAGAACATGACTTCATTGGCCACGCGGCGGTAGTTCCCCTCTAGCAGGTACTCGATCTCAGATTTGGGGATGCTTTTCACGTGGCGCCGGTACTGCACGAGGCCATTGCCGCCGTGGGGATTTCTGGCCACCACCACCTTGGTGTAGCTCACTGTCTCTTCTGTCTCCCACGTCATCTCTGCAACGGAAGAGACAAACGTTTTAGACCATTTTTTTTTATTATTTTCAAAGCTTGCAGAAATGATGAGTCAGGTGTGTTTATGTGTGTTTTTCATATTTGCAAAATGGAATCCTTGTTAAACTATTATTAGAAACGCAGACTCTATGTAAGACTATTTTCAGTGATATCGAAAATGATAAGTTAGGTTTTCATGTTCTTTTCAATATTAATAATGTAGGATTCTTCTTAGATTATTACTAGAAACAAGAAATTGCTCTTTAAATTCCATTAGCTTCCACTATAGTCAAAATTTAATAGACGTCATGAATTGAGGCGATACACAAAATTTTTAATTCATTTATTTCACAGAAGAGATCCATACATCGTTCAGCAGTAAAAAGCACTTTAGAGGTGTGATAGGAAATTTGAATACTTGCGAGTGAAAGCAATCAAGGCGAGGCGACTCACTGTACTGGTTGTAGGTGGGATCCCGCGTCACCTCCAGTGTGGCCTGGAAGCTGGTGATAGCTGAAGCTCGGCGGGACTGCTCTAAGGGATACCGCATGTCTTCCAGGTCAGACGCGAATGGCAGCTCCTTGGCTATGTGCGTCTGTGTATATATGGACTTTGATACACGAACTTCAGGATAATCAATCGGTATATTTTGATTTGAGCGTACTGCAATATTCATTATCATTAGAAGATCGAGAAGACAGAGAGTGAGATGAGAGAATGGAATTGCGGCATAACTACAAAAACAAAAAGTCACCAAAGGAAAGAAGATGCAGAAGTAAACAAAAAAAGAAAAAAAAAACTATAGGAGTTTCGTACATGGTGTCAATCTCTAATTGAGGAAAAGGGAAGGGAAAAGTTACGAAAAATTTTCTGTGGCCAATCTGAGGTACCTGAGGAGGCGAACACTGGAATAACAGATTGTACTTCTGTTTGTTGCTGTTCCATCTGCTGGCTTCCAGTTCCACTTTGAAGGGCACGACGCGTCCCCCTTTGTCCCGCTGTGTGTACGCCAAGGATCCGCTGTGGGCTGACCGCCACTCACCACTGCCTGGCCCCACCACCCGCGGTGAACGAGCGGATAAAAGGAGAAAAACTTCATTAGAGAAAGAAACGAGAATACTCCCATGATATCACCGCTACTAGTTTGGAAATGCCCATTCATGAATTTGTGATTTGGAGATTTCTTCGCAGACAATGCCTTAAGGATTAGTGAGCCATCAACTCACGAGGTAGTAAGTCCAAGAAGAGAATATAAACACTATTGGAAGGGCATGGAGGACAGCTATTGAAAGAAGAAGAACGAGAGGAAGAGAGTAGGTAATGAAACGATGTACTTGAAGCGTAACTACAAATACTACGAGAAGGCGGTGGAGAGGGATAGCAGAAGACTCTTGGAAAGCGTGGAAAAATGAAACTAAGATATCGTTATCAAAGTTGAAAGCAAATTATGGTGTCATCAAAATGCAGCCTGCGAGTCTCACTGAACAAGATGCGTCCTTCCAGTAGGTGTTTGAGAGTGGGCGTGGTGACAGTGAGGGACAGCTGGGTGTCCTTCCCCTTCCGCAGCGTGCCAGAAACCTTCGTTGTAGGCCAGAACTCCAAGAACTTCATCTCCAGCTCCATCTGGCGGTAGAAAAGGGAAGATTATACGTATTGGCCATCATTTGTCGTGTTATTGAGTCACATTCCTTCACTGCCAATAGAACCGGTGACTGACCCCAGCGACGCTCATGAAACTGCCTCAAGTCTTATCACTGAGTCATGTTACCTATGAAACGTGAATTAATGACGTGTGTGTGTGTGTGTGTGTGTGTGTGTGTTTCACTGTTTGATCTGCTGCAGTCTCTGACGAGACAGCCAGACGTTACCCTACGGAACGAGCTCAGAGCTCATTATTTCCGATCTTCTGATAGGCCTGAGACCAGGCACACACCACACACCGGGACAACAAGGTCACAACTCCTCGATTTACATCCCGTACCTACTCACTGCTAGGTGAACAGGGGCTACACGTGAAAGGAGACACACCCAAATATCTCCACCCGGCCGGAGAATCGAACCCCGGTCCTCTGGCTTGTGAAGCCAGCGCTCTAACCACTGAGCTACCGGGCGTGTGTGTGTGTGTGTGTGTGCAGCACGTGCCTCATCGAAGTGATTGTTGACGAGCAGTTGGAAGAACTTGTACTCCTCCACTAGCGTCTGCAGGATGTGGTGGGTGAAGGTATCCTCGGCCACCATCGTCCTCAGCCGCCCTTTGATGTCCCTCTTGATCTGCCCCGCCACTCTGCGACAGCAAGCAAGGAGAGAATATTGTGACAGCAATAGACACATTCCGATAGCGCTACAAACACGAGGCAAGGAGAGACCATTATGAGAGCCATTTGGATTCCTTTACTTTTGGCAACTCGCTCGTTATCTGTTCTCTACCTGTAGGCGTAGACCCAGTCTGGTTGCGCGCCGCCCTGCGCGAGGAAGGCCAGCAGCTCGATACTCTGCATGAGCACCTTCTTCACCAGCTTGAGGGTGTAGCCGTTAGGCTCCGGCAGCAGCGAGGTCTTGACGGTGGTCAGCATCTCCTGCTCCGCGTCCCGTGCCCTTCGTGGTATGGATAACCCAAGAAGCACATTGTAACACGTTGTTTGACACTAACCGAACGCTAAAAAATGTCAGTACTATAGGCAATGTAGGCTATTAACGTGACATTTCTTATCCAATTTTAGATAATCCTTACAGCCCTTTACTTTCACGGACTGGCAATTCTGCTAACCTTTTTTTTTTATGTATTATAGAACTAAGCCACTGACCCCACAACATAAAATAAATCACCCAATGATAATTGAATTCCAGAAAGTGTTTTCATAATCGCTGAGAGGAGGATTCCCACATACGTGTAAGTTCCGGTAATCTGCATGGCGAAGTCATCATAGAAACAAGCCAGAAGGGAACCATAAGTGATGCCGACCTTCCGCACCAGAAGACGCAGGCCACTGCTGCCTCCAGGATGCTGCATGGCCGCCGTCACCAGGTAATGTTCCTATAAAAAGTTCCGTTTAAGTGTTTTGTCGTCCGTCACGTTGATAGATACTAATTGCAGTATAGATCTCACCCTTACCTGCTCCGAACGACAATCCGCGTTGACAGCGAGATGATAGACACCGTTCAGGTTGAACCTCGTAGCCAGCACCAGAGTCAAGGGTGGGTACAGGGGCTGTATGTGAGTGATTAGGTTATTGGGATACATTACATGTTTAAAACTTATTATGGGATACTTGTATAACATACGTTGTTCATATTAAGAAAAAAACAAACAAACATGCAAGCACTATGTCACAGTGGATAGAAATTGTTTAGATAAATATGAAAAATGGTTGAAGAATTCGTACCCATAGAGAAGTATTATTAGATTGGATAATGTTTTCGATTATACGCAACACTATCTAAACGAAAAACTTGGAGCCAGGATTTAAGGGAATGGATATACATAAGACTCCCATTTCACCTTAAATTTTTCTGCCATGGTTTCTTATCGTCCCTCGGTGTCTCCATTGCCCAGATTCCCCAGTGTTCACCACTCGGCCACCTGTACTCACCTGGGACACGCTGAAGGATATAGTGGTTTCCAGGACGTGCATTGCTGCCCCGGGGTGTTCATATTTCAGTGCCACCTCCAGGTCTCGTCCCCCGCGGTCCCACTTAACGCCCCCGCCGCCCTTCACGTGTGCCCAGGCCGCGTGCCCCTCGAATCCTGATCTCCACATCTGTACGTGCATGCCACCATCATCACTTCACTCCCTGGGCTCCGCGTTGGTGTAAATGTTGCACTCAGACAAGTAGGTGGTCAAGTCTTGTGTGGGGCGTGATTTAAATTTAACCTAATAGACACACACACACACACACACACACACACACACACACACACACACACACACACACACACACACACACACACACACACACACACACACACACACACACACACACACACACACACACACACACACACACACACACACACACACACACGCACGTACCCAAGCACGCACGCACGCACGCACCCACGCACGCACACATGCACACACACACTCTCTCTCTCTCTCTCTCTCTCACCTTTAAAAACAAGTTTCCCCCGGGCATTGCTGCAAGGAAAGTGGTGAGGGCAAGACTGACAGCAGCCTCGGCAGGAGTCCAGAGCACGAGGGCCTGCGCCTGACCCACCTCAGCGTTCTTCACAGCCAGTTTGAAGCCCGCTGAACTCTGGGGAAGATATACTTTACTTTGACATTATGACGGAGCAACTCTTGCGTGCAGTTCTTAATCAAAAGAACCGTTACTTGACACTGAGCTTTGTCATTTATGTTCACCATTAAGCTACAGAGTGACTGAGAACTGGTTGTCCTGAAGGATGCAGCTCATCTAATGTCAACACACCTGAAAGCTGTGAGGAAAGGAACCCAGGTGTTCAGTTTCCAGCCCCAGGACGAGGCGTCCCCAAGCCTGACCGGGGTCCATTACGCTCAGGATGTGGGAGCTTTTCAGGCTCTGGTTTTTAGCAGCCCCGAACGACACTAGTCCAATGGAGCGTTGTCCCTGTGTGAGCCAGGTGCGCCCTTTGAGCGAGTACATGTTCGCTGTCCAGCTAAGACTGCCTTGCGTGCCGCCAACCTCCCACCGCTGCTCAACCAGTGTCAGGCGGACCTGCAGATGTCATCATGCCTGTCTAACTATGTTTGTTATGCATGGTGACTTATATGATACTATCAGCTGCGTACTGACAGTCATCTGTTCTCGGGTCAAATGTCAATAAGGTCAATGATATAAAGAAAATCACAACTCTTCATTTCATCAGTAATGCATGAGCTTCTAAGAACCTCAAGCAAAACGAAGCAGTAACACTTACATCCGTATCGACCCTGTTTATAGCGAGGAGAGTTCCGTCAGCAGGAGGAAGGAGCTTTTTTTTGCAGTCCAGAGAGAGCTCCAGCTCCCCTGTGGGTGGTGTTTTAAGTCTCCCGTAACTTTCTAGACTCATCACAGTATTCATTGCAGCCTCCTCCACCGCTGTCTCCTCCCCACTGTTCGCCGCTTGCCTGCAACAAATAAGAAACACATATACAGGATGAAAGACAAGAGTGGTGAGTCTAACACGTAAAAAGTTTTAAGTTCTCTTATAAATTTACAGGTTATGAAAAGAAATATACATATGGCCACAGACTTGGAGTTTGTAGTACTATTAGTTGTGTTGCGAGTTTGCATGTCCATCTCCCAGGCTAAGAGGTAGTGTACGTGGGCGTCCTGCGCAGCGGAAAACATCACCGTTGCCTCCACAGACTCCTGCCCCACTATCGCGGTGTGGGCCTCGCCGTCTGCTGAATACTGCTGGCCCACGGGCGTCCTCAGTGACCCCTGTGACGGTGCGACGGTGAGCGAAATATAATACACTGACCTGCATTTTGTGTGTCTCTGATGCAAAGGTGACCGTGAATGGTGGACACCAGTGATTGTCTTGATGTTACCTTTGCAAAGTGATAGCTGTTGAGCAGAGCATCACCGATGCCTCCCTGAATCACCACTTGCCAAGGCGGCAGCTGGGCTCCCCCAACTACTGGCCACACTTCCTGCCTGCCACACACCACTCTTTTAGCTCACAACAGAATCTTCATATTGAGGGAACTGATTTTCTCCACACAGTATATCTCCACCATCTTATTTGACTATAACATAATAATATTCGTATCCACCAAGGCACCATCTGTGAGCATTGCTGCTTGGCACCGTCCCCGTCACCACCACTGACCTGGTGAAGAGCGTCCTGTCATCTTGATCAACTCTCAGAGTGCCATTGTACGAGTGAGTCGGAAAACCAGGTTTTCCATCCTCTCGCAGCTCTAGCATCAACGCCTCCGACACCACCACGTCAGTAGATAACAAGTTTATCTGAGCGCGTCCGTGCATAACCCTCTGCCACGCCCACAACGCAATTTGGCACTTGAAGTCGTAGTATCCGATCTTCTGAACCGTGTCCAGCGACATGGTCCCATTGAGCCATTGCTGTCAAGGAGAGGAAAGAGCTAGACCGCTGGCTGACTCGACCATCCCGGCACTGAACCTTGCGCCTCATGTTTAAGAATTGTGAAGAGCAAGTGTATGGAGGTAATGAAGGCTAATGAAGTAATTTATTGGAAATAGATCATGCGCATGAGGTAGTACATGAGATTCTGTAAACTGTGAAAGTTATAAGATGCCGCTTTACCGTAATCATTATGTGGGCGTTGGTGCGTGAGACGCCTGCCGCAGCGTTGCGCTTCACTTGCAGGTCCAAAAGTTGATCCCCGGAACGATCTATAGTGAGCACTACAGAACACGTAACGGGGACACAGTTGAAGGCGCCCACCAAGCTGCCGTGAGAGAAGAACACGAGTCACACAAGATCAAGTCGCTTCACTAATATTTTCTTCACAAACTCTTAATAAAGAGGTTGTCCCTCACCTGAGTGGCGTATCCCAGGTGTCTAGCCTGAGGGTGTTAGAGAAGCCATAAGAAAGGGCATGTTCCTTCATTCGGGTTATGAAGATTGTCTCGGAATTCAGGGTCCGGCCTGGGTCCAACTTTACTTGCAGCCTGCTCTTGTACGTCCCGGGCTGCACCTCCTCCAAGGTCTGCTCCACCTCCACCAGCTGGCCTGGATACACAACCTGGCTCGCCCCACGGCAGGCAGGTCAAAATGTATTGATACACATATATACTTAGTCACTTCCACCATACTGCGATACATTCCTTAAACTAAAGAAAGATCTTATCATATGGTAAACGTTACTCGGGCTACCTCTCTGCAGACCAACCTGAGCCCTGAAGGAGCGCGAGAGGGAGTTGTCTGAAGCAGCTGTGTAGTGCACCAGCGAGGACACAGTGTCTGATGGCTCTTCCGACCATGACACGTTGAATTCATGCCGCAAGGTGCCGGGCTGCACCAGTAGTTCATGACCTGCTGACCAGGCCAGGCCGATGGACTCTGACCGCACTGCTCGCCGCAGCCGCATCAAGGAAGGGATGGGTGCCGGAGGCAGGAGGTAAGGATATATATATATATATATATATATATATATATATATATATATATATATATATATATATATATATATATATATATATATTTTTTTTTTTTTACGGTAAAGCCTATAGCGCCTGAAGACACACTTGAAGAGTGTATGGGAAGCGCTGTTACAGCTTCCGCCCATTAGTGGCGCAGACAATTTTATTTATAGTGGTACCCATATTAGGGCCCATATCACCGCCCAAGCTCATCTTGAGTGTAATCACCTAGAACCTGGGTATCATGGTGATATGTAGGTAACTTTAAACCACTCGACAAATGGCAAAGTGTTTTATGGCTGTACGTGGTGGGATTCGAACTTACGCGTGGACGTCTGCCCGATCCCACGCTCACTACCTTATCCACTATGCCACTGCCTCCCTAAATATATATATATATATATATATATATATATATATATATATATATATATATATATATATATATATATATATATATATATATATATATATATATATATATATATATATATATATATATACACACACACACACGCACACACACACACACACACACACACACACACACACACACACATACACACACCGCGTAGTGTAGTGGTTAGCACGCTCGACTCACAATCGAGAGGGCCGGGTTCGAGTCCCGGTAAGCGGCGAGGCAAATGGGCAAGCCTCTTAATGTGTGGCCCCTGTTCACCTAGCAGTAAATAGGTACGGGATGCAACTCGAGGGGTTGTGGCCTCGCTTTTCCGGTGTGTGTTGTGTGCTGATGTGGTCTCAGTCCTACCCGAAGATCGGTCTATGAGCTCTGAGCTCGCTCCGTAATGGGGAAGACTGGCTGGGTGACCAGCAGACGACCGAGGTGAATTACACACACACACACACACACACACACACACACACACACACACACACACATTTATATACTTTACACTGGCAGACAAGATCAGTTCACATACTGGTGTTAGAGTAAAAGAGTTTTTACATAAAAGTGTGAATACCGGCCACTGCAGTGCGGAGGTTGAGCGGTCCCTTGTGCCTATGAGATAAATTTATCCTTGCAAGGTGAGCCAAGGCGAGGCTGAGGTCCAGCTCCACCTGAGGAAAGGTTGGTGGTTGTTTAGAGCCTAGAAAGCAAATTATTCTTCAGGATTCTCAAAGATCATTTGTCTTCAAATTCTTAGGACATGAGAAAAAAAAATCAATGTATGTACTGTACATACTGTGTTCGTGTCCAGTAAGAGCACCAGACTGCCTCCCATAGGAGACTGAATGCTGCTGTGGAGAGCACTGAAGGACACCCTGAGGGAAGTGCCTCTGGTCCCTCCTGCCTCGAATTGCGATATCCCCAGGAAGGTGACCGCTGGAGTCAGTGCCACGCTGAACTCAAACTGATTTGCGTCACCAGCCCATCTCACCTGCCGGGAAGGAAGAAGGCCGTTCTTTACAAGGCTCGAGACTTGGTGTAGAGTTGTGTAGATTTCTTAATTTTCTGCAAGTTAAGTAATGAAGCTCCTGTATCGATATTAACGTTGTGGACGATCTTTACTGCATACCCCTTACCCTGATGTGACCCTCGCCGTGAGGTGAGCCTGCCAGTTGCACACGTCCACTCAACCCCATACTGAAGAGGGTTGACGACGTGACCTCCAGTGATCGGATCTCTAACACCTTTAACGAACGGTCAGTCCCATCCACTGTCCCAGCGATCTGGCCTGTCATCATCAAGAATACAATCAGACTTTTGTTGTTCCCTTCTAAGGACTATTTATTCTATTAATGATGTACAGTAGACTATTTGTAAGATTATCATTATCGTCATAAAAACAACACTGGAAATCACAAGATGAGACGCCGAAGCCTTTAAGAATATAGGTCCAAGGAGATGTGCTTCTTTCGACACAGTTAACATTTCAGGGGACAAATTCATACTACCCCAGTTCTTCCCTGATGGATGAAAAAGGACTTACTTGAGGTCTCCAGGTCCAAATAAGACAACAGTGGCCCCAGCGTCTGAAAATTGAAATCTGACTGGAAACCATCTGTCTCATCCTTCATTGAGAAATACACACGCAGCACCTCTTCCTCCCCTTCCGCGGGCGTCGTTATAAAGACTGATGGACTCCACACCTTCTGCCGCACCAACTGAGGTGTGGACAGCTGTAAGCGAAGGCCATAGCGGTCCTGGTCCATGCTTGCCTCTAGACTGGCGACCTGCGTGATTCTTTCCCGCGTGCCCGCTAAGCCTGTCGTGACAACATTTGTGATGGTTTTTTATTTGTGTGTGTGTTTAGCGCTTTCTTCCACCTTTTTAGCACTATAAAATGCTGCTATGAAATTAGGATTATATTTTATGTAGGTTGCCAGAAAGCTGCAGTGAATGGATGTCAGCTTAATTAATTTTGGCACTGTCTTTGGTATGTTGGTTACGAATGGTAGAGGGAGTGGACACTCACCTTTGAGGAGGTACACGTGCAAGGGCGTGTTGAGCGTGATGGCGAAGGAGTTAAAGGGCGAGTTTTGAAACACCAAGCCACCATTGTACCTCTGGCCACCCGCCTCCACCACCACCTGCCTCATTTGCGTCTCGCCGACTGTACCCAGAAGGAAGTGGTCTTTATAAACCTCCTATAACATTGATATTTTTCGCGTGCATGTTCGTTTAGTGTTTACAGAGACGTAATGGCATTACAATACAACGCACTTTTAGGAAAGGAGAAGGTCACGTTGATGGGTTCTGCAGGATTCAGCCTGGGCAGCGTCACGGAACGAAAGTAGGGGGCCAGCCAGCTGCCGCGACCCATCATCCCTCCCGTCATCTCTCCGTCTCGAGCCTCTAGACACATCTCTAGCACCTCCTCTCCTCCAAAGCAATTCCGTGTGGTCCTGCGGATATAACCTGGGTAGAATGTTGTGTGTGCAGGAAGGAATGCGAGTGTGCGTGTGTGTCATATTCACTCACCTGGCGGGCGCAAGGGTACCGTTCAGTGTTGTATCTCGACGGCTCATCCAAACGTGGCCTGGCCAGTTCCGCGGCAGCCGGACGTGGGCGTGCAATTCCTCGCCCTGCGCATAGACACTATACTGTAGTAACAGACGGTCATTTCTTTATCCACACACATATACACACACAAAATCATGAAGAATGTCTACATGTCCATTTTCAGCTACTTAGGAAGCCACATGTTATGTGTCTTTTAAGAGTCATGTTTTGTCTCTGAAGGTTGGTCTAGGTGAATGCAGTGAAACAAAAGTAATAACGCTAGTGAAGCCTTTGACCTCATACTGGTAGCTGGCGGAGATAGGGAAGTCGAGGGTCCAAAGGAGGTGGCTCACAAGAGGCGCCTCCCTCCTACCGCCCACGTTCGCATGGCCCCACAGCACCATTCCGCCACTGAGGTGAAGAAAGACACACTGTACACAGCTAAGTCTTACTCACCCAGCCTTGTTAATGAAGGTACTGCTACCTGTACGTTTTATTACGAGTTGCTCCCTGAAGGTGTGAAACAGGGCTGCCTCACCTGGCCACCAGATTAAACACTCCTTCCCCGACCGGGGCGATGTGATCACAGCGGGCGTTGACGCCGGCCATCCCGTGCACCCCGAGGGCCACGGGCACTCCTGAGGAGGTAGCCAGGGTCAGCGTGTTGTCCAGCAGCGGTGCCAAAGCCACAAGCTGTGGAAGGTGGCGCTACTAGAAGCTGTAGTGTGTGGGAGGCAAGCAAAAAGACTGAAGGCATGACGTGGAGAGTGGAGTGGAGTGGATAGTGAACAGAGGACACGTTAAAGACAAGCGTGTGTACTTCTGGGAAAAGATAATGCTCGTCTTCAAGTAAAACGATGGACTGCTTATGAAAACTGTCAAGAAAACAAACTATAACCAGTCAGTCTTTGTTACACCTTAGACAATAGGCGGGAAAGAACTGTGATCCAGCGAAGAATATTTACCACAGCCCTGAGCGGAGCTTGAAGCCTAGTGGCCAGAGCCTCCAACGGAGAGGAATAACGAAGGTCTTCGAGGTGGAAGTAGAATGCGTGAGTGTCCAGGAGGCGGAGGTACAACTCAACTGTGGAAATCTTGGTCCTGTATGCAGCCGGTATCCTTGTTATCACCTATAAATAGTGAACCACTTTAGTTCTATTGTACATATCATGAAGTCTTTGCGAAGACTGTTAATCACGCTTCGATGGTGAAAAAAAAGTAGGCTGATGCTAAACTAACCTGCTGTAAGAACTCAGTGACCTGGTTATGAGTTACGTCCCTCTTTTCCCTTGATTTACCGCCCGCCATGCGTGACACGATGGACCACAGCTGTGAAGCGGCAGACCCGGTGGCCTGAAGCACCTTCTCCACCCAGGGGACGCTCATCACCATGGCCTCCACACCAGTCACACGCACCATCACCTTCACAACACGAAGAGGAGACAAGTATTAGGCTACACATCTGCATGAATGCATCTCAGGACATACAAGAGAACGAGCTGGTGATGTCAAGGTAACCCAAGCCCCCATGCAGATAATAACCCCCAGAGACACACCTGGGCAAGCTGGTGCGTTGCTCCGTCATGGTGAAGAGCGACAGTGAGGTATATTGCCCTTGGTGCGGGCGAGTACCTGCCCCACGCCAAGTCGCCGGTCACTGTCACAGAGGTGCGGGCGTCCAGGTGCACGGTGTGGGCCAGGTGGCGGGAGTGTCGTCTGGGGTCGTACCATACCGGGTCAGGCACGCCAGTGACCAGATCCGAGGCACTCAGGACCTCCTTCAGACTCAGCAGACTTGGGTCGTCGGAGGAAATCACCGACTGAATGTGGCTCCACACGTAAGAAGCCACTGCGGAGCAAGAGATGTTTCATGTCGGAAAGTCCTAAGACATCCTGACATCATGGATAGTACATGACAATTATGAAATCCAAAGAGACCTTAAAGAATGTTTATGTAAGTAAAATCAAACCTTGTGTGGAGAAATCGTCGTGCGAGGAGTCCAGGGCCTTGGCCACCGTCTGGATGAGGTCGGGCTGAGAGGGGAGGCAGTGCACCAGGCCGCGGTATGCTGCGATGCGAATTTCAGAGTCAGAGGGACTATCGAGGCCCACCTTCTGCAGCTCAGTCACGCCCTATTGTGCACGAAGATATCAGTTAACCTTCATCAACAATAAATCGTGTGTGGAGCCTTAACCTCAGACTATTTTCCTGTGTCACGAGCTGGTGGTGATGAGTGACAACTATCATATTAAGTGACAACTATCATATTAAGAGATAATGTTCGACTTTGATTCCCTCGCTCATACATGTTCACCTGCATGTCACAATCGACGGTGGAGAGAGTGTCCATGGCAGCGACGATTACGTTCACGTTGTCAGTGGCGAAGCACGGTCCAAGGGAGGTCACGTAGTCCTGGGGCCGCGTGCTGAGGCCGCTCACACTCCGCAACAACCGCACTGCCTGACCACAGACACACATGAAACTAGATACGAGGAGGAACTTAGACAGAATGAAGTGAGAGATATCCCACATAGACATTGCTTTTGTTGTACTCAATGTCGTACCTTGGCACCTATTTACTGAATCTCTCGCACTCATGATTTTAGATTTAAGAAAACAACTTATTTTTTTATAACAAGAATATGCTAAATGAGGAGAAACAGTAACAAACCTCAGGATAGTCACCACGCTCACAGGCGCCTCTAGGCAACAAAAATGGTCCACACTTCTGCAACAGACGCTGAAAGAGCTGCGGCGCCACCTTGGAAAGACCTTCCAGTAACACAGCTACGCCAGCCACAGCAGGCGGCGTTTGGGTCAGCAAGTAGTCCACAAGCTGAGGACATGTCACACCTCAATCAAGGCCAGCAGGAACCTCCAGTTCACGTGCAAATACCATGCTTGCATGTGTGTGTGTGTGTGTGTGTGTGTGTGTGTGTGTGTGTGTGTGTGTGTGTGAACAATACTTAATCTTGATATGAAGTAGACGCATGTTTGATATTTTTTATTAATTTGGTAAGTAGAACAGCATTGTATGTTAACTGTAGGGAAAATTCTGAAAAAGCTGTTTTTCCCACTTGCCTCGTCATACACGATTTGGTTCTCTCTGCGGAGGAAGAAGTCCCGAGGCAGGGCTTCACTGGAATGGTGCTCGGGGTTCACCAGGTTGCGCAATGCCAGCGTGAAAAAGTACTCGTCGTCAGAAAAATTGAAATTCCTTGAAGCTCGTGAGAGTTCCTGTCAAAGGAAAAGAAAATATTTTTAAAACCCCCAAAATAATGCACTTGACCTTTTTTTTTTTGTAGTCTATCCATCTGTGGTTATGCGTTTCGTGAAATGACGCTATAAAATGCACCATCAAACCATCAGTGTCATGAATGTCATTGCGGTGTTCATGGGTCACTAAACCTTAGGAAAATGAATAAATAAATGAAAATAAAACAACGTACCGACCGTTACGCTCCTTTGAGCACAGCGCTGCTTTTTGGTAACCTCAGATTTTTTTAAGTGCGTATGCTGAACACTCATATTTTAAATAGATTACTTGCCGTACATGTACGATTAAGGAAGAGAAACACTCACAGCCAGCTGCTTCACGAAAAAGTGTAGTGTTCGCGGACCTCCAACCACAGCCATTGCCAAAGCCACGCCGCGCCTGAACAGAAAATAGATAGATAAGGTAAGAAAAAAAATAGATGAAATAGAAACGAAGTCATTAGAGTAAAAGGACTGGTCAGGCACCACGCTAGACGAGGTCATGGAGGCAGCCGCCTGTGCCAGATAACGCGTCGGTGAAGAGACAAAAAAGGATGAAAATGAAAGTTGTCGATGAGCGGCTCTCTTATCTCGAAAATTAACAAAAAACAAGAAAATTAATAGCTGCTACACGTAATTACCTGACATTGACGGGGCAGACGGCAGGGAGGTCAGGCAATTCTGAGGTGGAGCGCGCCACGACATAGGACAAGTATGACAACCTCTGCAGGAGTTCGGCAGTGAGACGCTCCTCCCCCTCGCTCAGACACACTTCCTCCATCAGCTGGAGTACATTCCCCTCTGTGGTGAGAGATAAGATACCGCACATCACCATCAGCTATCACATCCTTTACATGAGGCGCCACCACTTGTCCCAGCACGCAGTGGGAATGAAGGCGCGTGCTCTTCACAGTTTTCCATTCCGTACTATATATGATTAGTTCACTTCAGATCATTATGTAGACAGCCTTAAATTTCATCTGATATTTTTTTCGCTCACCCAAACAGATTAATGGTTTCTTTCATTTCTCTAGTCCTAATATTCTTATAAATTGACAACAAATGGTAGTAAGGCGTCTGGGTTAGACTTACGTGCTTCTTTTTGCTCTTCTGGCTGAAAAGTTAGATCTGTAGTCTCGGTGGCTCCCTCCATGTCTGAAATTAGAAGTTTCTCATTCTTACACCACGTCAGCATTCATCGACGCCGAAGAACTGCTTCATGCCAGGGCAATGTTAAGCAAAGTTGACTAATTGCCTTATAGGAGGCGCCGCAGCATCGAACCATTATGGCAAGAGCAAGCAAAAGACACATTGCAACCACAACATCCTTGACATGATGAATTAGATAATCAATCTTACATCGCCGATACTATCATACGCACGAGGATGAAACTCTCTACATCGCGCTGCAAGGGTGAAGGAACATACGCGTACAACATCAAGCACTCTAATATTCCGTACGAGTGGGGAGGATATGATTCTTATACATTTCATCATCATAAGGTGGCGAGGCTTGTATCTTTCCTGCTGACACCTTTCCTGGTTTCAGCATGCAATCTAAACATATATATATATATATATATATATATATATATATATATATATATATATATATATATATATATATATATATATATATATATATATATATATATACACACACACACACACACACAAACACACACGGTAGCTCAGTGGTTAGAGCGCTGGCTTCACAAGCCAGAGGACCGGGGTTCGATTCCCCGGCCGGGTGGAGATATTTGGGTGTGTCTCCTTTCACGTGTAGCCCCTGTTCACCTAGCAGTGAGTAGGTACGGGATGTAAATCGAGGAGTTGTGACCTTGTTGTCCCGGTGTGTGGTGTGTGCCTGGTCTCAGGCCTATCCGAAGATCAGAAATAATGAGCTCTGAGCTCGTTCCGTAGGGTAACGTCTGGCTGTCTCGTCAGAGACTGCAGCAGATCAAACAGTGAATTACACACACACACCGCGTAGTGTAGTGGTTAGCACGCTTGAGTCACAATCGAGAGGGCCGGGTTCGAGTCCCGGGAAGCGGCTAGGCAAATGGGCAAGCCTTTTAATGTTTCGGTGTCAGTAACTCTTGGCCTTCTGTGCGTATTCGCACCTAAGCTCTCTAAGCTGTGGCCCCTGTTCACTTAGCAGTAAATAGGTACGGGATGTAACTCGAGGGGTTGTGGCCTCGCTTTCCCGGTGTGTGTTGTGTGTGTTGTGGTCTCAGCCCTACCCGAAGATCGGTCTATGAGCTCTGAGCTCGCTCCGTAAAATGGGGAAGACTGGCTGGGTGACCAGCAGGCGACCGAGGTAAATTATATATACACACACACACACACACACACACACACACACACACACACAGGCCTATCCGAAGATCGGAAATAATGAGCTCTGAGCTCGTTCCGTAGGGTAACGTCTGGCTGTCTCGTCAGAGACTGCAGCAGATCAAACAGTGAAACACACACCGCAACTCACAATCAAACACTTCCGGCTCAAGGAGAGAAGCGTTGAGTTGGCTAAGGGAGGAGGTGAGGGTGATGTTCAGGAGCTGCGAGGCGGGTGTGTAGCGCGGCGCCACCAACAGAGTCTCAGTGCAGCGGACGCCCTCCAGCAGGTCCCTGTCCGCGCCCCGCCAGCTGTAGTCACACGTGGAGGTACTGCCCTCAAGCTCCACAACCTGATGGATAGATCCATGGTAAGCCAGACAAGAAAAAAAACCCCGGAAAATAAGTAGTAGTAGTAGTAGTAGTAGTAGTAGTAGTAGTAGTAGTAGTAGTAGTAGTAGTAGTAGTAGGTGGTGGTGGTGGTGGTGGTGGTAGTAGTAGTAGTAGTAGTAGTAGTAGTAGTAGTGGTGGTGGTGGTGGTGGTGGTGGTGTGGTAGTAGTAGTAGTAGTAGTGTGGTAGTAGTGGTGGTGCAGGTGGTGGTGGTAGTGGTGGTGGTAGTGGTGGTGGTGGTGGTGGTGGTGGTGGTGGTGGTGGTGGTGGTGCAGTGGTGGTGGTGGTGGTGGTGGTGGTGGTGGTGGTGGTGGTGGTAGCAGTGGTGGTGTGGTTGTGGTGGTGGTAGTGGTAGTGGTGGTGGTGGTGGTGTGTGTGGTGGTGTGGTGGTGGTGGTGGTTGGTATTATTATTATTATTATTATTATTATTATTATTATTATTATTATTAGTAGTAGTAGTAGTAGTAGTGGTAGTGTGGTTGTTGTTGTTGTTGTTGTTGTTGTTGTTGTTGTTGTTGTTGTTGTTGTTGTTGTTGTTGTTGTTGTTGTTGTTGTTGTAGTGGTAGTAGTAGTAGTAGTAGTAGTAGTAGTAGTAGTAGTAGTAGCAGCAGCAGCAGCAGTAGTGGTAGTAGCAGCAGTAGTAGTAGTAGTAGTAGTAGTAGTAGTAGTAGTAGTAGTAGTAGTAGTAGTAGTAGTAGTAGTAGTAGTAGTAGTAGTAGTAGTAGTAGTAGTAGTAGTAGGAGGAGGAGGAGGAGGAGGAGGAGGAGGAGGAGGAGGAGGAGGAGGAGGAGTCGCTGTTGTTGCTAATGTTGCATGATAGTCATCGTTTTATTGATGTTTGTGTTGAGCAAGCTTTGTTCCTTGGATGTGTGAGAGACACAGGCAGAGATTGAAGTATCAGTAATTCAGACACTCATATTACAAAATACAAAAGAGAAAGAAGTACCAGAATTCTTGGCGGCCTACCAGGTGCAGAAGTGGCAGGTTGTGAGCACTGAGGACCTGCTCGTAGGTGAAATGGGAGCAGCGCGTCATGTCCAACCAGGTTACTGTGCGTGACTCCTCATGTTGGTACCGCACCTCGCACGTCCCAAGCACTCCGCTCTGAAGGACGGGTCAGCTCAAGGCCATGTATGAATGTAAGATTCATCACCACTACCATTGTAATCATAAGAACATGAGAACGTAAGAAAGTAAAGGAAGCTTCAAGAAGCCAACAAGCATACACTTAACATTTCCTACTTATTTCCGGTATCATCCCCATCTACAAATGTATCTAATCTACTTTTGAAGTTCCCTAATAATTCAGCAGTCTTTCCATCATCCGCATCAATGTAATCATAATCTTCATAAAGTCTATTTTATAATCTATTGAGTTCCTATAACACCTATAACTCAAAAAAAATTATCCTTATGCTTTATTCTTATGGTTTCTTCCTGCTCTGTTATCCACATTGTTTACTGGTGATAGTACGGACTTTACTAGATGTTCCTGCTTACTTCATTACACAGTCCTTGCCGTCGTTGCATAAAGACATAAGAAAACGAGGAAAACTAATAGATTAAGCCTTCTCGTAAAAAGTCTTTGTAAGAAGTATATCCATTACCCATCAGCCTTCCTATCATCCTCATCCATTATACAATACACTATGTCTCCTTTACTTCAATATGCCAATTACCTGTCATGTATTAATTATCTTGTATAAACTTCTTTATTTTATCACAGTAAAAGGCAACTTATTCTTACTCTTTTCTACACAGTAAACTGTAAACATTTTCTTAATAGTATTCGCTATACTATACTTTTTATTTCAATGTGTTCACAACTTTTGTTTATTTTCTTTTTTTTATGTTATGCAATTTGAATGTTCATTCTTAAATCTCTCTCTCTCTCTCTCTCTCTCTCTCTCTCTCTCTCTCTCTCTCTCTCTCTCTCTCTCTCTCTCTCGTCAAATCCATAATTTCATTAAGCTCTCTCTAAATATACATAACGTTCTGTTCTTCCTGATTTCACGATTTCTATTATATATATATATATATATATATATATATATATATATATATATATATATATATATATATATATATATATATATATATATTCTAAATTCTTCACAAACATTCATCACGTATTATGTCTCACAGTCAACAGTCAGTAGACAATGAAATCATCCCTAGAAACTCAAAGCCAATCAATTTTTTCTTTCTTTCCTTTTGCTATCTAGTCAACATTTCAAATACACTAGTATCTCTCCGGTGCTAATACAATGTTGGATGTGCTTATATCAAATGATTTCTTCACTTCCTTTTTCAGCTACCTTATACATTATTTTCACTTTCTTCCCTATCTCTTTTTTAAAGTTTAATACATTATGTTCCCTTCTCTGAAATACTTTTTCACCTTTCGTGTTACTTCACGTTATTTTGATACTACTAATATTTGGTCATACTATTAATTTGTTGCTTGCACGTTTCTGGTTACAAGGTTAGAGACCTGTGTGTGGTAGACAAGACTGTGAGAGTGGAGGGCTGGGGTGAGGAGGGAGGACAGGGCCCTCTTGTAGTTGAGTGAGGCAGGCGTTTCCTCGGCGTGGTGCAGTAGTGAAGCGACGCGACCACCCACAGTCGTCACCGCCACGGCTCTTGCTTCTGTCTCCTTAGACATCTTCACCAGGAACAGAAGATGCATTGTCAAATCAGCATTATGCAAAGGTTTATATCAAAGCTTCATCTGACCTGTTAAAATGCATTTTTACTTAGATAATTTCACGAGACAAAGTACCAGGCGGGGAAGCCTCACCATCGCTGTCAAGTCGTCGTGGTCATCGTAGGAAGCGAGGACCAGGAGTGTGTCGCTATTTGTCCTCGAGACTTCCACAACCGTCATTCTCGTATGTACCTGTTTTCCGTCCAGCAGCGCCTCCACCCGGTGCTGGAACACAACCGTGTTGCCCTGCGCCACCACCGCTGCGTACACACACATGACAAAGGTTGGTGTTGCTGTGTCTCAGCCACTCACATGCTGTTCCCTACCTTTGACTCATAGGCACAGAATGAATACGTAACACAACACGATAGTGTTATTGGAGGGTGATGAGACTGAAATGTTGCCAGTACTTACTTGCGATCGTGGCAGTCGAGACGCAGAGAGTCGGCAGCGTCAGGCACAACAGAAGCAGGAATAGGAAACGCGGGCGAGGCGGAGCAGAGAACAACCTGGCACTCATGGCTCGCACCCTGAGAGCGCCGCCGCCCCCACACACCGCCCACCGCCGCTCGTGTTCCCTCACGCTGCAGACGGTTAAAATTGACTTAACAACACTATGTTCTTTTTCCTATTTTTCATCATATTTCGTAATTTGAAATATAATTTGAAATTTCGCATTTTGATATATACATATATATATATATATATATATATATATATATATATATATATATATATATATATATATATATATATATATGCGAAATTACGAAATTTTGAATTTTATTTCAAATTATGAAGTAAAATAAAGAATCAATGGTCACATTGCGCTCATGCAAATAAAGGGTGCTCGCTATCACTCCATCCTTCACAAATAGGTCGTGTCCCTCACGCACCACCACGGACAGCCCTCATGACCTCGTGGCCTCTTTTATAAGAATTATCAGATAATCATCCTTGACGCAGTGCGTCGCCATAACTATTGCTATTTTCTTTATTTAGAATTATCTTTGTAGAACGCTCATCTCGTTAAACAAAATGAAACATTTCAGCACAAGTGTGGTGTATCCCTGCGAGAGTGTGCGCAACATTTTAATGTTTTGCATTTGTAACCTTATTTCAGCTTTATTTTTTTCATTTATTTGTATTTCATTAATGTCACAATACCTTTTACTCACGTTTTTTCTTTTTCTATATTTCTTAAATCTTTTTATAAATGTTACTATTTCACCTTCAATAAATTTCTGGTGGCAGTCCAACTATCACCTTTAATCGTTGAATGAATAAAAAGAGCGTGGTCTTCCCTTCAGCAGGGATAGCGTGGCACTCACCAAGGACCGCCGTGGCTTGGTGCGGAACCTTCGTCCTGAGGTCAGATTGTTGGTTTTCAGTCGTTACGTTGCACTGCGTTCTTTGTAGCTTTTCTTTACACTATCAACCAGTGCGATCCACAACACCATGGAACTTCCCTCAGCTTTTATATCAGACTACAGTCCCGTGTTGGCTCGATCTCGACGCACTATACACTTGGACGTGCTCATCTGTCGCTCGCCACCACTGAATGGATCTTACCGGCACAGATATTAATGATAAGATCAAGTGGAGCGAAGTGGCCAGGCGCCGGACAGGCTCGGCCTTGGCTTCCTCATATGGTTCGTTAATTGTTCTCCAGCATTTTATATTATGCAGTTGCCCGCTTGCCTCGTCACAGGCATGCACACCTGTACAGCGGCGGGATGGTGGGCAAGAGTAACTGATCCCAGCGTTGATAATGATTACTGTACAGCTGTGCTTGTCACATCTGCGTAAAGCTGCCATGGCGACTGATGCGAGCTACGCACGTTTGAATTCACAAAACAAATACAGCACGTGAACCCAGTCCTTCATCACACGATAAGGAGTCTTTGTGTTATCTGCCGAGAGCATCGAGGGCCATCTAGGCTACTGCCAAGAGATGCAGAGCTGCCACGCTGACTGGGGAATGAAACCCATTGCCACATGTCCACTCACGCCCTTATCTCCCTCACCAAAACAGTAAAACCGTGATGGTGAAACTTATAGAATATGTTTGAATATACGAAATAAAACAAGTATCAGTCTCGAGTACATTCACACATTGTTACCACGTCACTATTAAGAAGTCACCATAGTACATAATTTTCCGTCGTGATTAGTATACATCTGTCATTAAATCCAGGTGGTGAGTCAAGACTGACGCAACAGCCAGGCGCCGCCGAGACCATAGGGAGCCGCCTCTTTCAAAGTGCTTGAACGTCACAACCTAAACCTTTCTTATACGTCATAACACCTGCCCGCCTCCCTCTTGGGGATCTTCTTGGCCATCACACAACTCTATTGTGTGGGATACATTTTGACTTGAGTATTGCATGTGTATTGTGTTTTAAAGACATGCATCATATACATTTGTAAATATACTGGAGAAAAACTAAAGTTGTAGTTTTTTTTTTTTTATTAATTAGAGAAAGGTTGATTCTGGTACATCTATAAGCTAGATAAGTAGGCAAATAAAATTACTAACTCCACAATAGCTAAAAGAGAGAATTTGCCTGAATCCACATTCCGTGCCTCTAGAATGAGAGAGGATAATAATTTCCGATTCATCTTACCGTTGAGGATCAGCTGCAAACACTTGAAAGATACTCGAATAGTTAAAATCTGCCTCATGTTACAGTCACGCAGAGTTTAAAGGAAAAAACCTGCGAGTATTCATTTACTTTGAGAGCTGACAGGTAATGATGTAATAATTCACACAGCCTCTTCTCCCTCCTTTAGAAGTGCTTAACTTTGAGTTCGAGGTGGAAATACTTAACCGCGTCATCTAATCAGTGCTCGCTCGTGTGCTATTCAAGTAGATTGAACAATGTTGATCAATCAAGTCAAAGGAGATTAATCTTATTCATTCGCCACATTATCTGGAAAGTGTTGACGATGAAGACGACTTTGATATGTGCCTTATATAAAGGAAATAATGGAAACAATACCTTGGTATGACAAGCACCATTATCTTGATTTCCTGTAATCCACTTAATTCTGTTTGTCAAAGCATGCAGATAGAAGGAACGCCAATCAAGCATCTACGTAGTTAACCTCAGTAGAGAGCTTTTTTTTTTTTTTTTTTTCAGGCGTTGATATATTCAGAGGTGATAGTTAGTCTAAGTGTCTCTCATCTATACCCATCACTGCATTCGTCTAGTAGTGTATACGTATACATTATATATATATATATATATATATATATATATATATATATATATATATATATATATATATATATATATATATATATATATATATATATATATATATATATATATATAAAGAGAGAGAGAGAGAGAGAGAGAGAGAGAGAGAGAGAGAGAGAGAGAGAGAGAGAGAGAGAGAGAGAGAGAGAGAGAGAGAAAATACCATCAAATATCTAATCTATCTAGTATAATTTTTAAGATGGAGGGCAAAACTTTGCCAATGTGTGTCCCATGTTAGTAGAAACATTAACATATCATAGCTCCATTATCCTCCCGAGCAGAGAATTTCAAAGTTCTTCAGACCGTTGTCCCGTGATATAGTGTGGCTGTGACAGTGTTTAGATGCGTCTTCTGTGCATGCGCGATCCGGGAGTAGACGATGCCGCGGCTTGCTGTGACAAAGTGTGGCATGGAAGCATCCAACGGGATTATGGAGAAGGTATGACTTACATTTCAAGGCCCATGTTTAGTGTGTCATTGAAAAATGAGCTATATTAACACTGTTTTCAGCATATTTTAGGCCACCCATATCAAACAAATAGTGATATTTCTGCTTTGGTTCTTTTTCTACCATAGTGAGGCACTAGTCTTTCCACCGATACATGCTGAAAGCCAATGGCTACTGTAATATTAAAAAAAAAAAAAAAAAAAAAAAAAAAAAAAAAAAATCGAATTGTTTAAATTCACACAATATCACTTGTCACATTGTCATAGCTATATGCATGACATAATATAAGTGTCTGTCGTTCGCTCCCGGGCCGCGCATGCGCAGAAGACGCAACTAAACACTGTCACGGGCCACACTTTGGCATGTGACACCGTCATTAGAGACAACACTGACCTAGTAACTACTTCTAGACAGTAATACTGTATTCTGGTTAATAGTGAATATATATTACATATATCAAGCTGTAGTTGATTTATGTGTACTTCTTAAGGAGAAAGAAGGATAGATTAATGCTTCCTGAAAAGCTTATTGTAGTGTTATAAAAGGAAGTAGAGAAAGAAAAAATGCAATATGAAGTTCGGGCAGAATTTCGAAGCTTGTGGAAACCAGTCAAACCACTCCCTGCTCCCTCGCCACATCGCCAGGGCCAGGCCGACTGGTTGACCATTCTAGAAGTAGGAACAGTGACAAGGAGGTGATGGTGGAGATCTACGTCACTTTTATTGCTTTGCTGAGGCTATTACCTGTAGAGTTCAAAACTGTGTGGTAGATAGATGAGAAGAGAAGCTGTGAGAGAAATAGGGGAGTTGCTGATCACGTCACGATGAGGCGGAAGCGGAAAACTAAGGTAGTTTCTTGCATGTTTCAGCCTCTAGATCAGTGGTTCTTAACCTTTTTCAATGTCCGTACCCCTTCATATCTCAGAAAAATTTCTCGTACCCCCTCCAATATAAATACTATACAAACATATGAAAAGGAGTAGTGATAAAAACCTTGCTGAGAAATTATTAGATTTTTTAATTACTGAACAAAGGCACTTTTTTTTTTTTTTCAAATGGTGTCAATTAGAAGGATTCAACTTAAAAAAAACTTAAACTTAAAAAAAAAATTGAAAGAGAGAAGAGAAGAGAGTAAGAGAAAAATTAGGAAAATATATGTTTTGCTTTCTCATGGTAAATATACCGTACCATTGAACTGGCCACCATGTCTCGTACCCCTAGGTCTAAGGTTTCGTACCCCTTGGGGGTACAGGTATCTCAGGTTAAGAACCACTGCTCTGGGGATAAGTTACCGGCGTTTAAAGAATAATATAACTTACAAACCCGTGTCATTTAATTCGTGATCTCTGGACTAACATATGTTATCATTTCTTCATGTGTCATTCGTCAGAGTTACTCGTGGTTTACAGTTACTTCAGGTGGAAGTTCTTTACTTACCTTTAGTGACAGCCATATCGTAATGTCTCGCTACACTTACTCACTAGTTTACCTTACACTTGCACTATTCGTATATCTTTTACTATTATTGTTATTAGGTATTCAAAACATAACATGTTTTGCGACATGTGTATTTATTGTTATTTGTTACATTTTGTTGTAGAGTATGATGGTGTAATTCTGAAAAAAAAAAAAAAAAATCCTACCGTTTGTTTTACTGATAAAAAAAAAAGGTTCTTTAGAATCACTGCTCCACACCGATCTGTATAATACGTATAGCATAGTGCAGTATATGTAACGTGTTTACCGTCAGTGAGAGTTTTGGCGAGTGCTCGGCCTTACTGTGTCGTACACAAGCCTTCAAATGTGGTGTGTTCGGCGAGTTTTCTCTAAGTCCAGCAAGCTGCGGCGAGCCACGGAGCTCCATCACACTCGGAAATGAGCAGTACACTGACTTGCATTTGTTTATAGCTAGAGTTTGTGGATAACTGCTGAATTCTTATTGTGTCTATAGTTCTTTTGTCCATTGATTGACGTGCCACCACCTCTTAACACCACGAGCTGCGCCAATGGGAATTTGCTATATGTATTCGTAGGCGGGGCACAGCTGGGCAGACAGGTGCACAGACATCTGTGTGCGCAGTTCAGCTATGGCCACCAGTGACATTAGTTGTAAAGGTTGCGAATATGATTACTGGGAAATCATCGCTCCTGCGATGCAAGTCAGTGTACAATGGAGAAGAGAACCAGCCAGGACCTTCATCCTTTCGTTAAGGTATTGTGAGGAAGGGTATTGGTAGAGGTAGGGCATATTGTGTGGAGCTATAAGAGAACCGGTGTGGGGGGAGGAAAACTGCCCCAAAGCAAGGATACGGTAGGTTAGGTTTATGTTAGGGTTAGGTTAGTGTTGGAGGGGGGCCCGGGAGGGCGTAGCCCCCCGGTTAGGTTAGGTCACAATTAGGTTAGGTTTATGTTAGGGTTAGGTTAGTGTTGTAGGGGGGTCTGGGGGGGCACAGACCCCCGGTTAGGTTAGGTTTTTGTCCTTAGATTTTTTGGATCGCCATATCTCGGCTCTTGGCTCCCCCCCAAAAAAAAATCCCAATTCCCCAGTCCCCCAAGCTTGTTGGGGGGAGAGGAAAGGGGGGGAGCAGTGGTTCTGTAGTTTTACCAAAAAACAAAAGTTTCACTTAAAGCAGGAATTCTTAACTTTTCGTCTCATTTACCTTAAATCCCAGTTATCTGACATTCAATAGAATGTTAATTAGTGACTCAACATGCAGAGATATTGCAAAGGATATTATTAGATCAACCATGTAAGTACCCCCTAGAAATCTTACAGAATGTTACTGTAGTGGCTGACACGAATTCTATATGCATTGGTACTGCAAAGGATATTAGATCAGCCATCTAAGTACCCCTGGAAATCATCTTGTGAACCCCTAGGGGTTTGCAATCCACAGGTTGAGAACCCCTGAATTAAATGAATGAAATTCAATTCATGATAGTACAGAGACAGTCAGCAAGAGTAAAAAGACTGACTGATAATAGACACTGATATTGGCATTAGCTGCAGTATGTCAGGTAAAAGAAAGTCTCCACATTTCAATTCATAGTCTACTTACAAATTATCACAACTTGGAATTTAGCACAGCCAAAGCACATAACAGAAGTGGACGGACTGAAGTAACATGCTTCTGGTAATCTAATATATCCTAGCTAAGCTTTAGCTACATAGTAAGCTTTATCTATTGTGCAGATATTCATATTACAAACTACAATATTTGAGTAACTACATATGGCATATACTGCATAATAAAGCTGCCACTGAAATGGACTGTAGCTCATTTCAAATAAAGTATAAAGGTAGTAACACTTTATCTTGGTATGTCTCAAAAGAGTACAAGACCTTTTAAACTAATTTAATTTAGTCTATACATTTGGCAAATGTTCTTTTTGAGTTGGTGCATAACCCTCAATAGTTGAATTAGGTGTTATTAGATACAAGAGAAGCTTGAGCCAGTCTTCTCCACACTTAAAACTAAAGCTTAATAATCAGAATTTATCATAAAAATCAAAGTCATCTTCATCTGAGGCCTCTCCTCCACCACTGACTTCATATGATTCACATTCTGAATCTAAATTAATTTGTAAAGCAGTAGGTGTGTTCTGTGTCTTCTTGCCAGATGCTTTATCTATTCCAGGCTTGACTGGCACAGGCTTGACTGGCTCATTGGATGTTTCTGATGTGCATTCTTGTTTCAAGGAGGATGAGGGTGGATGCTGTGGAGATTCTCTTGGGGACTCTGTCACTGCTTCTAGATCTGAAATTTTCCCAAATTGCTTTATTAAGTAGGTAAGTCCTGTTTTTGAGATAATGTATAGATGTTTTATTCCCTTTTGTCCTCTGACCTTAATAGTAACTTTTAAATTAAAATAATCTATGCATAGTCATAATGTCTTCCTTATCCTGATTTTTTTTTTTTTTTTTTTTTTTTTTTTTGCTTAGTTCTGACATCTCACTATCTTTTGGATATAGGTCGTATGATGTTTAGTTGTCTGGACTGCTCTATGTGGGATTATTGGCCTGGTATACTGATTGAACATTATATAAATATGTATAGCATAATTACACAAAACCATGAATTTACATAAACTGCTACTTGTTCTAGGGCATAACATTAATAGTAGTTGTTGATGGCTTGACCAGACCACCAGCACCAGTTAAGCAGAAAGTGTTACTTTTTCATGATACTTCATAAGATTTTGGTAGTGAAGATTTTTCAGTTTTTACCCACAAATATTCTGTTTGATTTTTCATAAGTAATTTTTTGTGATCTGGATGTACCATTATATAAAAGAGCTGGGACACACTCACCTTTCTTCTTCATGGCTGCTTGTATGGCTGCCTCCACACTGTCCATGCTGTCTGTGTCTGTATCTGGCTGAGCTGGTCTCAGGGATGGAATACTCGCAGCAAATGGCTTGAATGTTGGTCTGCATGGATATTTTTTTATGAACAAGTGAATTATAAATAGCTGAATGACTAAGTTTATATATATATTTATTTATTTATTTAGTTTTAAGAGAGAGAGAGAGAGAGAGAGAGAGAGAGAGAGAGAGAGAGAGAGAGAGAGAGAGAGAGAGAGAGAGCGAGCCTTTGCTTTTCTTTTCCATGAATGTTTCTTATCAAAAGAATACTAAAAAGATACAGAAGTAACCAATTTACATCCACACTCCAGTGACCTTGATAAGATTGCTTGCTATTTCTGTAAGTGTGTACCTTGATAGTGGAGTCTGAGGCTTAGAGATAATGGCTGACACCTGTCCTTCAGCCTCATCTATCTCGCTGTCTGTGCCATCTGATCCTTTCCTCATGCCACCCACTAGGGATCTGTATGCTGCAGAATCTGTGAAAAATCATGTTTTAACTCCTCAAAAACTTTATATAGTAGTATGTATCTAAGAAACAAGGCTAAGAAACATATTGAAGCACTACTGCACTGCACCCTCAAAAACTTTATATAGTAGTATGTATCTAAGAAACAAGGCTAAGAAACATATTGAAGCACTACTGCACTGCACCCTAAATACTTTCAAAAAAAGGTTCTAGTTGAAGTTAGATGATTTAAGATTGATTATATAGTTCTAGTGACAGATTAACAAGATAGCTAGCTTGTTAAAATGGGAAGCACACACTCATAAGAACCAGGCTAATTGTCTCTGCTGACTTTGAAAAATAGCACAATATCAAGGTGATTCAGGATATAAGCCAAGGGGTGTGAATGATGCCTGTATGTTTGTGTGGTGCTATGTCTGGGACATCCTTTGTGGAATAGCCACCCTAGTAGATAGATAAAGAAATTATAAATATCATACCAAAAAAGATAGACATGCCAGTAATACTCACTTGTCACATTCGTATTTTGATCGAAGAAATCTGTATCACTGTCATCCACATTTTGCACTGGTGGTTTAGATGGCAAGAAAGTAGTTGGTCTGGTGTTGCTTTTTGTAGGGTGTGATTGGGGAGACTCCTTGGAGGAGCTGGAATGCCTGTCAGGATTCTTTACCTCATTCTGTGTTGCTTCAGAAAGTAGGGTTGAAGTATTTATGACAGGACTGCTTTTTGTGGTTGCTAAGGATGGGGACTTGCTGGAAGAACTGGACTGTCTGTCAGGGCTGTTGTGTTTTGTGGGTGCTTGGGAGGGAGGGTCTTGTGTGTTAATGTCCCTTCTACCTGTAAACTCAACATCCTTCATTTCAGCTTCTCTTTGATGTTGTGTGAGAGGTGTTTTGTTCTGCATTTCATAATTGTATGCATTAGTTTCAGCTAGCTGTGGTTCATCATTTGTCTGAACTTGGCTGGGCTTATGGTAATTTTCTTGCTGTGCATTGACTGTTGCTTGATTTGCTGATGATAGATAAGGTTCTGTGTGAGACTTTAAATCGTGCTTGGCTTCTACTAATGTTACCTCTGTGTTTGTTGATGGTACATTGTACATTACATTTTTTTCAGGGGTAGATGTTTTTTCATCATTGTATTCCCTACTTTCTACAATACTGTCATGAGTTAGAGCAGTGTATGGTTTTGATACTGAAAGGTTGTTACTGTTTTCATTTGGTTTTGATATTGGAAGGTTACTGCTTTGAATCTTTTCAGTTTCATTTCTCCCTGTGCTGTCATTTTGTGTTCTTTCATCATAGTTTCTTCTTGAGTCAAATATTTCTCTTGGTTTGTCATCAACATCTGGCACTGCAGGTGTTCTGTAGGTAATCTCTCCTTCCCTTACACTACTGGCCAATTCATGCACCTCTACTGGATCTTGCCTTAACATGGACCCTCTTACAACATTAGTATCCTTCTCTGGTATTTCTCTCTTTACAAGTAAGTTTGGTTGAGGGTTACATATTTCATTAGATGAAGGAAGTGTAGCTCTGTTATGCTGTGTGTCTGAATCAGTATGCATAGTGTTATTTGATGTAGATGGGTGTATATCATGATGTAGAGAGTCATGTGGGAGAGTTTTAAGATGAAAACTCGTGTATTCTGATTCATAGCCTCTGCCTGGTATAGATTTAGCTGGTAAGTAATTAGTGACTCCATCTGCTGACCCATACCTATTGGTTGAAAGAGAGTTTGCACCAGAAAGATGCTGTGGTGGAACAGCTGAGGGTGGTTGATTCATATAACTTAAGTCAGTGTTACTTGAGTATGGAATGTCCTGTAAGTGAAGGGAAATATTTGTTAAGGGTTTAGTAGTAACTAATGGATCTGAATGAATCTGGGAAACATTCATGTTCATGCTTCTGTTATATTCCATTGGGTCTCTTGAAGCAGGTTGAGTGGGTGGATGACTCTGAAGGATAACTTGTCTAGCAGGATCATTAGTGACCATATGGCCTTGATGAGGTGGAGTGACATGTGCCATGGGTGTCTGAGCAGTGTTAACTTGAGTTGGTGATACTATTCTCATGTCAGCTTGTGGTTCTTGGGAAATAAGAGGGTTTGTGTAATCCACATGAGAGGGCTGCAGGGTGACACTTCTTTGGGTACCAACCATATTGTTTTGAATCTGTGGTTGGGCATTGGACTGATGATTATTTGGTACTGTTGTAAAATCATGAATGAGTGGTTCCCTGGAAACATAATCTCCAAGAGAATGGTGGCTGTGAGAGAGAGAGGGCATTGGAGTGTTGGCCATATAACTTTGAGAAACTGGTCCGGTCTGATTCAGAGGTTCTCTAGATACTTGCAGAATAGTTGGTGCTTCTCTGTAAACTTGAGGAATCCTGTAATCTGAATGAGGAGTCTGGCTGTAAATAGAGGCTTTAGTCATATTAGCATGAGGATGCAAAATCATTCCATCATGAGGTGGTGGGTCTCTGGAGTTATCATGTGTAATTCTGTAATCCACATGGGATGGTTGGCTGTAGGTTGATGGGGTCTTCATGACACTACTCAGCTGAGTTAGTGATGGTATTTTGAGGCTGTGAAGCAGGGATTCATCTGTCAGGCTGCCAGTACTTGGCATGGATATATTGGTCATTGGAACTGCATAAGGCTGTTGCTTATTCACATTTAGATTCACTCTTCTCACATCTCTATCCACAGGTTGGGTTGGCATATGGCCCATTGAAGCAGTGTTGTATGAGGCTATGGATGTCACAAGATTGGGTTGCTGCAGCTGTGGTTTAGAGAGTGGTGTACTGGTGGTTGGTAAGTGGCCCTTCCAAGTTGCATCATCTGTGTGTTAAAGTATAGTTAGCATATAGGTTGATTAGTTTCATGGCCTGTAATAAATGTCATGCTCAGAACTTATCAGGTAATTGATTTAAATATAAACCAACTGGTGTGTTATTAAATGCCTTGAGACACAAGATTTTTAGTATGTATATATCATGTGTTTATACTTTATATCTAGTGTAGGATTACTTGAACTTACCAAAAATGCCAGACAGGTCTTGAGGCACTGAAGTATGAAGTATTGGGTTTGCACTCTTCAAGTTCATTTCATACTGAAGCTGAAAATTAATGCCAATGAATAATTTATGTATAAATTATCTGGTTCCTGATATTAAACATTATCAAAATGCATTTAATTCCACCTTCTCACACCCTTTACCCTTGAAAAGAGGATGCATTGTTGAAATTAGAGGTTCTGAGTGTGCCTGTAAAATGTGAGGAAAACTAGCTGTTCCTCATCCACAAAATTCTCGTCATTTTCATACTCCATTACAGGCTAGTTTGATTACATACAGGGCCAGTCTATTAAATATCTTCAATTGAATGGAAAAATAAAAAGCAGAAAATAGTGAAGCAGATATAAATTAAATGATAGTTTAGATTGTGTTGCGACTCACCTTCCTCTGCCTTAGTTGTTCGGTGTGTGCTGCAAGGAGCTGGTGTTCTCTCCTGATGGAGTCCACTCGTGCCAACAAACTCTGGAAATTCTGTGCTGCTTCCCTTTCTTTCTGTGCCAACTCCCTTTGAATGTCTCTGATTTTATCCTTGAAGTCTTCATGTCTATTAAATGCAGAGGCTTGTTCTTAGAGAAAATAGAGCAAACAATCTGACAGTTGTATAGTCCATGAACAGATTGCTCTATAAGTAAAACCCGTCAGTCATGGTCATTTTACCGTCTGAATTTCTAGTGAAGCAGCTGTCAGTATAGAGAAGTCTGATATAACTGTTATTGTATCATTGTGTAACATTTCTCATTGATTACAATGCATAAATGGTTAGTGTACCTCCTTTCTTTCTTCTGGGCAGTGAGTAGAGTCTGCTTCTCCAGCTCCAAGCGGTGAAGCTCCCTGCAGAACATACAATGAGTGAGTTGAATAGAGCACACCCCCTAACAGTTATTATTTAACCTGTTTAGTACTACAGCATCAGTTTCATTTGATTTTAAACACTATTAGATGATTTGCATTCCAGATGTCATTTTTTATAAGGGGGATGTTCAAAATGATAAGTAATTCCTTCTCTACAATTTCAGATGTATTAATTCCAAAACAGGATTATAGGAAGTTTGTAGATTATAATGGTGAATAAAAATGATGGTTTGCAATGTGCCAGGCAGTTTTTCATTGGCTTTATTAGTGCTTTCATTTCAATGTTCAGCTCAATACAACCTTGATCCTAGATTTGTTTTGTTCAGAAGAATTAATAAAGTGAGTGAGTGGACTAAGGCAGATTTTTTTTTTTCTGTTTAGACTCCATGGCAGTAATATATGAATGGAAATGAAATATTTTAATAGTTTGTACCTTTTGCTTGTACTTACATCTTAGTAGTAATAGTAGTAATGCTGATAGGCTAAAAGAAAATTATAATAGTAATATATAATAGAGCAGATGATAATGCTGATAATACAAAAGCATACCTTTCTCTCACAGCTTTCTTTAGTTCCCCAATCTGCTGATAATACTCCAGCATGTCTGCCATGGCTTTGGCTAACTGAAGCGGTGCACCTCTGCAGATAAAAGTAACATAGCAGGAGTAAAATAATATCTAATCCTATCCTCTGAACACACACACACACA
>NC_059271.1:25470374-25530374 GCF_017591435.1 Portunus trituberculatus | reverse complement strand
GCGTTTTCATACCCATTCTGCTTTACTATTCGATAATCTTAAGACAATTTCAGAAACCTATGTCACCACTGAAGTGACCGTGTCAAGGCGCACACTCAACACCAACGTACACCCTTCCAGTATTCATTCACATACACACACCACCAACCTCATCTCCGCTGTGCTCCTGACCTGTGCCGTGCTCCTTTGAGCGCCGTGCTCCACTGTGGTCCGCTGGCCTCTAAGCCTGCAGCGGCACGTCACTCCGTCGCACGTAATCTGGCACGTAGGTTAAGCTCCCCGCTGCTGCTGCTGCTACTGCTCCTCGTAACACACCCAACAACACCAGGCACAATGCGTGGATTCGAGAGGTCCTTGACTAGAGAGAAAGTAGTACGGGCGTCCATGGTGTTGAGTTGAGGAATAGTCCAGTTGGAAAACTTAACTCCTCACCTAGCTTCGGTCTCGTCTCTCCCTCCCTCCCCCCAACCTGCCAACAAGGAGAGAGCAATTTGAGGGCAAACGAGCATATGAAGCTGGTGGTGGAGCGCCGCCACGAACCAACCACTTCCAGTACCGAGACTGGTTACAATATTCATTCTGCTTAGTACTTGGTGATTTTATACAGCTTCAGAAAATTATGTGGGGATTGAAATAGTGCACACTGTTGCCATTAATTTCCTGAACTCTATAGACCCTTCCAAATGTCACTAAAATGGTCTAACCGTACGCAAAACTCAAGGTAAAAATGCGTCCCAGTAGTGAAGGTGTTAGTTAAAGCAGATAGAGAAACAACAAGCTGTGAAGGTAGAACTCAACTCAATTGTGTGAAAGAGAAGGCAGGATCAGATTGCTTGCTAGATGGACTGAGTGAAAGGTTTAAGCAAAATAGTTGCAATAAAGGTATCGTATAGAAGAAACGATACACGCAGTGGGAAAACTGTTACCTACACAATTACTTTCATACTTTGTTTATGGAGAATCGTAAATAGCTGGAAATTTTACTGAAAAAGTTTCGAGCTAATGTCTATCAATAAAACTAAAGATAATAACGTATACACACACACACACACACACACGTTATTATCTTTAGTAGTACACGCCCGGTAGCTCAGTGGTTAGAGCGCTGGCTTCACAAGCCAGAGGACCGGGGTTCGATTCTCCGGCCGGGTGGAGATATTTGGGTGTGTCTCCTTTCACGTGTAGCCCCTGTTCACCTAGCAGTGAGTAGGTACGGGATGTAAATCGAGGAGTTGTGACCTTGTTGTCCCGGTGTGTGGTGTGTGCCTGATCTCAGGCCTATCCGAAGATCGGAAATAATGAGCTCTGAGCTCGTTCCGTAGGGTAACGTCTGGCTGTCTCATCAGAGACTGCAGCAGATCAAACAGTGAAACACACATCAGCAGGCGACCGTGGTGGTGATTCACACACACACACACACACACATCATGTAACTCAGAACCTTCTAGAAACTTAGCGTGGAAATTTGCAATCCTGATGGCCGCTGGAGTAGTGTTGAATTACCGTTGCTTCTCCTAACTAGTTCACTGGTAAACATTTAGGTAGGAATAGCTAAGATAAGCAATTCTATAATAATCATAAATATCTATCCATAAAATGTTAAACTACTTGAATAGGTGATAGTCTAGTTAGCCAGAACAATTTAAGTGTGACATAAAAACTTGTGAAAATTACCATCTATGATGTCGCGCCCTATCATGTGAGCACCCCTACGCTACCTCAAGGAATTCGACGCCCCGAAACATTCAGACATGGCTCCGCAATGACTAGCACAGTGGTTCTTAACCTTTTTACTACCACACCCTCTCTAGGAACTGCTCTTTCTTTCCACGCCCCCCTTGCATCTATGGACAAATTTCACTCCCAGATAAAAAAAAAAAAAAAATAAAAAAACGGCTTTTTAGTCCATTTACTAAGCATGAATTACATTAGTGAGATATTTGACACTGCTCTAAGCTACTAGATCTTGAATACATGGTTAGTGAGATATTTGACACTGCTCTAAGCTACCAGATCTTGAATACATGGTTAGTGAGATATTTGACACTGCTCTAAGCTACCAGATCTTGAATACATGGTTAGTGAGATATTTGACACTGCTTCTTAGCTACCAGATCTTGAATACGTGGTCGAATGCTTGAGAGTGCACAACGTAAGTCCCCTTCAACGTTCAGGCGGTTTCTGTACTTGGTTTTGATAGCAACGAGCGTGAAAAATGCAGTTTCACATAGATATACGAAAAATGGTATGTCTGGGAGACTTTTGAAAACAAGAGTTAGTAACGACGATACTTCTGCATTATTCTATAAGCTTATCTTTACAGTACTGGCCCATGCTCTTGTCATGAAAATAACCCATAAATGGAAAAACTACTTTTCACCTGAGGCTCGTGCCCCCCCTAGGGGGCGCGCCCCCCAGGTTAAGAACCACTGGACTAGCAGGTTTGGGAGTGCTGCGCCGTGACACTGTGTGCATATGAACTCTTCCACGAGCAATTCACACTAAGATACTGACCTGAGCTCTGCATACACGTGTCTATTGAGTATATGAGGCAGGGTAAAATTAGTGACAGTGACAGTGTTAGCCCCTTCAGTACTGAGACACATTTGTGAACCGTTACACCATTTTATTGACATTAGGAACGGTCTATGGAGGTCACAAGATTAATGGCCACAGTCTTCACTATTTTAATTCCCCTCATGAGTTTCTGAAGCTGTAGAAAATCACTAAATAGTCACCAGAATTAATATGGTAGTAGTAGTAGTAGTAGTAGTAGTAGTAGTAGTAGTAGTAGTAGTAGTAGTAGTAGTAGTAGTAGTAGTAGTAGTAGTAGTAGTAGTAGAAGTAGTAGTCGGAATAATAGGAATAGTAGTAGTAGTAGTAGTAGTAGTAGTAGTAGTAGTAGTAGTAGTAGTGGTGGTAGGTAGTGGTGGTAGTAGTAGGTGGTAGTAGTAGTGGTAGTGGTGGTAGGTAGTAGTAGTAGTAGTAGTAGTAGTAGTAGTAGTAGTAGTAGTAGTAGTAGTCGGAATAGTAGTAATAATAGGAATATTATTATTATTATTATTATCATTAGTAGTAGTAGTAGTATAATAATAATAATAATAATAATAATAATAATAATAATAATAATAATAATAAGCTGAAGGCAGTCAGAAAAGAGAAATTAGCAAGACGAAAACTATATAAAATCGCCAAATAGTAAGCAGAATGAATTTGAAAACTCGTCATGATACTGAAGAGGTTAAGCGTCCACCCATAAATGACGCAGGCAATTTTATTTATAATGGTGCCCAGAAACTTACGTGTAACATGGAGGGAGTTACCAGCTGTGGGGGCGGGAGAAAAACTGGCGGAGGGAAGACTGTAAAACACCTCATTTCATAGGGAGCTGTTTTAATGTAGGGAATGATGTGTGAAGGTTCCAGTTTAGATTAGTAAAAGTAAATGACAGAGTGAGGATATTCAGTGTAGCGTCCATAGAAGAGGGGGAGCAATTGAGTGCCATTGAAGAAGACGGGATAAATGCTTGTAAGATTGTGTTCAGTTGATAGATGGACCAGTCAACTTTTCAAGGCTCTCAACAATACTAATTAGATAAATGACAGTAGAATACGTGTGTGTGTGTGTTTTATCTTGCCATAGCCTGAACATAGTATGCCACTAGACTAATATAATTAGACAGGATGGCTACTGTCCATTGAGGCGTTTTCAGTAGCGTCACCGCAAGACCAAACATGTTTAGGCTCACGCTGAACAGGACTGCTTCAGACGACCGTGGTCTCTACACAGACGGCTCCAAGGCAGGTGAATGTGTGGGTGCAAGTGTGTGGTCGTGTGAATGTACCCTCAGGTTCCGACTGCCTACCCATACATCGGTGTTTTCTGCTGAAATTTTTGCAATTGATAAAGCCATAGGCATAGCCTATGCTTTAAATTCACCTCATAATTCAATCATAATCTTTACTTACTCTATGTCAGCCCTTCAGGCAATAGAGTCCGGCCGCACGGATACAAATGAAATCCAGGGCAACATCATTAATAAGTTGAATTCATGTCATAAATCCTTCTCACTGGTTTGGGTGCCTGGACATTCCAGTATACGCGGGAATGAACAGGCTGACATGCTAGCTCGGTCTGCTGCAGAGCTCGAGGGAGCGTGGAACCTCCGTCGGGATCTGCAGTCATGTCTCTCAGTTGTTAAATCATCAGCAAAACTCCTGTGGCAGAGTCACTGGGACAACCTCCACCTCCACACCATCAAACCCATCCTGGGCGTGTGTGTCTCCTCTAATTGCCCCACGAGGGGAGAGGAAGTGATCCTCGCACGCCTCAGGATGGGCTGCACCCTCCCCACCCACATGCTCCCCTACATAGCCAACACCTTCCCACCACAGTGTTCCACATGCAATGTCACCCTCGCACAGTGTGTGCGTTATCGTTAGAAGAGGCTGCTCTTGGCAGCGTATTGCCAGAGTCGCGGTCTCCTGCTAACGCAGACCACCCTCCTGGGTGATGAACACCCGGATGTGGTCGATAGACTGATGACTTACCTGACTGAGACCAATTTAATGAGAGAGTTGTGATTTATGTGTATATATTATGTATTTTACTCTACACTTTTCAAAAAATTCAAAATATATGTATGTAAATAAAAGTATGAGTGTATGTATGATTCCAGGTTTGCGTGATCTGATGTGAATGTTTTCCCTTTCATGTATATAAACAATACGTAGTTATGCTACGTAGCCACCCTATGTACTTGTGATTTATCCCTCCCTTCCCCATGCCCTGACAAAGGATAATAGTTTTGAGTTAGGAGTAGGATCCCTGTGTGAATGCAGCGTGTATGGAATTCTGAGTGAGTGTACAATGGTATTTTTTTTTGTAAAAAATCATAAAAAAAATATATGTATATATAAATAGAATATAAAAAAACTACACTAAGTAAATTAAAATTGTAAATAAAAAAAAACTAAATTAAAGGAAATTACAAGCTTAAAACAATAAAAATGGCCTAATACCTATGCCAGGGTGATGGCCAAAAAAAAAAAAAAAAAAAAAAAAAAAAAAACATCGTACATATCAGTCGCCCTGAGCGTGCGGTATCGTCAAGATATGAATTACAAAACACAGCAACAAGGTGGAAGAGTATGGAGATTTATTACTTGATGGGGAGTATTATAGGCCACTAGTGCTTCATCATATGTATATACCGAGGGCTGAGCAACCCAGTAGTCCTTAAAATCAGCGGGTCTTCAGTCCTTGAAAGATGTACAGTGGTTTGATCTGCACGTACGGGCTTGTTTTGTACATGTTCCATTGTAGATGTATGGGGACGGCTTTCTGACGCCTTTACAATTGAATTACCGTAATACTTAGCAGAGAATGTATTTTACTATCATCTATTACTCTGTGCTATAAGGATTTGCTGCAATTGTATCAAGACACGACCAACATGTTGGTCTTGGTTTGCGACTGGTTTTTCCAGTCGATAGGCAATATTCAGTCAGAAACTAACGTCTTGCAATTTCAGTCGCATATTGACACGTGTGAACCCGCCTTTATCAATTGAGTAACAAAGTTATTTTTGTCCGAGGGATTGAGACGGTATATTATAAAAAACACACACTGCAGGTTATAACCTTACTCTTGAAACACTTCATTATGTCTACCGATGCAGTTAATTTTAATAATAAGGCGTTTATGCTGTAGATATGTGTTTAAGAATGTTTACTTATTTTAATATATCGGTATGTGATAATATATCCAAAAATATACGATATACAATTGATTACCTTTTCAGTGAAGTATTGCGATATCTGGTGTGAATCTGGCAACCGAAGCGCGAATTTGGAACTTTGGATAGATTTTTATTTTTTATTTTCTCAGATTTTCCTGGGTAAAGGGATGACTTGGTTAATTTAGAAAGCCATATGGAGAAAAAAGTACGACATAAGTAGCTGCACATGTGCATAAAGAATTAAAAACAACCTTAATGTTATTATTCTTACTGGTACATAGTAAGGCTTTATTAATTGCATTATAAGATAAAGACGGGTTTACACGTGTCAATGTGCGATTGAGATTTTCAGTTGATATGTTGGTCTTGTTCAGTCGATTTACGACTTTGTTTACATTGTGATGTCACGGAGAACGTTTTGAAAACGTGGTGTCTAGATGTAGAGATGATGATGATGGAGTTCGTGAGAGAAAAAGCACATCTGGGATTAGAAATGAATTATAAAATAAAAAAAAGCTTTCGCAAATCGACGTTCGATGAGATAACTGCCACTTTTCAAGAACGGTTTCCTATGAAGGGTGTTGTTAGAGGTGAGGATTGAATACTTGTCATGATTTAATTTGATCGCAATCGTCATCGTCACCAGAGGAAGAAATCTTGTTGGGTAGCTGTTTGTTTAAATTCACTTCCCACTAACCAGCTGATACTTACCAGTCGTTATGTGTGAACATGTTCCGACTATACTCGCCGCAGTAAGAAATGGACGATAGAGCGTGGAAACCATGGGTACTCCCCCAGTGTTGCCTATCTCCATAGATCATCGGTAGTATATGTGCTACGTTTGCCTTTCCAAAGAAATACCTATTGACGTTGTAAATAACTGCCTTAGTTTGACTATGAAGTTGGCTATATGGCGAGCTTGAAGCATAAGAATGATCCAAAGCGAGAACTTGTGTCTACGACGCCAAAAATTCCTATTGTTTAGTACATTTAAATTAAAGTATGTATCGGTATACGCCTGTTAGTTCAGTAGAAAGTGGGAAATTGCTTGCCTTGATACAAATATACACTGATGAAGAGAGGCTCAAACCATGTCATGTGCAATAAGACATGAAATTAACAGACTTATATTTCAGATGCATTTATGTGCAACGATACACCTGTGTAAGCTTTTAAAATTTGCTCCCAAAAGTATTTATTTTCCCTCTCCCCCCCAAAAAAAAAAAAAAAACAAATAAGTGGCGCTGTCAGGTGTCAAGATGCTGACTGCGAACAATCAAATTCTACAATTGTTCTACGTTGCTAATCGTGTTAATTTGGGTGCAATTTCTAAATGTTTTGTGGAAATAGGAAGAGCAGCTCAGTAATATGTTTTGGCTATAACACGTCAACTATGACTTAGCTGGTTGTCAGCTTGGGCACTCTTGGTGGTCAAGGCATTGTCGTAGTTGGTGTAGGCAGGGCTTAGGATGACCCTGCACTCCTTGCATGTGTGTGTGTTTCACTGTTTGATCTGCTGCAGTCTCTGACGAGACAGCCAGACGTTACCCTACGGAACGAGCTCAGAGCTCATTATTTCCGATCTTCGGATAGGCCTGAGATCAGGCACACACCACACACCGGGACAACAAGGTCACAACTCCTCGATTTACATCCCGTACCTACTCACTGCTAGGTGAACAGGGGCTACACGTGAAAGGAGACACCCAAATATCTCCACCCGGCCGCGGAATCGAACCCCGGTTCTCTGGCTTGTGAAGCCAGCGCTCGTGTGTGTGTGTGTGTGTGTGTAGATTCGGTCCTAAAGTAACGTGTGGCATGTGCTGAGAGGCTTAGGTAAGTAGAGAAAAAAAAAAAAAAAAAAAAAAAAAAAAAACTGCAAATTTTCGTTTTGTTATATATTAGGAGTCAGCTGGTAGTGATTACTGTTGTAAGATATTCTCTTGGTACATTATAAACTTGGCCAGTCTTTCTTATAAATTACTTGGCATGTTGTCGTAGTCACTTGTGAACAACTTTATCAGCAAATAAAAAAAACCATTGGGTTCTGTGCAAGTACAGTAGAGCCAGGATAGTTGTAGATAACCGGACAGCTCCGAATACGACACCAGTAGGTCGAGCTCTTGTTTTCCACTGTTTTATGTAGCAATTATACCCTGATTATTAAGTGGCTTTTTATTGTGATATCATTTAGCGCTGACAAGACTAAAGAAGACTAAAAATAATTTTGTTATTAGTCAATTAGTTAACTCAGACAACACTCACTATAAATCAGGGCAAAGTAGAGGAACTGGACTTTTTAATCAACAAAATTTGTTAATACTGACATAGGAGAACTAGAGAAAAATATCTTTTAATCCTCAAGTTAACTAACAGAGAAAGCTCACTACTAACACTCCTTGACTGCTTCCCCACAGGCAACCCACGGCTTGAAGTACCTGCACTGGGCTGCCCAATTTGCCCTGTGGTGGCAAAACTATTGACACACAACTGCCGCACTGCTGACCATCCCTGATGCATTACCCGATTGATCTGCGGTACTCAAGAACGTCTAGGAAATCCTAGGAATTGGAAAATGATTGATAATGTGCAGTGTTTTACATGATAGGAGGGATTAAAAAGTTGAGGTACAGTTACTGTAGTACTTTATTGTCTACACACATTAACTTTCTCTGTCTCTTTCGCCTGTCAAATCTCTCTCCTCTCCTTCCCCTCTCTCCCACTCCCCTTCCCCTCCTTCCCTCTCCCCTTCCCTTCCTTCCCTCTCTTTCTCTTCCTTCCCTCTCTTTCCCTTCCTTCCCTTTCTTTCCCCTCCTTTTCTTTCCTTCCCTCTCTTTCCCTTCCTTCCCTTTCTTTCCCCTCCTTCCCTTTCTTTCCTCTCCTTCCCTCATTTCCTCTCCTTCCTCTCTTTCCCTCCTTCACTCTCCTTTCCTTTCTTTTCCCTCCTTCCCTTCCTTTCTTCTCCTTCTCCCACGTCTCCTCCCCGTTTCCCCTCCTTTTCCTTTTCCCCCCCTTCTTCCCTCTCCCCTCCTTCCTTCCCTTTCCCCTCCCTCTCTCTTCCCTCCATCCTCCATTCTCCCATCCCTCCCCGACTCTTCCCTCCTTCTCTCTCCTCTCCCTCCTCTTTCCCCCTCATCTTCCCATATCTTTCAACATCTCTCCCTTCTTCTCCTTCCCTCTCTCCTTCCCCTCTTCCCCCTCTCTCTCTCTCTCTCTCTCTCTCTCTCTCTCTCTCTCTCTCTCTCTCTCTCTCTCTCTCTCTCTCTCTCGATCCTGTCAATTCTTTGTTCCTCTCCCTCCTCCTCTCTCAATCCTCTCAATTCTTTGTTATTATGCAAACTTTACTTTGATGCTCACTAGTCATTGCCACACAGTTGGTGTGGTCTGCTGGGTTGAGAGCTTCTGGACCGACAACAGATGGAACACTCTAGACGAGGACCACTCCGAGGGACACTGTTGGGGAAGTATCTTAGGACATGAACAATGCCAACTAGTTTGCTCCATCTTCAAGAAATTTCCACATTTATATTACATGTGTGTTAAGAAATTCCTGTAGTCTCCCATAGTTATCAGACGTCCAAATGTCACCAAAGTTTTGTTGTGTGAGAGGACCCCTGCTGCTACTGCCTCTTCATGGGATCGATTTTCTACACTCCCATGCACTGAGGAAGACAAACATTTTGATGCCAAATAGTACAGCAAATTAGTACAGTGATATCTTGTATGTCCACAGAATCTCCCTATAACAAATGGCCACAACTGATCTCCATTGTTCTTCTTCGCCTCAATACATGCACTTGCTCCTTATCTTTTTTTTTCTTCTTTTCTTTTTTTTATGCAAGAGGGAACTCTGCCAAGGATAACAAAATATTAGAAAAAAAAGGCCCACTGAAACTGCAGGTTCCCTAAGAGGTCAAATGAGTCATCCAAAAGCAAGGGACAAAGGTCTCGACACCTCTCTCTTAAAAGAAGTTGAGTCGTAAGAAGATGGAAATACATAAGCAGGCAGGGAGATCCAGAGTTTACCAGTGAAAGGTATGAGTGATTGGGAATACTGGCTAACTCTTGTATTAGAGGATTGGACAGAATAGGGATGAGAGGAAGAAGAAAGCCAGACAGTATCACCTCTGTTATGGGTGGGATGGGTCTCTGACATGGAAACAGTAATCATTCCAGGGAAAATCAGCATAATACCTGCCGATTTTGCTTGTTTTATAACACCATGCTTTGAGAGGCTGAGGAAGACGCTAGCAATAGTGTATTCATATATAGAAGCAATTAATAAATAACTAAAAATGATAGTGTTACATATTTGGTGCTCCAGTCTTACAGTTGCCTATCATATGTTTATATGATTAGTTAATTCGGTTAATCGTCTTTTAAGGTCATCAGTTGTACTTATACGTCAGACTTTATGTAAAAAAAAAAAAAAAAAAAAACATTTGGCATCATCAACTCCTGTCTCCATATACTTGCGAAAAGGTGATGCAACAAGTTTTTGCTATACCCAACCTTCGAGCACAACCACTCGTCTTGCTTTGTTTCCCGAGTCAAGTGAACTATTATGTATATTGTATAAGTACTTTATAGTCCATCATATTTTCAAGTAGAAGTAAATTTAATTAAGAACATCGTGTGGTGCATAAAAATTGCATTACCTGAGAAACAAGCAAGTGTCCTCCCCAACTGGCATACATGGAGAAGTCAAAGGATTGCATGCACCTTGTTACCTGATGAAGAAAAGCAACAATGTGAGGTGGTTTTCTCTTTACAATAGTCTACCATCATCATCCTCGCTGTGTAAATGAAAACGAATTAAGTATGTGGGATACTATGTTACTTAAGAAAAGCCTCTTCTCTAAATTTTCAATGGAGGGTGTCTCTCTCTCTCTCTCTCTCTCTCTCTCTGGCATAAAAATCAAGGTGATGTACAACTAACCTATGATTTTTTATTCGTTCTTTTGGTTCTACGGAATTTACTTATTAACTCTCTTATGTAATCTATCTAGCGATCTTCTCTAACCTATTTACCTACCTCCGACTCTATCTATCCATGTCACAACCTTGGAGTTTTTAAGACAAGGCCTTGTTTCTATCATCACACTGCTTACTACGTACACGCAAGTCGCCCCACCTGGCAAGGGTGAGTGTCGGGTTGTGAGTGTTGGGTTCTGAGTGTTGGGTGCTGTGTGGTGGTGGCATGACCCAGAGACAGGGGGCCAGGTGGGTTGAGGTGGCAGGCGGCAGGACAGGCGGCGGTTGGGCTACTGGGGACTGTCCGCCGGCAGACAAAAATAACCTGGGCCACGTTACTCCTGTTACCGCCCATTCCCCTTGTGCGGCACGGCAGGCGGTGTAGGAAGATGAACACAGAGTTTGGATGAGCAACATTGGCCTTTCAGTCATCTCGGAAAGAGTGATGCTGTGTAGTATTGTCATTACAGGAGGACCGTGAGGTGCAGCGTGGCGTTATAGCTGCAAGACAACTTGTGAATTGAGACTAATAGGCAAACACTGCATAAAGATAAAAGCTACAAAAATAAATATTTCTCTGTACTTTGTTAATTTGAAGACGTTTTATATTGGCAGAAAACTTTATCATGCAAAAATTCTAATTTGTACGTTCCAGATTCGAGACAATGGGATGCAAAGCTAGACACATTCATTCACAAAAGAAAGCAAAAATGTTCTTATTGCAATTAGGAAACAAAAAAACTAATATTGTAAAGCATTCTATGAAATACATCGTAATACAGCAAGACTAAGTTCAATCACAATAGAAGGTTTTAAGTACTAAATCAACAAGAACGTATTTCGATTATACAATGAGATTGCGGGTATCTTTGGTGGTCGTAGCGGGGACGCGTCGCTAAGCGCAAATGTACACACACACACACACACACACACACACACACACACACACACACATAGCTCTCCGTCGCTATGTTCTCCTCCCCTCCCCCTTCTCCACATCCAAGGTCCCTGCCTCCTCCACGACACGCAGCCCCCTCGTGAGGATAAAGTTTCACCTCTTGCCCCTCCTCCTACCTCCCTCCTTCCCAACACCGCCCTTCCTGTGATGTCGGCACACGCCTCAGCCACACAGCCACGGGGTGTTTCTAAACTTGTCATTAACTGTCGAGTGAACAACAAAGCAAAGACGCAACACATCAAATGATATCATCTTTCCATGTAAATGATAGGTGAGAAAAACTAGTAAATATATCACATACACCATTATCTACCTTACATACCACCGTCAGGACCACCACCACTACCACCATCACATCACCGACGCTACCCTACCGCCACCATCATAGCACGTGCCGGCCATATGTTACCAATACGTATACAGCGTTTGCCGGCAGTGTTTTATTTCCATTTAGTCTTCTTTATTTACAGTGACCCGCTTACGTCACAGCGCCTCATATCCCAAGCTAGAGGAATGTTAGTACTGTTGAGAGGAAAAGGAAAGGAGATAAGGTAAACGAGGGCTGATATTGAAGGAAAGGGGGAAAAATAAAGGAAAAGGACGATGAAAGTACAGAAAAAAAAACATTTGGAGAGACTAAGGGAGATATGAAGGAAAATATAGTAAAGAGATGAAAATAGGCAAGGAAATGAAAAAAATATATTAAAAAAGATTATGAAAATAGGAAAGAAATAAAAATAGAAAATATAATCTGGAAAAAACAACAACTTGTCTACTTCTAATGAGAATAGAAAGGATGGCTGAAAGATAAGAAGAGAGACAAGGAGAGCGAAAGCAGGGGAGAGAGAAGAAGAAAATAAAAAAAGAAACAGTAAAGAGATGAATACAAAGGAATGCTAAGTGGAAAAAAAATAGTTGAATTCCAGGGAAAAAGTTATAAGAAGGGAGATAAGGAGAAAGAAAACAGGAGGGAGGAAATAGGAAAATAATAATAAAAAATGAATTAAATAAAGGAAAACGAAGGAAGAACAAACAGTAGAATAGAAGAAGAAGAAGAAGAAGAAGAAGAAAGAGGAGGAGGAGGAGGAGGAGGAGGAGGAGGAGGAGGAGGAGGAGGAGGAGGAGGAGGAGGAGGAGGAGGAGGAGGAAGAGGAGGAGGAGGAGGAAGACAACAACAACAACAACAAAATATCACCACCACAACCACAACAACCACAACCACCACCACCACCACCAACAACAACAACAAACAACAAAAGGTACAATAAAAAGAGGATGAAGACAAGGAGGAGGAGGAAGAGGAGGAGGAGGGAGACAAAGGAGACAAGCAGGAGAGGAGAAGTCAAAAGAGGAGGGTGTGAAGACGAGGAGTGGGGAAAAGAGGAGGAGGAGGAGGAGGAGGAGGAGGAGGAGGAGGAGGAAAAGAGGAGGAAAACACGGAGGAGAAGAGGGAAGGGGAGGGAGGAGGAAAACACGGAGGGGAGAAGAGAGAGAGAGAGAGAGAGAGAGAGAGAGAGAGAGAGAGAGAGAGAGAGAGAGAGAGAGAGAGAGAGAGAGAGAGAGCAATCCTCCCACATCTCGTATAAACAAATAGGAAAAGGGGAATAACCTTAGGCTTTCCCCTTTCTGCTGTTGCTGCTGCTCCCTTCTGTGTGTCACGTGACGTAGTCCAGGTGAGGGAAGGAGGTGGGCGGGACAGGCGAGGTGGCGGGCGGCACGAGGGTGAAGCACGAGCGATGGGTGTCTTCGGGGAGGTACGGAGAGAGAAAGTGGACTGGTAAGAGGGAAGTAAAAAAAAAAGGGGAAAGAAAAGAGAATAAAAAGAGAAACGGAAGAGTTGGAAAGTTGGTAGAGAGATGAATGACGGAGAGGGAGAAGCAAGAAACAGGGGAGGAAGATAGAAGGAGAAAGAAAATGAGAACGAAGTAGAAGGGAAATGGGAAAATAGAAGAGGATGAAAGGAAAGTGCGGAGGGGAAAAGGAAAAGGAAAACACGGGACAAGAAAGAGACATGTGAAAAGAGCGGATGGAAAAAAAGGCAAGAAAGAGGAGGACGTGAAAATGGGAGAAAAGGAGGAAAAAAGAAAAGAAAACGGAAACACAGGGAAGGAAGAAGGAGAGAGGAGAAAGGAGAAAAAGAAATAAGGAGAGAACAAATGACTGATTGACGGAGCGGAGAGAAAGAAGAACGAACGAAGGAAGGAAGAAAGGAGGAATAGAGGGAAAGAAGGAAGAAAAGGAGAAGAATTCCGAGAGAGAGAGAGAGAGAGAGAGAGAGAGAGAGAGAGAGAGAGAGAGAGAGAGAGAGAGAGAGAAGGAAGAAAAGATGGGAATGTGGTGCACGAGGAGGGATGAAAAACTACAGAAGGGAAAGTATAGAGCGAGGGAAGGACCGACACAAAGGTGGAGGGGAAAAGGTTGGCACGGGCGTCATGAGAGAGTACTCAAGAAAACCCTTTTTTGATTACTACCTGGAGAGGAGGAGGAGGAGGAGGAGGAGGAGGAGGAGGAGGAGGAGGAGGAGGAGGAGGTGATGATAGACAACACGTGCATCTGTTCCTGCCACGCTTCCCTCTTTTTTTTCTTTCCTAAGGTAAATTCTCTGGCCACGTGCGGCTCAAGAACGTGATAACACACACACACACACACACACTCTCTCTCTCTCTCTCTCTCTCTAAGGGTTAAAGGGAAAGGAGAAGTGAGGAGAGGTTTAAAGGAACGTTCTAATGGGCAGGATCTTTAAACCTTACCAGACGTTTAAAGAGCGAGCGGAAGTGTGTGGGAAGTGTGCCTGTGTGGAGCGGGAAGGATGGAGAGAGGGAGGGAGAGTAGAGGGAAGGAGGGAGAGTAGAGGGAGGGGGCGTAGGAGGGTAGAGGGGAGGGTGGGAGGGAGATGCGTGACAGGAAGCTGGTGGCGTCCCGAGACCAAAATAATCCCTCCCTTGAGCCATGTTTCCTATCATCCCTCTTGTCTCTCTCTCTCTCTCTCTCTCTCTCTCTCTCTCTCTCTCTCTCTCTCTCTACGATACAGGACCAAAACAAAACCATTTTTTTTTTTCAATTTTCATCACTCCATTATCAGAATCTTACTTTATAACCACGCCACTTGCATCTGTTGTTCAGTTTGCTCTTACTCTCACCAGTTTGATTCACTCGTCCAAGTGTCTGCTGGGGACTGATGGGAGAAGCTGCGAGAGAAAGCAAACGTGCATTCCTCAAGGTGCGTCTTTGCTCAATCTCCTCTGATGTTGGCTCGTGTTCTTAAACGTTATAATATTTCACTGGGACTGTTTTCAAAGACGACAGGGATGATTATGCGAATTCTTGCGATGTTTTCTTGATTTTAAAGGACGAGAAGGCTTGGTAAACTATCAGTGGTCAAGGAGACATCTTTTGAATTCCTCAGTGACTTCCATTAGAGACGGAAGTTTGCAGATAATGCGACAAAATGTTTCAGAATATGGACCAAGTTATGTCGAGGGTCTGGGACAAGGCAAGAAAGAGTGAATGCCAGGAGTCTCGTGTCTCGTGTTGCTTTTCTTGCATCGCTATCGTTTGTGACTTCAGCAGGAAGATGTTTGCTAAAAATGAATATCTACTTAGTGAATGAAGTTTATATATCGATGATTGCTAGCTTTGTGTCTTTCTCCTCCTCGTCCTCCTCCTACTACTATCTTCTTCCTATCCTTCTCCACCTCTTATCCTCTTCCTATCCTCCTCCACTTTCTCCTATCCTCTTCCTCCTCCCCTCCTCCTCTTTCCTCCCACCAAGACAACCAAACACTACCAGCAATACCACCACCAGGGCCCGTTGACGCAGTGGCAGTGGCAGTGGTGGTGGTGGTGACAGGTGGTCGTGGGTGTTGCTTACTCTTTAATCTGAGGGAGAAATATGAGTGGCAGTAAGGTGTAGTGAGGTTGCCAGGCTTGTGTAACTATCTATTCCTTGCCCTCGTCTATCCCCTCCCCCGCCTCCCTTCGCCGTCGCCGCCTCCGACACCTGCAGGCACCTGTCTTCCTCCTCACTTGCCTGTTCCGCCCTCCGTGACAAGTTGGCTAAAGCTGTGATGGAGTGTAGTGGTGCGGCGTGTGATGTGTTGAGCGGCATTCATGACGGGAAGGTATTGGTGATGTGAAAGTAGAGGTGTGATGTGCTGTAGTGCGAAAGATGGTGAACGGAGGGGGAGCAGGAGGAATGAAGGAAAGAATGTAGTAGTAGTAGTAGTAGTAATAGTAGTAGTAGTAGTGGGAAGGAGAACAAAAGTAGACTAAGAAAAATGATAAGAATACGAAGAAGAATAAGACGAAACAAAACGAGGGCGAGGATGACAAGGCCGAGAATGAGAACAAGAACAAAAATCAACAATAAAGAGGAGGAAGATGAGGATGAGGATGAGGATGAGGAGGAGGAGGAGGAGAAAAACCGATGCACCACCAGCAAGATAAAGCAGTAGCTACGTAAGAGTCAATTCTATCCCCTAAACAAATATAGTAGCCCCAAGTCAGGCTGAAACAGATGAATCATGGCTCACTAAACCTTCCCATGAGGCACAATACGATTCGCCACCCGCCTCGCTGCCCGTGCCAAGTATGGACCCCATCACTGTTACTGCCTCACCCTGAAGAGAACGAAGACCACGGACATTAGTATTTTAAGGGCCTGACGCCGGGCACATTGAGGAGACCTTCGTGAGGGGAAAATGACGAGAATGTTTTGTCATGAGGTAGTGATTGGTGAGATTAAAGACACCATTTTGGAAGCCACACGAGGAGAGATTCTTGAGAGGAAAATGACGAGGATGTTTTCTCATGGGTTGGTGATAGGTGTGCTCATAGAAACCATTATAGATCCCACACAAGGAGACTTTCTTGGGTTCTATTTTGAGGAGAAATGAAGGAAATATGAACTAATAATGGCTAGTGCACCTAATAAATTAAGAACTCATCATACAAACCACCCATAGACAGAATCTTGTTTTCTATCCCGAGAAGAAATAAGCAAATGAAGAAATGAACAAGGAAACCAGATAGTGACATATATTGGTTTCTATCTTGAAGGTCATTTACACGAGACACAACAGGAACATTTCATCATAAATAGTGACTGTCAGCCTTACAAAACCCACCAGGGAGACAAGACAGGCAATTTTTCGGGTTTCTATTTTGGGGAGCTTTCATGGGAGAAGTAAGGAGGACATTGAATCATAAATAATCGCATTTTTCTATCGGCATGAACTTTTGTGGGAGAAATAGCAAGAATACTCAAGTTTTGAACCACAGAAACGGCCAGAGAGAGAGAGAGAGAGAGAGAGAGAGAGAGAGAGAGAGAGAGAGAGAGAGAGAGAGCACACAGGGACAGCTTCTTGGTTTCCGTCTTGAATGAGGTGCCAAGGACCACGTCGAGGCCACAAAGAGGTAACTAGGCTACTGGGCTACTTTTTTCTTGACGCCTTCTCCACGACGTCCGCATCTGCATTCTTGTCTGAGGGAATTTGTGACCCTAATGAAGTGAGGCCACAGGGACAGCGTGTCATCATCCGAATTTAACACCAGTACTCTCTTATCAGGAAGCTTACAAGGAGGAGGAGGAGGAGGAGGAGGAGGAGGAGGAGGAGGAGGAGGAGGAGGAGGAGGAGGAGGTGCAGAAGAGTATTTCATGACAATAGGAGCTTAATGGTATTGGATTTGGAATGAAATTAAACAGGAATTAGATTTAAAAACATGATGGGAAGGGGAGGTATAAAAGGGTTTCATCGTAATGGGCTCTGTATGAAGGTAAATGATACTTTGATGAGACTTAATTACACAAATACTTTCCATAATGTACTTCACAATTAAGATCATACTGAGGAAAGTTAAATGGGAGGGAGGACGAGAGGAAGAAGCTTTGCATGTTAGGGTAATGGGAGGTACATGGTGTGGGATTATGTTTATGGGAATTCAATTATACAAAAAGGGAGGAAAGAGGGAAGGGGATGGTAGGTAGAGGAGAGAACGAAGAGAGGAGGAGGGAAGGCTTTGCGTGTCATGGTAATGTGAGGTGTATGGTGGTGGGTTATGGTTATGGGACACGTGGGCAGGGCAGGAGCGAGGCAGGTGGCGCTTAGCACATCGCCACCACCTCCACCACCTGGGCCAGTGCCAAATCAGTGCCAGGCTTGCCTCGTCGCCATCCCCATCTCACGTGGCCCTCCTCACAGTCCCTCCTCTTCTTCCCTTGTCTCTCTCTCTCTCTCTCTCTCTCTCTCTCTCTCTCTCTCTCTCTCTCTCTCTGTGGCTTTCATCTACGCTTCCTGCAACTTTATTTTTCTCTCTCCTGTAATTTTAACCCTGTTTTTTTGCCCAGGTCTCTCTCTCTCTCTCTCTCTCTCTCTCTCTCTCTCTCTCTCTCTCTCACACATTATCACCACCTGTTTGTCTTTCCACCACCTTCACACACAGCCGCCACCACCACAACCACCATAACCATAACCACCACCTGTCTGCCTTCTTGCTACCACCTGCCGCCATCTTAGAATTACCTGGCTCGCGTCCCTACCTCACTACCTTGCCTCCATCACCACCCACCTGCCTGCCTCCCACTCCTTCTCCCTCGCCACCACCTGTCTTCATATGTTCACGACCATCAAAATGAGGGAGCAGACGGTGGTGGTGAGGGAGGTGAAGGTGGAGGTAGGGCGATGTCGGGGCCTCAGCGGGATGTGGTCCGGGGCGTGCTGTGGCGTGGTGGGGCGTTGTGGGGCGGGGCATGTGGTTCCCTTGCCAAGAATCACCTGGGCCTAGCGGAGGGAGGGAAGGGGAGGGCAACACCTGGCAGATAACGTCACTGCGGAAAATCCCCTCAGTTTCCTTCCCCCTGCCGTTCCGACCTCCCTGTCAGTGCAAAGGGGAGTTAGTCGAGTGTTTCTTCTTCTTCTTCTTCTTCCCCTCATCGTTCTTTTTATCCTACTTCTCTTCACCCGCGCAATAACTCAGGATTTTGCCATCCCTCTCTCGCTGTGCCCCTCGACCATACCTCAACATATGTACCCAACAACAAGTCTTTCAGATGAGCCAAGACGCTGAGACACCGGCATTCCACGCACGCTAGACGGGTGGCGAGTAAAATCCTCAACAGCCCCCATGCAAAGTGGATGACTCAGCCACCCGGATGATCGACAAAGACTGAGTGACCCTGAATCTTTGAGGAAATGGCTCTGGCGGAACTTGGAAAGATTGCCGGGTCACAGTCACTGGTGGGCGTGTGCGGAGGTGGGTTCGCTATTAACTATTTCCACACCATCGCTGCATCGTTTTCTTAAATTGTAGTTTTCACGGCTCCGAGCTGAGATGGCGCCGAGCTTCAGGAGTAGTGCGGGAAGGACAGTGACTTGGATGTGCGAATGGCAGGGCAGTGAGCCTGTAAGTCATCAGTCCTTATCTGCATGAGGGAAATAAGTGAGGAGGAAGGACAAGACTGATGATATACTGGGCTAAGGAAGACGGCGGAATGCGGACTCGTACATCTCATCGAAATGATAAAGGAGATGATGGTGATGAAGGTGATGGTGCGATATAAGTAAAGAGCAAGATTCTGTCACTTGAGGATGTTGCAAGTGTGAAGAAGCCTAAGAAAGATACGGAGCGGTACAAAAAGAAAGAGAGAGAGAGAGAGAGTAGACGGGAGCTTGCCTCAACCCAACATTCTCAAGAAGTTTGTATTAAGGTGAGTGTGGGTGCAGCAACTGGGGCTGAGGGGAGGGAGCGGAGGAGCAGAGGGGGCGCGAAAGCTCAAAATAGGTGTGGGTGAGGCAGCACGTGGCACGGGGCACCCGTGCCAACCACCGGCCGCCGCTACCTCCAGTGCCGCCACCACCGCGCGAGGAACAAGTGGCTCCTACTCGCACGTGAGGCACTTTGGGTTTAGTGCATCGGTGTGCTGTGCTATATGTACCAAGACGCTGAAGAACACCCCTTCACCATCTCGTGTCCGCGGCAGGCATGGGCGAGGCCGGCGTAGTGTACACCAGCGTGGAGGGTCCTGCGGCGCCTTCGTCTCCGCCCCGCGGCGAGACGCCCTGGCCTCCCTCCCCTGCGGGCCCCCACGACTCTCTCACACTCCTCGCTGATATCGCTCTGGTGTGTGCGGACAAGCCATGGCTCGCCGCCCTGCGCCCGGAGGACCTCCCCAACCATTACACCACACCGCCACCACCGCCGCCGCAGCATCTGCCGCCACCTCCCACTACGCCGCTCCCGCCCAACAGGGAGAGCCCCACGCCGGTGCTGGAGCTTGACGCCAACACCACCATCATCACCGCAGTACACGACCATGACCTGCCTCTCAACCTGAGCACCACTCCGCCCCGCACTCCTGAGAACTCTCCTGCTACCCCCACGCCGCCCGCCACGCCTTCGCCTCCTTCAGTGAGGGACGCCCATGTCTGTCCAGAGTGCGGCAGGACGTACTCCACCTCGTCTAACCTCGCCAGACACAGGTAAGCTGAGACCAACATTGCAACATGCTAATTATCACCTACAGAACTCTGAAATACGTATAATATTTAACAATAGTAAAACGGTGGTGGTGGCTGTAGTGGTGAGAGTGACGGTGGTGGCGTCGATGGTAGTGATAGTGGTAGTGATGGTGGCGGTGGTGGTGATGTGATACCTTGACATAATAGACAAAGGTGCGACTCTCAGCCACCGCTCTTCGTCAGCCCCGCTATCACTTCTGCCTTAAGAGTACTAACCATTACCGCGCACCTCGAGGCCCGACAAAGAGACGGCCAGCAGGTGTTACGGGAGGGGGCGTCGTGCCAGAGCCCCTCCACCCCCTATGCCCCATTGACCTGCGTTGGCAGTGTTGTGTCTGGGTGATGCGTGCCCGAAAGATTATAAATGTGAATGTGTTCAAGGTCGATGATACTGGCAGGGGTCGTGCGTATAGGCGGGTGAGAGAGAGAGAGAGAGAGAGAGAGAGAGAGAGAGAGAGAGAGAGAGAGAGAGAGAGAGAGAGAGAGAGAGAGAGAGAGAGAGAGAGAGAGAGAGAGAGAGAGAGAGAGAGAGAGAGAGAGAGAGAGAGAGAGAGAGAGAGAGAGAGAGAGAGAGAGAGAGAGAGAGAGAGAGAGAGAGAGAGAATGTGTGTGTGTGTGTGTGTGTGTGTGTGTGTGTGTGTGTGTGTGTGTGTGTGTGTGTGTGTGTGTGTGTGTGTGTGTGTGTGTGTGTGTGTGTGTGTGTGTAACACACTTAATGAGTCATTTTCCAACAACGAATCTTCTTTGTCTCATTTAAACTAAGAAGTAAATGCAACCATGACCACAACCCAAAGGTACGTGATGCGTGACCACTTCTTGCTGTCCCCAGGCAGACGCATCGTTCCCCGGACGACAAGAGGGCCGCCCGAAAGTGTCCTTACTGCGATAAGGTGTACGTGAGCACGCCCGCCTTCAGCCAACACATGCGGACCCACAACCAAGGCTGCAAGTGTCCGACATGTGGCAAATGTTTCTCGCGCCCTTGGCTGCTACAGGGGCATATCAGGACTCACACAGGTGACCCCTACCTCTAGACGTACCTAATTTTAGCCTCCCTTGTGACAGATAACTCGGAGTTGATATATGCCCTTCACTCACCGGCCCTCCCAATCCCTCCTCGTCTCTCTCGCTCCCTGACGCTCTCCCAGGGTAGCAGTCATACCGCACACCTCCTGTCCCACTTCCCTTGCTTTCTGCCGCCGCCGTCACTCGTCTGTCTCCCGCCCATCACGCAAGCCACCGCGAGGTCCCAGAATGGCACGTCGCGGCCTTGAATTCAGTAGCATCTCTCCGTGGTTACACTTGGCCCACTGCCTATTATGCATTGATACAACAACTCTGCCTTTTCTTCTTCTTTTTCTTCTCCAGTTATTGGTACTATAGTTATTCCTATTGTTACTACTACTGTAATGTAATGATGGTGAAGAATGCAACAACAATAATAGTTGTTAATTTTTTCTTCCTATCACGATCATCATGACCTAATGATCTATTGTTCCATTTGCACAGGAGAGAAGCCGTTCCGGTGCAGCATGTGTGGCAAGGCTTTCGCCGACAAGTCAAACCTTCGGGCACACGTCCAGACACACTCCAGCTTCAAGCCTTACGCTTGCACCCGCTGCGGCAAGTCTTTCGCCTTGAAGTCGTACCTATACAAACACGAGGAGTCGTCGTCTTGCATGAAGCTGCACCGTGCCTTGAGCCGCGGCAGCACGACGCGATCCGCTCCACCTGATGAAGAGGTCGCGAGTCACCAGCAGGGGTCTTCACCGCAGCCACATGGGGATCTGGGCGGCAGGAGTTCTCGGTCACTGCACACAGTCACCATCCTGCGCTCCACGCCACACACCTCCTCCTTGCGTCCCCACTGAGGCTGTTACCGGCACTTGCTTCATTCATCAAGGCGAACTTCTCACTCCTCACCGGCGTAAGGGTGTTCCAGCTGTCAGCTGGCGCGAGGGAAGATATTTCATTATTTTTTGAGTACTTTAGAAAGGCTCCCTCCCGCCGGCGGTTAGACGGAGCCCCTCAGGCAGGTGGAGTAGTAAGGTCCTTGTGGGGTCTGTTGCCTCAGCCACTTTGTATAAACATAACCCGTAGCAGCTGCTTCTAGACAGACTAAGCTGTAGAGGACGACTGTCGCGGCAGTCTTGTAGATAATGTAGTCAGAATGGGTCCAGTAGAGGTAAGGGGTGTGGGGAGGGAGGGGGGTGGGCGTGGGCCGGGATGTGCATTACCAGTGTAAACAAAGTTGGATGGGACATCTAGTCATTAGTGTGCTAAGGGCTCCTCCCTCGAGCTGTAGCCTCTGGTCCAGTCAGGGTCGTGACCTGCTTCTCGATCAAAACAATTCCGTCTCACGAAATCTGTCACTTCTGGCTCAGGTTTCTTGAATCGGGTCACAATTCCCTCGCAGTTTCGGCCACTAATCATGTATATAACGAGTGCCGCCAGACTGCTCGCTGCAGCAGGTCACGGGCGGGCCAGACCAGGTCATGGCACACCTCAGGTCAGGACGTGGTCTGCTTGCATATCAGGTATAGTTGCCAATATTCCTAATCTGTATAGCAGTAACCTGTGGGACCACGGATTTCATTGCTTTTCTACCCTTTATACTACTTTTTATATCATATATATTAGCATTACGTGAGAAATAAGATAACTATATTGTATTATAATGCGTGAGTGTGTCTGGCGTAGCGCCTCATGCCACTGTCGCGGGAAAGTGCAGAAGCATTTTTATAGTCTCTTGTTCCATGGTGCCCTATTAGCGTGGAATTACCCTGATGTCCGTTAGTCAGCTGACGGTAGTTGTGACTCACAGCTTCACACATTCTCTGAACACATAGAGGACACAGACATTTGAACCATGATGCTGATTATGTATCGTTTTCTGTTTCGAAACACCTCGCAGACATTCTCTCTCTCTCTCTCTCTCTCAATATAAGGATTTAGTCAATCATATCAATTTACTCCACCATATTAACTATATTTTCTAATGCATATATTTATAAATTTCTAACGTTATTTGCTTGTCTATACCTTTACTTAACTTCACGAGCACCTCGCTCCAACCAGCATCACCGGCTTCGCAAAGCGCCGCGCCCTGCACATTCACACTCCGTAGGTAGTCTTGTATAGAGATGGGACTCAATACAAGTTCCTCTCTCCTTTGGTAAGAAGCTTTAAATATCTATTATATCATGGTTTTCTAACTCCTAAGGTATTTTATATTTATGTGTGAGTGTGAGTGAACAACATTTACAATAATAAACACAGACCTTGAAGATGTTTTTTGCCTCAGTTCACCCTTTGTTAGTCAGCGGTAATTAGGATGTGGTTCAGCCCTCCTGTAGAAGAGAGAAACATTACGCGTTACTGTAAGTCTTAACTTGTAAAATACGTTCTTATGTCGTGTAGCACTTGGTACGTTTCACAACTAGTTCATTTTTTCGTAGGTATTTCCTGCTAAGTAACCACATGTATGAAGAAAACTGACCAAAACAGACATTATCACAAGAAAATGTATACTCTAACTAAATGATGGATATTCATAAAACATGCAAATAAGGACAAGAGTGGAAATATTTAGTCAGTGAAGTTCGTTAATGTGTCAAAGTTTTACCGATATAACAGCATTACAGAAAAAAAAGCAATTGATAGATATTACCATTATACACTTCAAACCATCAAACACACACACACACACACACACACACACACACACACACACACACACACACACACACACACACACAGACCGCGTAGTACTGGTTAGCACGCTCGGCTCACAACCGAGAGGTCCTGGGTTCGAGTCCAGAGAAGCGGCGAGGCAAATGGGCAAGCCTCTTTAAAGTGTAGTCCCAGTTCACCTAGCAGTAAATAGGTACGGGATGTTACTCGAGGGGTTGTGGCCTCGCTTTCCCGGTGTGTGGAGAGTGTGTTGTGGTCTCAGTCCTACTCGAAGATCGGTCTATGAGCTCTGAGCTCGCTCCGTAATGGGGAAGACTGGCTGGGTGACCATCAAATGACTGTGGTGAATTACACACACACACACACACACACACACACACACACACACACACACACACACACACACACACCGGTGCTCAGTGGTTAGAGCGCTGGCTTCACAAGCCAGAGGACCGGGGTTCGATTACCCGGCCGGGTGGAGATATTTGGGTGTGTCTCCTTTCACGTGTAGCCGCTGTTCACCTAGCAGTGAGTAGGTACGGGATGTAAATCGAGGAGTTGTAACCTTGTTGTCCCGGTGTGTGGTGTGTGCCTGGTCTCAGGCGTATCCGAAGATCGGAAATAATGAGCTCTGAGCTCGTTCCGTAGGGTAACGTGTGGCTGTCTCGTCAGAGACTGCAGCAGATCAAACAGTGAAACACACACACACACTCACTGGGTGAAGCTTCGTAGCAAGGTTGGCTGTTGTGAAATACCTTAGTCTCCCCTTATCACTAAAACCCAACATTTAAAGAAAACCGATGCTTGTTTCACGATACACTACACAAGACACAAAGACACAGCCAGAAAGACACACACAACAGACGCAAAACACACACACACACACACACACACACACACACACACACACACACACACACACACACACACGAAATTATAACAATCGTATGAAGGATAGTTGTATATGATATTGTCAAACTGGGGAGCAATGTAAAAAAAAGGGGAAATTAGTTTGTACTGACTAATACATCATGGGAATAGGAAAGAAAACGAGCAAAAATAACAGTAAGCAAAGAAACAGATCAGAAAGAAAAAAAAAAAGAAGTTGTGCGAGGAGTTGAATATATCTGACCAAATACCTGACTTCAAATCAACACAAAAATTAGAACGAGACTGAAAATTACAAACCAGAACTATAATACACCTCAGGGGGGCTTTTTTGTTTTCTAATCGCACTTTTTTGTTGCCCTTAGTTGGTTTCCCTACTACATGAAATATATAGATAAATAGATAAATGAATAAACATAAGAAAAAAAAAAATCCTTCCACAATTAGCACAACTTCACGAGGAAAACCACACCAATACACGCGCTAATACATACTAACCATGCAGGGACGAGTAGCTGGCAAGGAGTGAGGCTTACCTACTCCTTACTTTCATAAAGCAATCAACACAGATGACCGAACCACCCCAATACCTTAACAACCAACCATACCTAACATTTAAGTCAAATACCTTAACAACCAACCATACCTAACATTTAAGTCACTGTCTATCATTGCAATCGTTTCTTCACCACATACTTGTTTATTTGTATGTTAGTCAATCAATCGATCAATCTTCGGGGACTGATAACTATAGAGAATCTTCTATTAATAATCTCTTTGGTGTCCTAGGCCAAAGTGCATTCTTACTTAAACTCTCTCACCCCCTCTCTCTCTCTCTCTCTCTCTCTCAATGTGGAACACTTCACGATTTTGTGTATCATCTTTCCACAGGAACTATGTTAATCTTCTCTGTATCTTTCCAATTTTAGCATATTTACCGCCGAGGCAAATGCAGCTATCTATGTATCCAGCCGCTGGAGCACGCCCCTTGATTACAGAGACACGACGCGATACTCATCAGTGGCCAAAGTTGAAACTCGTACAGGAAGAGTCATAGAGCTACGAGGAAGGTTGAAACAAAGGCGTGGTGCGGGTGCCTGTTGTCCCCATGGCCCTGTTGCGTATGTGTGAACTGTGGAATGAGGGAAGGCGTGCGTGGTGGTGGTGACTGTGCAATATCAGCAATATCAGTCAGGGAGAGGAGAAAGTGGGTAAGGGATGGGAAAGGCTAGTTATGTCTTGAGGGACTGGATAGTGCACGGGACACGAAAGAACGTCATTCATTACCTCGATCCAATGATAGCTGCAGTCTCTCCAAGGAAGCTGAGGCCTCAACCCACGCACGTCTAAAAATGATCTATGCTTTGGATCGATGCGAGTCCAGGGTGTGTTTCGGCCCAGAGGATCCGCATTCTCCCTCGCTCCAGTTCGACTATGAATATTCAATCCCGTAATACGTGCGGGCCGGGGGAGCGTGAGCTATTTCAACCAATAAATTAATTCTTTGACACACTCCCTCTCTCTGAGCTTACCTGTGGGAGGCAGAAACGCAGAGATATAGACGAATGGGAATCCCTTTGTCCTCAGCGTCCCCGCACGGAGGGTGATTTTTCCCTAAAACTGGATTGATTGATAGATCGCGTCTCTTTCAGGATGGCCTTGACAGGGGATCTCCTCGGTCCCGGTTCTCTCACTCGCCCCCTTCCCTGGCCAAGACTCAATCCGCTTTCAATCAAATATTCCCTTAGAGTGCGTGGCCGTCTTCATCTCGCTTCCCTCTCGCCTCGCCAACCCTCGTCTCCTTGGTCGCTGCAAATCGGCCCACAAGGTGCTCATCCCCAAACCTTTTTCTCTTCCATCCTCTCGCGCGAGTCTTGTTTTAAAGCGAATCTATTCTCTGTGTGATTCAGACCAAGAAGGCGAAGAGGGAGATAAATTCATACTTCATTCTTCACTAATATGCGATTTATGATGAATAGAACGCAATAGTGTCAATCAAAATAATAAGAAAAAACAATTAACATCATGAGATGGAGACAGGGTGACAGGCGCAGAGAGAACAATAGCAGAGGTGAAGGGTATGAACGGCTAAACAAGCGGTGAAGGAGGGAGGACGATCAGTGACGGCAATGGTAGAGGGAAGAAGAGATAAAGGGATGGATGGATTTTGTTTTAGGCACCACAAAGGAGATAGGGGGAAGCAGAAAGCTAGGAAGACGAGAAAATATACCGACTTGAATGGGAATAATAGGGAGTAGGGAGAACATGGCGAGGGAATGGGAGGATATGGGATGACAGAAAGGAAGGACTGAAGGAAGGAAGAGACATAGAAATGACGGGATGAGAGGAAAGAAGGAAGAATATAGATATAACATGAAAGAAGAAAGGAAGGAAGGAAGAAAGAAAGGAAAGAAGGAAGGAATGAAGGATTAAGGAACATAGAAGTGACAAGAAACGAGGAAAGAAAGAAGAATATAGGGATAACATGAAGGAAGAAAGGAAGGAAGGAAGGAATACAGGGATAACATAAATTGAAGAAGGAAGGAAGGAAGGAAGGAAGGGTTACATGGCAGAAGTGAAAGGGAAGCGACTCACACTGACGGAGACCAAGTAATCATGTTACCTCGCTTGTAATTAACTGCATTATTACCGAAACACAATTGTTGGCTGAGGCGACCTGGAGCGGCGGTGGGACCTTGAGTATACGGTTACTGTCGCTGCGGGGGGAGCGTCCTGTGCTGGAAGGGAAAGAGAAGAGAAATGATAGGCGATATGGAAAACTTGGAAATGAAAGTAGGAACGAGAGGGATAACAAAAAGAAGAACTGGCTGCGATACGAAAAAAAAAAAGAAGGGACAAAGAAAGGAATGACAAGAAGAGAGCGATGAGATAAGGATAAATTTGAGCTGGGAAAGAGAAAAATGAGTGTAAAAAAGCATAGAAATGACGAAAATAGAGTGTAGCTGGAAGAGAAAGAGAAAAGATAGGAGATATGAGAAACTTGTAAATGAGAGGAAAAGAGATGAAAATAAGAACAACTGGCTGCAAAATAGAAAAAAAGAAAGATAAAGGAAGAGAGAAAGAGGAATGAAAAAAAAAAACATATGACGATGACAATGCTTAGCAGGAAGGAAAAGAGAAACGATAGGAGATATAAGAAACTTGAAAATGAGAGTAGATTAGAGAGAGACAACGATAAAAAGGACTGTTTAAGAAAGAAAAAGATGAAAGGAGAGAGAAATGAATGTAAAAAAAAAAAAACAGAGACATGACGAGAACAGAGTTTAGCTGGAAGGGAAAGAGAAGAGAAAAGATAGAAAATACAAGAAACCTGGAAATGAGAGAGATAGCGATAAGAACAACTGGTTTTAAAAAGAAAAAAAAGTTAAAGGGAGAGAGAAAGAGGAATGAATAAAAAAGGTAAGAGATGACGAGGATAAAAGTTACTTGACAAAAGAAAGATGAGGGGAAAGGGTAAACAAGAACCATATAAGAATGAGAAAGGAGAATGGGAAGGAGATGACAAGGAGAATTGTTAGCTGGGAAAGGAAAAGGTGAGAAGAGACAAAGGGAGAAATTAGGAGAGGAAATACATCGTCTGCGTGTGAGGGGAAATGGAGAAGTGGGAGACAAAAGGAAAGCCGAGGACGAGGAAGTTTGTGTGAGTGTAGGAGGAAAAGGGGAGGAGGAAACGGGGAAGAGACAATGAAAAGATAAGGATAATTTTGGAGTAAGAGGAAGATTAGTGGTGAAAACCTCGATGAGAGAGAGAGAGAGAGAGAGAGAGAGAGAGAGAGAGAGAGAGAGAGAGAGAGAGAGAGAGAGAGAGAGAGAGAGAGAGAGAGAGAGAGAGAGAGAGAGAGGTATTCATCTAGTAAGACATGCATTCATAAACAAACAGACAGGAATGGATACAGGAACAAAAACAGAGACAGAGAAACAGCAAGCGAGTGAAAGAGAATTGGAAAGAGAAGGAGAAACAGAGGAAGGCTTGTGGAAGAGGGAGGGTGGAGGGGGGAAGAGAGGCATGCTGCACCCCGCTATTCTATCCACGCTCACGTCTCCGCAATACAAGTTTAGCATACATTGACCTGAGCTTTGATCTCGGACAGCGATTTACATATCAAAGTTATAATCGCCGGCGCTCTCGTCTCACCACACCCACCAGCAACACCCTGCAGCCCTGCCAGTACCCTGCCTCGCTCTCCTTCTATCTCCTTGAGCCTCTCGCACCACACCCTATACCTCCCCTGCACCCTTTACTGGTGCTTCAGCCCACTCACAGAAACCTGCATAAAATTCTGATCTCTTTTCCCTAAACCCGAGAAGTTTTGGCATTTTTCGGTGTGAAACATTTGCACTCCTGTCGCGCGTCACTCAGCGTTCATAAATAGCGAGTGATAGCTCTCGCTCACCAAGGACAAGACACGCCTGCTGCTCACCCCTTCGTCAAGTGGAGGTTCTCCCATGCATGAGTGACAGAATGGCAAACAATCTGCCGCTGCCGTCATGCTGGGCGAAGGATATTAGTGAAGGTGCAATAAATAAGACAATAAAACGATAAAGATCTGTATTTCTACTCTAAAACTCTCTGGACCATCACAAGGACTAGTTCTAAAGACCACAGAGATTATAGACAGGGATCTCATTGGATGATAAGGAATTCTTATCAAACGACCACTAGAATCGTGAAAACACTCTTGAAAACCGTAATGACGTCCACTGCAGCCGTTATAACAGCTCCATATAAGACGCTTTAATGTTTAAGAGCACGACCTTCCATAACGAAACAATACTGAATAGATTCCATAATATACGCGTTTATCTTCTCTTACGCCATCGAGATCATCACCAGCATCAGCCACTGGGACAAGATTCTCCCCAGCCTCCTTTCCTATGTATAGAGGCATGGTGTGGTGCTCGCCAGAGAGCGAGTAAAATATTACACTTACTTCTACTGTGGTTAGAGTTTTCCCTCAATCTTTTAAGTTCTCTGGTCTACTTTTTAATATATCAGTTGTTAATTTTCACTAACATCAGCAGAGCAGAAAACTTAAACATTTAATAAGAGGAAGCAATTAATCAAGGGTACCAGAAAACACAATAAGAATAAACAAATCAGATGACTCAAATACACGAAGAGCAAACAAAACACAATCCTTAAATACTGCAACAATAAATATATCAAAAGACTGACAATAGGAGCAAATAAACACTAGGAGCAACCAGGCAAGATGACGTAAAGACAATAAGACTAAACATAACTAACATAAACACACTATAGGAACAAATACAAGTTACTAGAGGGACACAGGCGACCAGGCGAGGCGAGGAGAAGCGAGGTAGCTGTGAGTGGAAACTTGGAAAGGCTAGTGTCCCTTGGGTATCCAGCTCGGACTTTCATTTACCTCGCCCACACAACCCCCGCCTTGTTGCTGGCCTGTGATGAACACCCACATAGAAATTAATTAAAGCATGTGTGTGCCGGGGTAGGGAGCAGGGGGGACGGCTGGAGGAATAACTATAAGGCTGCCAGTTGGACGCAGTGGTGAGAGAAGCAGTGGCTATGAGTGGCCAATCGATGCTTCGTTGGATGAGCAGGCAAGGGTGACGCTCCGCAGATGAGGGGAGGGGCAGAGGTTACGGCATCGCGATCAGCGTGAAATTAAGGTCGTATTAATCTCGTTTCATTGATAATTAACCTGCCGTGCGATTATCCAGGTGGCCATTCTAAAATATATATGAATGTAGAATGATACGATGTGACAATCTCGTAAAGGATAAATACAATCCTATCGCAGTCCACTTATGAATTCCGCTGCTAAAATGAAAGGATGCATACCGGTTGTTATATTCGTGTGGATGTATACCTATTGAGGACGGTCTTCCCCTCCCTCCTCCAGCCTACCCATTTCACCCACACAGGGAAACGGTAACCTCTTTTTTATTTTTTTTTTTTTAATCTTTTATTTACGGGGAGACTTAAGGGAAAAGAAATATATCACTCGTAACTAAAACTCGCGTGTGAAGTTAGAAGGAAGTTATAGTACAGGTGAGTGAGTGAAGTTTAGTGTGTTATGACCATTTATGTTACTAATATTCCTATTTTCTATATATATTTTTTACATTTTATGATCTGTATTATCATGAGAACGTCACAACCTCTACTCTTCCTTCTCCTCCTCCTCCTCCTCCTCCTCCTCCTCCTCCTCCTCCTCCTACTACTACTACTACTGCTACTACTGTCACCAAAACCGCTATTACAGTACTGATACCATTATTATCACCATCACCATCTAAAACAACAACAGCAACAACTACTATTACTGCATACTACTACTGTGACCACCACCACCGCCACCACCACCACCACTACTGTACCAATATCATTAATAACAGCAATATTACATGAAAAGCACACCAAACTCATCACACGCCCACCTGATCCAGTAAATAGCTAAATAACTACAGAAATTACGATACAAATACGTATTTTTCCGTAATTACAGGAGCCTCCCCTTCGCTTCACAGATGGTGATGAATGGTGATGAAGAGAGAGGAGTGGTGAAGGGTGACGAGACGGTGTGGTGCTCGGTGGTGTAGTAATGATGGGAAGTGGCAGTCAGTGGTGGTGGTGGTGGTGGTGGTGGTGGTGGTGATGATGATGGGAAGGACGAGTGGTGCGTAATGATGACAGTAATAAAAAATAGTAGTAATAAAATAGTAGTAGAGGTTGTGGTGGTAAATGAAGTAGTAGTAGTAGTAGTAGTAGTAGTAGTGGAGGTAATAATAGTAGTAATGGTAATAGTAGTAGTAATGGTAGTAGTAATGGTAATAATAGTAGTAGTAGTAGTAGTAGTAGTAGTAGTAGTAGTAGTAGTAGTAGTCATAGTAGTAATGATTGTCGTAGTCGTAGTAGCAGTAGTAGTGGCCGCAGAAGCAACAGCAATAATACCAGTCATCTTCGTAGTAGCAGTCATAGTAGAAGAAATAACACCAGCACGAGTAGCAGTAAAGGAGGTAAGAGGAGGAGGAGCGGCAGTAAAAGTAGCGGCAGGACAAGTAGCATCAGGAACATCAAAAACAGTCATTCTATTAGCTTCAGTGGCTTTTATGGCCTTGGCGGTGGCGACGGTGAGCACTCCAGGGTGTGATACTGCGCTATGGACACACATTACGGCAGGGCGGGCACGTAACGGAGGCTCAGGCAGGAGTGTCAAGAAGAGGCGGTACGGCATTCTACTTCGGGACTTCGGGGCTTCACAGTGTGGCGTCAAGACTGGTAGGCGAGTGAGAGAGAGTCAAGGTGTAATTTGGGATAGGTTTGGTTAAGTAGTTTAGTTTAGGTTGTTAGGTTAGAGTATACTAGACTAGGAGTACAGGTGAAAATAAGCTAGGTGTTAGATAGGCTATTAAGATATTAAGGACAGGTTATAGTTAGCGCATTGGTTAAGATTGACTTGGTAAACGTAATGGTGATACAAATATTGAGGCATTGGATCTTGTTCGATGGATGGATGGATGGATGGATGAAGGAGGATGAGGATGAGGAAAAGGATGATGATGAAGATGAGGATGAAGATGAGGATGAGAAGGAGGAGGAAGAAGAAGAAGAAAAGGAAGAGCAGGAGGAAGAAGAAAAAGAAAAGGAAGAGCAGGAGGAAGAGGAAGAGGAGGAGGAGGATGAGAAGGAGGAAAAAGAAAAGGAGCAGCAGACAGATAGGACCTTCCTCCACCTCTCATGCTCTATTAAGTTCGTGAAAGTAAGCGGCATAGAGAGGCGAAGTGTGTTGCTTTCTTTCTTTCTCTCTCTCTCTCTCTCTCTCTCTCTCTCTAATGTTCTTATGTTCTTATCGTTCTTACTGTTCTATTCCTATTCCTCTTTTGTAAACGTCTGATTTTGCCTGTATGTATAGTCTGACGCCTGCCTTGGGCGTAATAAATTTATCAAACTCTCTCTCTCTCTCTCTCTCTCTCTCTCTCTCTCAGGAGTGATCAGTTATTAAAAAGGAATACGTTTTTCTGTTTGTCATTCATTTTGTTCGCTAAGAGAGAGAGAGAGAGAGAGAGAGAGAGAGAGAGAGAGAGAGAGAGAGAGAGAGAGAGAGAGAGAGAGAGAGAGAGAGAGAGAGACTACGATAACAGTCTGAGAGCAAACACGCATACACTAACTTCAGTTCATAAAGGACAATAAAAGACCAACAAAAGCAACAAGTTCAGAATACAATCGCAGTATCTTTTTAACAATAAAAGGAGGAGAAGGAGGAAGAGGAGGAGGAGGAGGAGGAGGAGGAGGAAGATAGGGAGAAAGAAAGTACAGGTATATACGAAAATCTTATGTAAGTACGCATTATTACCTCACCTGAACTAATTGAGCGCAGTAACCCACGTACCGTCACGCAGGAGGAGGAAGAGGAGGAGGAGGAGGAGAAGGAAGAGGAAAAGGAAGAGGAAGAGGAGGAAGAGGAAGAAGAGGAGGAGATAGAAGACAAAGAAAATTATGATGAGAATTAAGAAAATCACAAAAAAGAAAATAAAACACTAAAACAATCACCAAATTGCAAAAAGGAAAAAAATACAACTAAGCAAAGAAAAGAGAATACGAATAAGAACTTCAGAGAGAGAGAGAGAGAGAGAGAGAGAGAGAGAGAGAGAGAGAGAGAGAGAGAGAGAGAGAGAGAGAGAGAGAGAGATTACTCCTATCTTAGTCCCAAACACGCCTCGCTAGCTATGACCCGCATCGCCGTGGCCTCCGCAGCGCCGCTTTGTCTAACTCTGCAATCACGAGAGGCTAAACATTGACTCAGGCCTGAAGAATAGGAGTATAGTGGTGAGCAGGAGGAGGAGGAGGAGGAGGAGGAGGAGGAGGAGGAGGAGGAGGAGGAGGAGGAGGAGGAGGAGGAGGAGGGAGCAGTGAAACGAGGAAGGGGTACACGAGATATATACAATGTTCCTCAAATACGAATACTAACGTTAATTAGGATTAGTGAAAACAGGTGAAGGCAGGTGAACACAGGATCATCAGCGGTGGGCGGGAGGAGGCGGTGGTGGTTGTGTTTATCGTCAGTTACTCAAGCGAGAGAGGGTATAACGTGTTCGGTGGTGATAAGCTTCCCTCGCCGCCGCCTCTTCTTGCCCCGCTGATGCTGATGCTGATGCTGATGCTGATGCTGATGCTGATGTTGATGTTGATGTTGATGCTGATACAATGCTTTTGGCTCCGGAAGAATGATGTGTTGGTGTGTTTTATTGGTAGTTTGCTCTTTCTTTGTATCTTCTTCTTTTATTCTTTTCAGTACCAAGACGCTTTTTCATGTTCATTCCAGTTGATATTTGGTGATTTTGGTGATTTTAAACAGCTTTAGATACTTGTGTTGGGATTAGAATAGTGAAGATTCTGGCCATTAATCTTCCGGACTCCAAAGCTCCTTCCTATAAAGTAAACAAAATCGTCCAATCATACCCAAAACTCATGGTAAAAAAAAATGCGTCCCGGTACTGAAGGGGTTAAGGGAGGGGACGTATGTAGAATGTTATTGTTGTTACTACTATACTATTGTTACTACTACTGCTACTACTGCCACTCTCAGCTTGTGTTGTTAACTCTTTCTTGACTATACCCTTTAAACAGTCACCATCAATTATATGCTCACAATCTATCAATGTTCCCACTATTGTTTTCTAACCTTCACAGTTTTCTATACACATACAAAAGGATATATATAAATTCATTATTTCTCATCAGCATATTAACCAATTCATTTGCTATTACTCCTATGCACGTAACATTGCCTTCCAGTCTGAGCCCACTGTAACACGAGAACTATCACGTTTAAGAAAGTTGTGTATTTGAGATTTTATCATTGTTACTGTATGTTAATTGTACAGCCAAGGGCAAGCGTTACAATCATCGCTGTGTTCGTTCTTGTTCGGTGTTCAGATTTCTTTTTTTTTGTTAACCCCTTGAGTACCACGGCGCGTTTCCATATTCATTCTGTTTACTATTTGGTGATTATATACTGCTTCAGAACCTTATGTGAGTGATTAAAATAGTGATCACTGTGGACATTAATCTTCTGATCTCCACAGACTCTTCCTAGTGTCAATAAAATGATCTAATCGTACACAAATCTCAAGGTAAAAATGCGTCCCAGTATTGAAGGGATTAATAATATGTACGTTTCAGTAGGGACATGGTTCTCAGTCTTATGAATCTAGTGACGCTTTTTATACACGCAGGTTCAAACATATGTAATTACTTTTTATTTTTTCAAAGGTCATTATCTCGTGTGGTTATTGTTTGCTTATTGTTTACTGACCTGTTGGTGTCGAATAATAATTACTTGCTTCATGAAACAATGCGAGAGTTTATCCGGTGACTGGCAGTTTTTTTTTTTTTTAAGTGCATATCATCTTTGTATATCGATTGTTCATTGCGAGTTTCATATATGTGTAGTGTAGTAAAGATTTATATTGTGGTGTGACTATGCGACCATTGGGATGAATGTGCGATGGATAACGGATAGGTTGTAATCCATATGAACAACAAACCAGCTTTCAACATCTGCCTCAATGAACCTGGAGTAACGAGACACCTAATACATGTTCTTACTATCATAACCCTCTCAAGCAAACTTATATACACGTAAGAAAAAAAAAAAAGACTGTATAAAACCACTATTTCGTTTCTATTTTCCAACCTGCTTTCAACCTCTGTTTATTATTAGTTCTACACGTAACACGAAGTTCCAGTCTTACCTATGGTCTTTCTTATCTGTACACGCATCTTCCTACCTACTTGTAACTAGATCTACACGTAACACAGCCTCCAGTTCGATCCGCATCCACTTTCCATTTTCTAGATAGTGTTCAGGATTCGTACTTTCGATATTCGCTCTAATATAAGCAGATAGCAATATTTCGTTTCTTTCCAACTGATGCCAAATGTTATTTCCAACGTTCCCTTTGGAGTGCTCTCGTGTGTGAGTGGGTGAGCGCGCGCGTGCCTGCCTATGTGTGTGTACAATATTCAGAGTTCAAAGTGTACGTGGAATTATCTAGGTCACGTGATACACAGATGAACTTTCCTGCCAGGCCCGCGTACTGCAACATTTTTCCAGTCCGTCACAGCAACTCGAATCTCGCGTTCCCAGCCCCTGCGGTACAGCAAGGGGGAGCCACCACCATCGCCGCCGCCACCTCGTCGAGCACTCCAATAAACAAATGCTAATCGTGCGAAGGGGACGAAGGCTGCGGCGGGGGTGCGTCCACAACTATATACAAATAACCCACCACCAGATCGTTCGCAGCGTCAGTTTCTCTCGTATTCATATTATCATACAAAATGGTGCTTGTGTTCCCAGGAGGCGGCCAATACTACTGAATCAGAGGCTTGTCAGGAGCGTAGACAAGCGAGCGTGTCACTGGTGTGGTTTACTGGGCTGAGGAATAAAAGAGGGGCTGAGAGGGGGGTTGGGGTGAAAGGAACTGAGAGGTGATGCGAGTTAGGTGGAGAGGGAGATGAGGAGTTTCAGGCCGAGACAGTGACAATATTTCAGTTGCAAAACACGCATGAAGGCCAGATGGTGGTGGTGGTGGTGGTTCAGCATCAACACAGTGCTATATAGTAGTAGTAGTGGTGCTTGTTATTCACAGAGCCCTCGGTGTCTCAGATAATGATGGTGTGTTTTCGCAGGCACTTTAAATTGTTTTTAGATTACAACGCTTTTAGAGTCGTCAGGTTAATGAGTTGAATTAAGGTTGAAAGTTAGAAGTATCTTTGTTTTTCTGTGTATGTATTAATTTTTGTAATTGACTCTACCCTCTAAATATTCTTTGAAAGCGGCGTGGAAATAATAATGAAAAAAAATCCTCTCGTTCCCTAAATGATCTTTCCTCTCAAAACAATCTTGGTAAAAATATGGAAAGGTGGACGAATCATCAAAGAATCCTTGTTATTACTTATTTTCAGCCTCAATAATTTGCCTCCTCTACTCTTAGAAATTGAGTTATGAAAGTAATTCAACCTAATTTCAAACTCGTAGAACCTTCATCCACATCTCCCCTCCCCGAAGCCCCTTGCATCTTGGGGTGTAGCGGCGTCACCATAACAAAGACACACACACGCCAGACATCCTCCAACACGGCCGAGGCACACCACCTCCCACAACGCTATGTATTTATGTAAACCTTATGAATCCAAGTCAGCCACACACGTACTGTCATGTGTGTAAGTCTAAGTAACGTGTTCTCATCCCTCCCACTGTGTTTTGTGGCTTTCCTGAATTATAAGTCTTTTTTCTTTTCATCTATGGGCGGTTTCTTTGTATAGCTAACTACCGACGTGTTATAAGCAGATCAGGTAGCTTAAATCTGATGGAGGATCCGACATACTGGGAAATGCGTGAATACTGACAATGACTATAGTACTTTCTATGTTAATTGTTTCGTGAATGGCGGGAAAATTCATGTTATTATTCTTTGCAATCAAGTTCTTTTCACCGTCGCCGTCTAATCTCCCTCCTTGCCATGTCGAATATTCCTTAGCGGGCTTAGAAATAAACAAAATAACTAATAATACTTTTCCCAAATCCACAAAACAAACAATTCATCCGTTTGTGGAACCTTGACTCATCTCCGTCAAACCAACATATACTTCACAAAGCCAAACATGACAAAAACTACCCACCACTCCACAAAATCCCTCCCGTGCTTAAGAAAATCTCACACAACGACTCTCTTTTCCGCAGTAACTGTGCTACAAAATGTGGGTCTTGGCGGCTTAGTCTTGCTACAACATGCCGAAGACACCGCTTTACGTAACACGACACCCTTTAACTCGTCCCGGTCCTCTTCTTGGCTTCCACCCCTCCTTCAACCCCCCTAACACACGTACACGCACACGGACACACGGCAATAAACAGTCTCCAGGATCTCACCGTTGCCAGCAGCTCAGATGACGTCTGCAGCTCTTGTGACCGATTTCTGTCTGCTCCAAAAGACATCCACTTGCCACGTGCCAGAGGAGCCACACAGCCGCACCCTCTCGTACCCGACACGCCCTCACGAACACGCCACGGCCACGCCTCAGATGCCACCCTTTATCCCCTTTGCAGTACACAAACAAAGATTTAGCATATCACTAGATCCCTTAGCGCGCTGCCTCCATACAAAGGACTGAGTGTGTTGCGTCTACTTCAACCCTGTTACCAATCCCCGCCTCGCTTGATGCACCAGTAAACCAACTGACTACTTCTACCATTAATGAACCTCATGCACAAGCTACCGGGCGTGTTTCGTTGACGTCTTCATCATGTAAGCGTAGGGAAGACTGCACAGGTGTAACTTTGTGTACCTCGTGAAAAGAACGGTATACGTGAGTGAAAGCTTTTTAATTACTTTCTTATAGATGGTTTACAAAGTTAGCATGCATTTCTGTTGATCTTCTGAGGATAAGGAAAGCTATATAGGTGTAAATCTCTCATACAGAAAAAAATATACATGAATAAAAAACTTTACGTTCCTCTTCATACAATTTATTACGTAAACATTTGCTATACGCTGCAGTTCGTTTCTCTGTGTCGTATTCATGAAGAAAAACAACTGCCCGAGGACTGTTCATGTCCAGAGTTCGGAGCTCCGCAAAGAAAACGGAATAACAGATGAAATGGAAACTAACAGAGGGTTCTTCACTACCGTCTGTCGAAACCCAGTTCTCTCTCCCCCTGTACCTCTCCCCACTCCGTACTCCCTCTCCCCTGGCTGTCTCACACCTCCAGCTCGCTCTCATATTTACATAATCCATTTACATAATACCCTGTGATGCCCTGCTTCATCATATCCGCTGTCTTCCGCTCCGTCAAACCCCATTATTGTGAACCCAGCACACAACCACTCGCAACCACCCGCGTCGCCTCCTCCCCATCACAGAAAACGTGAAACTGGAAAGTAGCTTAACCGGATACTATGTTAAATCTGTGTCGCTTCAAGGTAAGCATCTGTGGCAAGTCTGAACCTTCTTTCCTCGCGTTCCTGGTTAGAAATGAGCGAAGGACAGGTAATGAGATTGATTAGAGAGGGTAAAATGAGGCTTGCAAATGGCAGTGGCGGAGGGAGGGAGTGAGTGAGTGAGTGAGTATTGAGTGAGTGAAAGAGTGAGATACTTATCTACCAAGCTAAGTGATTCGAGTTTTGCACATTTTATACGTCAAGGCAAAGCGATTATGTGACTGATCAATGTTGCCTTTTACAATAATGTTATGTCATCTTTATGATTTTACCTTTCAGAAATGTTCCTTTACGTTCTCAAGAGATTGTAGGTTCATGTATTGTATGAGATATTCGAACATAAAATTTCGGGAAAAAAAAAGAAATGCAAGTTTGAGGAAGCAACAAAAAAAGGACACGACACAAAAATGGAAGGTTAAAGTAACACACCTTCATAACAGCATAATTTCAAGTATTACCCGGTACTTTCAAGGCAAACCCTCTCATGTCTGGCCTTACCTTTCTGGTGTACCTTAATCAGCCACCCTCCTCCACGGTCGATGTCACCACTTGCAAGGCCCAATAAAGCAGGCGGTAGCGTGAGTGCATTTCGAGGCAGCCTGGCATTAAGACGGGCAGGTAGTGGCGGGAATCAAGCAGAGAGTGAGTGTGGCGTGTCTATCCTCACACCACACTCATGTTCCCTTAGCTATACACACGCTGCTATACCACTCTGATGCTATCCACACTCCTCGCCTACCCTACTATTCTTACCTATTCACACGTCCCATGAAGACACACTGTTCCTCTCTAATACAATGGGTTCTCACACCACGAATATCTCTTTAGTTTTCCACACGTTGCTATATCACTATCATGCTGTCCCTGCTAATCCACACACCCCTACGAATCACACCATTTCTCTCTAATATTCCTATAACAATTCACGCACCACTACGCACCACAACAACTATATCACTCTTCCGTGTTTAATTGCCACATTAACTACACACTCCACATTGCCACTGTCACCACACTGTTCCCCTAATTAACTTGCAACGTAATGAGAAAGATTAATTTCATCCTACATTGATTACTCGTGACACATTAAAATGCTAAAGAGGCAGAGGTGCGCAGAGGTGAGCATGTCAGGGTGTACCTATCAACCGCAGTATTAACCCCTTCAGTACCATGCCACGTTTTCATATTCATTCTGCTTACTATCTGGTGATTTTATACAGCTTCAGAAACTTATGTAGGGATAAAACCGTGAAGTCTGTGGCCAGTAATCTCTTGACCTCGATAGATCCTTCCTAATGCAAATAAAATCGTCTAATCATACCCAAAAATCATGGTAAATATGCGTCCAAGTTCTGAAGAGGTTAAGAAAATGAATTAGAGCATTTATGAATCAGTCTGCTCTGTCCTGTCTATCCTTCAAACAATAACTCCCTCTTCAAGATACTTGAAGATGATTATAAATAGCCCATTCCTATAAATATATTTTCAAGGGTGAGGGACTATTAAGATTTTTTTTATTTACGTAGTTTTTGTAACTTTCTGTACTTCTTAAAACATCTTTCATCAAAATTCCTAGAGAAGTACAATTAGTAGAGGTGATTATAAGTTCTCCAAATTTTTTTTTTGTTGGGGGCGGTGGGAGAGACAATCAAGTTTTTTGTATATATAGAGTTTTTGTAGCTCCTGGTCATGTATCGTTTCATATAACAATAAAATATAGAGTTTTCATACATTTCTTTCCTTAACATTGTTCACTGTCCTTCTCCCTTCTCTTATATTAAAGAGTTTCCATAACTGTTCCCTAACACAGTTTACTTTCCTTCTCTCTTACCTTACTGTTATTTCATCCTCTACCACTCACTCTTTTTAAACTCTTCCTCCTCCATTCACTCCACCACATACTCTCTTCCTTACCCTATACATCGCCTCATGCTTCCCTTTCTCTCTCATTCTCTCTCCCCTTCCTTCACCTCTCTCATAACCCTCGTCTCCATGATCCTCCTCCATTCACGCTCGTTCCTCCACTTTCCCTCCCAATCCCCCTCAGCCTCTTCACTTTAGCCCACATACCCTTTAACTGCCTCTCCTCTCATCCTCTCTCCCTTCCTCAACATCCATGTCCCTTCTTCATATCCCCTGACCCGCCGACCGCTTCCCCCTCACGCTCTCTCCAGTGATAAGAAGCGTAGAGGTAGAGAGACTGGAGAGTGAAGAGAGGAGGAAGTAGGGTTGGGAGGGTTGGGATGGCATGGGAGGGGGACGCGGCCTCCGATCTCACACTTTGGAGAGAAGGCAGAAATTCAGGCCATTCCCATGCTCTCCTTAACTTAGAGGAAGTGCTTCAATATAAAGTTTGAAATTTTATCCCAGAAATAGGAAGACAGATGCCAATGTGGTAGTGGGGTGGCGGTGGTGGCAGCGGCAGCAGCGGATCTTCTTCCTTTTCCTTACTCCTCCTTTTCCTCTCCCTTGCCCGCCCCCACTCCCTCTACCTTCTCCCCCGTGTGGGTTCCCTCTTTCTCCTCGAGGTGCGTGTGGGTTTCAAAAATCTTTGGCGATGCGACCGAGCGATGTTTTTCCGGAGGCTGCGGCGAAAGTTCGGACGGCGGAGGAGTGTTAGGTTTCCGCCGAAGGAAGGAAAGGAGGGAGGGAGGGAGGGAGGAATGGAGGGAGGAAGGGAGGAAAAAAGAAGTAGCGACGGCGGATTATGAGGGAATACAAATGCCGACGAGAATGTCATAAGGGAACGGCCAAGATTTCCCTAGACGGCCACTCATCATTAAAGAAAACGGGACTAAAAAAAAAAAAAAAAAAAAAAAAAAAAAAAAAAAAAGGTGGGTGGGGAAGGGAAGCCACCACCTCAAGACTCAACGCGGGTGAAGCAGACGGAAAGAATACTGAAGGTCTAGAGGCGAGGATTTCACGCCTTCCACACCGAACCAATGACGAAAGAGTCCAATTTGCATTTTTCCAACCAGGTGCCAGCTGCAGGTGTCCGGATGTGTGTGTGTGTGTGTGTGTGTGTGTGTGTGTGTGTGTGTGTGTGTGTGTGTGTGTGTGTGTGTGTGTGTGGATGTTTCTAGCACGAGGCATCACACCACACAATACTTGACTCAACATTAACTCCCCTCCTTTCCTCCCTCACTCCCTCCCTCGCTTCCTTCCTTCCTTCTTGCGCATCTACAAGTCAAGAGGGCGGGCGACTTTTGGATGTGTATGACAGGTGAAGCCTTGTCTCCTCTTATCATTCTTCCTCTACTACTACAGCTACCATAGTACTACTACTTTTTTTTTTCCATCCTCGAAACTTCCTCAGAAAGTTTGTATATAACCTATGTACACAGATATCTCACCCACCTACACACACACACACACACACACACACACACACACACACACACACACACACACACACACACACACACATATACAGTACGTAGATAATTTTTTTTCAATCCAAGTCATATTTAATAATTTTCTATTTTCTACCATCCATGCTTTTAATATCAATTACTGGCAAATCTCAATACATATCCAGTTTCATCCATCAATTTTTTTTTTCTCTCTCTCTCTCTCTCTCTCTCTCTCTCTCTCTCTCTCTCTCTCTCTCTCTCTCTCTCTCTCTCTCTCTCTCTTTCTCAATAACTATTCTACCTTATCTCCTTTTATTATGCAAGAGTGACCTATTCTGTTTCCTCACTCTGCCATTTGCTTCTCCTTCCCTTCTCATCCTCACCCATCCAAACTGAGGTAATCATGTGTGTGTGTGTGTGTGTGTGTGTGTGTGTGTGTGTGTGTGTGTGTGTGTGTGTGTGTGTGTGTGTGTGTGTTTATCTAGTTGTAGTTTTACAGGGCCTGGGCTTTATGCTCGTGTGGCCCCGTCTCCATATCTACACTTATCCAATCTTACTTCAAAAGTATGCACACTCGTTGCAGACACTACTTCTTCATTCAAACTGTTCCACGTCTCAATACATCTTTGCAGGAAACTATATTTTTTAACATCTCTCAGACATCTTCCTTTTCTCAGCTTTTTACTATGCGATCTTGTGCTTCGGATGTCATATTCTTCTCTCAGGATCAGTTTCTCATTATCCACTTGGTCCATTCCGTTCATCAATTTATAAACTTGTATCAGGTCTCCTCTCTCTCTTCTTTGTTCCAAGGTTGGTAGATCCATAGCCTTTAGTCTCTCCTCATATGTCATCCCTTCAAATTCTGGAATCATTCTTGTAGCCATTTTTTGTAGTCTCTCCAATTTCCTTATGTGTTTCTTTTTATGAGGGGTTCACACTACTCCTGCATATTCCAATCTGGGTCTTATTATAGTACTTATCAATTTCTTGTGTGTGTGTGTGTGTGTGTGTGTGTGTGTGTGTGTGTGTGTGTGTGTGTGTGTGTGTGTGTGTGTGTGTGTAAAAACAAATCTCAATATATTTCCAGTTTCATCCATTTCATCTGTCTATTCTCTCTCTCTCTCTCTCTCTCTCTCTCTCTCTCTCTCCACACGATTCATTCCAAGAGACATTTTCCCTGACCATAGCGAGCGTTCCATTCCCGGAGTAAAACTTAAAAGGGTTCACTCGACTGATCAAACAACGACACTGTTCCTCCTCTATTTCCCTTACCTCTCCTCCTCCTCTTCGTTTTTCACATTTAGCGCCCTCGCTGCCGACCAGGCGTCCCTCAAGGCATTCCAGAGTCGGTGTTGAGCTCGATTACATAGTTTTCTACCCAGTAGTTTGGCTGCTTAACTATTGACTCAGTAATTACTTCTTGTTGCTCTGCTCTAACTGGATCAATTGTTGTTTTAGTTTCTTTGTTTTAGTTTTTGGGCTGTGTTCTGCTGATAGATTTTTCTTTTCGTTTGTGTCTGTTTCTCTCTCTCTCTCTCTCTCTCTCTCTCTCTCTCTCTCTCTCTCTTAAATGTCAGTATATTATTATTCTGTACATTATAATTATTTCATAAGAAAAACATTCAGTGAGAGAGAGAGAGAGAGAGAGAGAGAGAGAGAGAGAGAGAGAGAGAGAGAGAGAGAGAGAGAGAGAGAGAGAGAGAGAGAGAGAGAGAGAGAGAGAGAGAGAGAGAGAGAGAGAGAGAGAGAGAGAGGGGTGGAAGGATAGACACAAAAACAGAAACAGACAGAATTTAACTGACACACACACACACACACACACACACACACACACACACACACACACACACACACACACACAAAGACCTATTAACGTCCAGGATATCATGTTTAAGGCAAGGGCTGTGTTTGTTTGTCTGGTATAGAGAATTGTTTGCTTTTCATCTCTCTCTCTCTCTCTCTCTCTCTCTCTCTCTCTCTCTCTCTCTCTCTCTCTCTCGAAAAATCACAAAATTGTAACTGAGAAAAAAATGAACAGAGAAAGAAAGAAAGAAAGAAAGAAATACAAACTAATCAACAAACTCCAAATACAATTAAAGTTTCATTCACTTCAGTCTTCCTTCAATCTTATCATGCTCTGTTCCCTGACTGAACGAAAATGAAGAGTTCCATTATGTAGCAATATTCTCCATTCTCTTTTTCCACTCCTGCACCTCCGGCCAAGCTCTGAATAATTGCCCTAAAGGAGGAAGTGTGTTGTATCCCTGTTTTCTTTCTTTTTTAGTACGGCGCAGTGAGTTATGTTCTCCTTACTCTTGTCTATACCAGTCGTTACTCTTTCCTTCCTTTGTCACTTGGCGCTATTGACACACGCTCCTTTTTGTTTCTCTTGGTTTTATATTACTGATCCGTCTTGTTTTCTTTTATAAGTGTACGCTATATATTACTACTACTACTACTACTACTGCTACTACTACTACTACTACTAATCCTACTGCTATTAATTCTACTTCTACTACTACTGCTTTTGCTATTCTGTCTCCTTTCTGTCTTCTGTTATAAACATATCCTGTCCGACCCTTTTCATCGTCTATCATTTCCTTTCATAATGTTTTCTTTGTCGTTCTTCACCTATTCACTAACACACACACACACACACACACACACACACACACACACACGGCCCGGTAGCTCAGTGGTTAAAGCGCTGGCTTCACAAGCCAGATGACCGGGGTTCGATTCCCCGGCCGGGTGGAGATATTTGGGTGTGTCTCCTTTCACGTGTAGCCCTGTTCACCTAGCAGTGAGTAGGTACGGGATGTAAATCGAGGAGTTGTGACCTTGTTGTCCCGGTGTGTGGTGTGTGCCTGGTCTCAGGCCTATCCGAAGATCGGAAATAATGAGCTCTGAGCTCGTTCCGTAGGGTAACGTCTGGCTGTCTCGTCAGAGACTGCAGCAGATCAAACAGTGAATTACACACGCACACACAGTCTCTCTCTCTCTCTCTCTCTCTGTGTGTGTGTGTGTGTGTGTCTCGGTACTCTAAGAGGATCCTGAGAAAAGTTTGGTGTTTTCAGGCACTTGAAGGGACCCAACCAGGATGTGTACGTTTGTGTGTGTGTGTGTGTGTGTGTGTGTGTGTGTGTGTGTGTGTGTGTGCGTGCAGGCGCGCGTGCACGAGCGTGTGTGTTACAGGAATACCAGAAACACCAAATATAAATTGTAAACTAGTGACGCACTCATATGCATGCAGGAAGGCAAGCAGGAAGGTGTGCACACACGCACGCACGGACACATGCACGCATGGAAGAGCACTCACACACACACACACACACACACACACACACACACACACACACACACACACACACACACTTCAAAAGGTTGCATGCTTGATGGAAGGCATAAGGGAAGCATAGCGTATATATTCGAACATAATATACATAAACATGATACATACCTATCCCTGCCCCCTCACCCCGCCTCCCACACACAAACGCGCAACACTCACAAACATGAGTGGTAAACTAAAATATAAATAACAATAATTACCTCACCATTTCCACCGGATTTCCGACGCATGGAGAGAAGGAAGGCAGGCACAAGCACAAGCACAAGCTACACAGGTAACAGACACACAGGTAACAGGACCGGGTAGCCTAAGGACTTGATTAACATGGATTTCCTATAAGAATCACAGTCTTACCCAACACACAAGTTCCTGGAAGGCGCAGTAGTGACGCCACCAGCGACATCACAGTGACGTCACTCAATTCCCGGGTCTCTTCTGGCCAATCCCAGAGGTCACGGCATCCTAAACAGCCAATGGGCTTTCGGGATATCATCGACGGGAATAATTCTTGACGAGTACTACTTTTTGCGAGTCTGGCCGGGACAAGTGGGCCCCGTGGGGATTTCCGGCGCCGAATCACATTGCGGCGAAGGAGCAAGTGGCGTGGAAATACGAACAAAAACCCGTGAGATGTACGAGGCGTGTGTGTTACTGTGTCTTTACTGCATATTGGTGGCAGGGTTAGGGAGCGACTACCGAGGGGCGAAGAGCATGGGATCTGCTCGCTCTGCCGTGACACTTAATTTATCGCCTCAAAAAGTAAGAATTAATGAGTATTTATCTGCTGCGTCGGAAGATTCACGTTACGGATACCAATCACAGGTGTGCGTCCAAGGAACAGCCAGGTACGCGTGCACAAATGTTAGGCTCCGACACACACGTAACGCGGGACGGTACCGCTAACGTGAATCTTATTAGTAAGGTACTTTGAGGGTAATGGTACGGAAAGAGACCGCGGCACGTGCAACAGATGAAGAACAGACGAAAGGTACGTTAGTAATAGGTGGTGATTAGTAAAAATAGTCGCGTATGGGTCAGTTGAGACTAATGGCACTAAATAAGACGAGTTGTGTACCAGGCAAACTGAAGGTAATAGACGTACATTACACAATTCTGGCACATAAAACCTGCCAATGACTAACGAAAACTGTGCTGCAATATTAGAAAGAGAAAAAAAAGAAAGGAAAAACAGAAACAATAAATACATATGAACATGCACAAAGCTCCACCAATATAACACAAGTGCGGTGAAAGAAAGACAAGACACGCACCGCAATATTCCAGCTACAATTATAAGACGTAGAAGAAAAAAAAAGGTAAAAAGCTAATCATGTCACAGTTCCGTCACTACTCAGGTGCACTTGAGAGGGCAGGTAGAGGAAGGCACGCCAGGTACGCGGCGGCCTGGTCACTGGTCACGGTACCTGTCCATTCATCACCAGGCAGGGACGCCGTGGCCCAGGTAATACTGGCAGCCATAATTTCATTTCCTCGCCCTGCTTTTGTGTCGAGTTCATTTTCATTTTTTTTCTTTCAAATATCAAATATCTCTCTCTCTCTCTCTCTCTCTCTCTCTCTCTGCGTCGCGTGATTTCTCTTCACATGTGGCGAGGGTTGCGTCACGATATGCTTGACTTACTCGCTTCTTCCTCCTTCCCTCCCTTTCTCCTCGTCCTCCTCCTCTCTACCACTCCGCTCCTCCGTACACCCACACCACCACTTTTTTTTTTCAATAATTCTGACTGATGATAATAAGGTTACAGCAGGAATCACACACACACACACACACACACACACACACACACACACACACACACACACACACACAGCACGGATTCTCCCTATACGCCACGTGACATCCGAATAGGTAGCGGGAAGGGAAGATATTAGACCTGAAATATTACGATCATATAAAAAGAAGGCTACAGGTGATAAACATGAGCGTGACAGATGCTCACCTTTCCATTACAAGTCTCTAAATTTATACGTCATACTGTTCAATTTTTTTCTCCTTGCATTTTTTTTTTTTTTCGCTATTCATTCTTAATATATTTTTACTCTATTTTCTATATTCTTAACGAAGGGACATCATATTAAGACTATATTCACATGTCTCACTGCATGCGATGTTTTTGTTGGTATTGCTTTCTTCCATTCGCTGTTTACTATTTACCTTTGCTACATGTAATTCATCCATATTCCTTATTTTCTACGGAGAACACCGCGTCAAGTCATCCACACCAAGGGCGAAGCGAGGCAGGTCCGCAAACCATAATTCCATAATTCCAGCCACTTAATTAAGAATATTTTATAATGCTTCTTATGCTATTTATAAGTTGAAAAAAAATATACAACCAATATCAGGAACGGAGCGGTAATAACAATTTCACCACGATATGCAACAATTAACATTAAAACATTTATAAGTGTCTACAAGGATAAAAAGATTAATAAGAAATCATTTTGCAACTCCAACCCAGTAAAATGTTTGACGGTGGTAGCACATCAAGAAAAAAGGTCTCGTGGCGCATAGCAATTAAGGAAAGATGCGCCAAAGAGCAATGAAAGGTTAATCTGTTAAAATGCACAGGGATAACAAGCAGACTACAAGGACACACAGACGGTCAAACACATGTACATCAAATGAACACAATGAAACAAAATGCAGAGTCTCCGGAAACACAAATCCTTTCCTGATAATATTCTTCTGTGTGTGTTCGAGTGACTTTCAACATTTCTTGAACTAATTCATACCAAAGTCCCACAAAATCTTATTCTTTAAAGTAAAACTCTCTCTCTCTCTCTCTCTCTCTCTCTCTCTCTCTCTCTCTCTCTCTCTCTCTCTCTCTCTCTCTCTCTCTCTCTCTCTCTCTCTCTCTCTCTCTCTCTCTCTCTCTCTCTCACTCTCTCTCTCTCTAATCATATCATTTTATCATCCAGACGCCAAAAATTAGTAAGGCATGAAGGGGGTGTTTTTACCTCACACGAGTATACGAGTCCCAGGCGACCTTCCCTCCAGAGACCCCCGTGCCACTGGGCTTAATCCACTGTCACATCATCATCTCTCTCTCTCTCTCTCTCTCTCTCTCTCTCTCTCTCTCTCTCTCTCTCTCTCTCTTCTTCTATTCCTTATTATTAGTATTTGAATTCAGTTAGTTAGTACAAGAGTCAATTACAAACCAGCAAACTAGCAAATTAGTCAGCCAAAGAGGCAGTTAGTCTTTATGCTAGTAAGTCAATGAATAGGAAGGTCGTTCTTTCATTCATTCAGTCAGTAAAGCAATAATTCAGTTAATACTTGAATTAAGAAAGAATTTTCCGGTCAGTACATACAAAAGTTATTTATAAAGAGGCAAAATATTGTTAAGGTAATAAATCAATCAGTAATTAATTTAGTCTTTATTAAACAAAAATGTAATAATTCAGTCCATCAGTCAGTAGTTGAATAAAAGGAAGTCTACACAAGGCTTAAGAGATCAAGTCAGTAAAGGGGCGAATCTGTTTGGCAGATTATCGCTTCTCGTGATAACCCGCGGCTCAAAGGTGCTCACAGGCGCTCAATGTTGCCGTGTTGACGAGGACGCGGATTATATTTGTGTCACTCCCACTCAGTCCTATTGCTGTTGAGTTTTACCTTAGTTATTTTCGTCAGCCGTTTTCAAGAGGGTAATAAAATCGAGCCAGATCTATATAAAAATCAAATAAAAGCGCACACCAGAAATACACAAGCAGCTAAAAGAAGCAAATCCATCCTAGCAATCTGCAGCAACCACCCCTAAACTCACCTCAACCTTAGCTAAAAAGTGCTTGACGTCAAGAAAGCTTCATATACACACTTTTCCTTTCACAGTGACAGGCCACCATAAGACCGGGGAGGCGGGTCACTGAGCTGAACGAGGCAGGGAAAAACGACCCCACGAGCACTTCTAGAGCCGCGCAGACGAAGCGTTCTGCTCTCTTCCTGACGAACAACACAAAGAGCGTCATATGTAGGCTAAATTAATATTATTTTCTCCTTGACATGTCTGCTAGTTCGTTGTTGCTAGAGTGGGCAGCCAACAGGGACAGGAATAAGGGGGGAGGAGAAGCGGTATAAAAGTTGTGGTGGTGTATTTCACGCTTAAAAATGAGGAGCAAAAGAAGCGATAAACAATGAAACCGATGTTTGAGAGATGTGCAGCCACACATGTTACAAAATTAGCAAGCACCTAACTGAATAACAAAACTATGCCAGAGAAAGAAAGAGAGAAAAAGAAAGGCAGAGGGAAATAGACAGACGCACACACACACACACACACACACACACACACACACACACACACACACACACACACACACACACACACACACACACACACACACACACACACACACACACACACACACACACACACACACACACACACACACACACACACACACATACACACAGAACAAGATCTATGAATATGTGCTATTGATATCAAAGAAAAAAAATGCATAAAAATAACAGAAACACAGGCAAGTTACGTTTTACATAGAGATGAAAAAACAGGGAAGGATTGTTAAGTCCATAAACGAAACGGAAAAAAAAGAACACTCAAGTAAAGATGCAAAACAAGATCTCGGCATATAAACTGATGAAAGAAACGATAATGAAGAAAAAACAATCATAAAACACAAGTAGGATGGGTCACGTGTGGGAAACGACAGTGAGTGGTAGTGAAATTGTTTGCAACAATACCCAAAATTTTTCCTTCCCGACTGAGCCTGGCCGCGCGGTGCCTGCCAGTGTGGCGTGACCCGTGGATGGTGCTGACGAGATAATCTATTTACAGTTCTGAGTCTTGTGGCAGCTACGAAGAGGGATAATGAAAAAAAAAATGTCTTGGCAATGTCTGAGGATGAGAGATGTGGGAAATCCTGTGGTGTAAGAGGAATGTGGAGGATATGAGGCATGTGGTGTGGGGTTGGGAGTATAGGCTGGCAATGAAGTATGGGTGACAAAGAATGGAGCTGTGAACTGGCCCTCGGGATGGAGATGCGGGTTAGGTCTGAGTGGTGGGGCTAAGGGGTGGGTCTGTGAGGGGCAGCCAGCAGGGGAGGGTCAAGGGCAATGTGCGGAAACCGAATTGCTATTTGTGGGTATAATGTGTCATTAATTAGCGAATACGTTCACCGTCCGCTGATCAAAACACATTCAATGAAGCAATTAATTTCGGACGTCTTGCAATTAAAAACTTGAAAATAATCAGAACATTTCTTTGTAGCATTAGTGGTGCAACACTGTCGGCGTTGGAAATAGCATTACTTTTACTTCTTTCAAGTCTTGTAAGAGAGAGAGAGAGAGAGAGAGAGAGAGAGAGAGAGAGAGAGAGAGAGAGAGAGAGAGAGAGAGAGAGAGAGAGAGAGAGAGAGCTCATATCCACGTATCCGTCAGCAAGTACGTGAGTAATTAATACAAAACAAATATATTTAACACTCAAACAATCACTTTTGTCTCACGCAGGGTAATTATTATCATTCCATTAACGAAGCGTTTCGCATTATTCAACGAGCTTTTCATGGCGATATTTTAATTAGCCGAGAGCAAAACATTAAATATATGAATGCATTAATCAGACGCCCTCGCTGCTATACTGACGAGAACTGCGACTGGGGAGCGAGAACATCAACACCTCACATCACCTTCTACCTCACTGGGATGTGCAGGGCGCCAGGGACATCAGACGCACCACCTCCCATCTTACATATACACCACTTGCCTTCAGACATCCTCGCCCACAGCATCTCTATTGCCCATATCGGTTATAGCATATCCATTCAAATTACCCACACCAACTCCCTCTATCATACCAGTCACGTCAGTTATAGCATCTCCATTCAAATCACCCACACCAACTCTCTTTATTACACCAGTCACACCAGTTATACTACCTGCATTCAAATACCTCCATTCAAATCACCCACACCATCTCTCTCTATCACACCAATCACACCAGCTATACCACCTCCATTCAAATCAGCAACACCAACTCTCCTCACACCACCTGGATACACCACTTCACGCCAGCCACTCCAGCTACAACACCTCTACTATTACTCCAGCCGCCACAGCTGCATCACATATCAAACGATAAACAACAACACCATCTCTTTTTTACACCAGCCAAGGATATACCATTTCACTTCACGTTTGCCTGAAAAAAAAAGATAAATAGATAGTTATTTTGTTGTAGTGTTTCAGCCATACCAGCCAGGTATTTTTTTTCCTCTCATTTCTCTTCGTTCATATTTTTTTTCTATATTTTTTCGTCTCTCTCTCTCTCTCTCTCTCTCTCTCTCTCTCTCTCTCTCTCTCTCTCTCTCTCTCTCTCTCTCTTTCTCTCCATTTTTTTCACTCTTTATCCTTTTCTTCATATTTTTTCCCTCACTCTTTCACTCTTCTCATTCACTTCCCTTCATTCCAGAACCACTGTCTCAACATGCCAGTTATTTTCTTCCTCACATTTCTCTCCGTTCATTTTTTTTTTCTATATTTCTTCGTATCTTAATCTCTTTCCATTTTTTTCCTTCTTCATCCTTTTTCTCCATATTCTTTCTCTCACCCTTTCACTCTTCACATTCACTTCCCTTCATTCCAGCACCACTATCTCATTTCACATTAACAGGAGCCTCACCACCATCAACACGTAAAAACACTCTAGCTACACCAATTCACTTGATATCAATCGCACTACCACCTGACGCGCTGCACCAACCCGCCAGTCCAGAATAAAGGCCAATTCTGATGAAGGAACAAAGGACACGTATTCCTAGATCATGCCTTTCACCGGGTGTCAAATGTCTACTCTGGTAAGTGGTTAGAGGGGAGACTGTCCTTGCTCACGCAGTTGTGTCACCTATTCGCAGATCATTTAGTTACTTTTCACGTGTATTTATCAAGAGGTGAAATTCATTGGATACGTAATGAGAAGAAGAAAGATAGACGACACAAGTTCAGCAGGGAGAGTGACACGTAGGAGAGCAAGAGACGGACAAAGGGGAAAATATGCACGTGGAAGAGAGAACAGTAGGAAACGGAAGCTGGATATTTGTTGTAATTGACGAGAGAGAGAGAGAGAGAGAGAGAGAGAGAGAGAGAGAGAGAGAGAGAGAGAGAGAGAGAGAGAGAGAGAGAGAGAGAGAGAGAGAGAGAGAGAGAGAGACAGGTGATATTCTACAGTTGCCATCATTGTCAGTAAAGGCTCAACACATCGGTAAGGTAAGCATCATCATATACAAATTACGGAAGTTCCATCTGTTTCGTGACTAACACAATCACATTTCTGCTTTCCTTGTGCGCTAACAAGACAAACCAAAGAAATAAAGAAATAAGGAGGTGAGTTAGAATAATTAGTATGTTTTCCATGACTAACACAATCATATTTCTGTTTACCTCGTGCGCTAATCAGACCAAAAAAAAAAAAAAAAAAAAAGAAAGAAGAAAATAAAGAGGTGAGTGAACACAATTAATTATACACGACACAGCCAAAGATAGACACTGCAAACTTACATTCCCTACTCGACGTTATTATCATCATTTTATTTCCCAGGCAACAGCTTTGTGGCCGCAGAAACTCAAGGAAGTTCATAAAATTAATCATAAATATGACGTCCTAATTAGCGGTTGGGAAACTGGAAGAAATAAACAACAAACTTCAACTTTATTTCTTGGGGGACGAATGCGCAAAAGTGGAGATGGGTGGAGAGGGGGAGAAGGAAGAGAGGGAGAGAGAAAGGAAGGACAGAGGATAAAAGAAAGGGATGGAGGAAAAAAGTAAGAAGAGGGAAAACAACGTTAGGGGGAGAAAGAGAGGACCATTGAAGAGGAGAAAAGAGAGATGTGTGACAAGGAAAAAAAGGAGGGAAGGTAAAAGAGAAATAGACGATGGAGAGGGAAGGGCGAAGATGACAAAAGGAAAGGGAAAAAAAAAAAACATCGGAAGAGGAAAGGAAGAAAACGGAGATAAAGGAAGGGAGAGAATAAAAGGAAAAGAGGGGGAAATGCAAAAAAAAAAGGAGGAAACGGACAAGAAGACATGAAAACAAGAAAAAAATAGAAAAGAAAAGACAAGAAGGGGAAAAATATATGAAAAAATAAAACAAAGGCTAAGAAAAGACAAAAAAAAACAAAAGAAAACGAATACAAGAGGAGAAAAATATAAAAAGAAAGCAAAAAAGGACAAAAATGAAGAAGAAAGAGGAAAGAAGCAAAATAAAAGGGATAAAAGGAAAGGAGAAGACAGAAGACATCACGCGGCGCCACACATTTCACGTTTCCCAAAGCGGCGCGTGGTGGTGACAAGCTAAGTGTTATTAATGACAGATTCCCTTGATTAATAACGCTTAATACTCGACCGGGAAATGGCAGCCCCTGATGATCTTGTTACGAATACCACAAAGAAAACGGGGAAGAAAACGAGGAGTCACAAGCAGGAGGGAGGGGAGGGGAGGGGTGTCTTTTGTATTTTTTCTTTCATCTAACTCATCGGATCTTTGGAGTTTAGTTTATGTGAGTTTGTGTGATTTTATTGACTAATGTATGTTTTCTTCTTTATTATTATTTACTGTATCTTTTTCCAGGTTTACGTCAATTTCATATTCTTGTTCTTACTCTTGTTATTATTGTCATTTTGCTGATTTGCATATAACATCTCCAGCAAATCAACATGAACTTAAACTGGCTTGATAAAATATAAAAAAGAAAAAAAGTACAGATAATGAGAGAGAGAGAGAGAGAGAGAGAGAGAGAGAGAGAGAGAGAGAGAGAGAGAGAGAGAGAGAGAGAGAGAGAGAGAGAGAGAGAGAGAGAGAGAGAGAGAGAGAGCCTCATAAGACACTTTTTTCATAACACATACACACACAGACAACCGCACTCACACCCATACCCACACACACACACACACACACACACACACACACACACACACACACACACACGCCATGAACACTGACAAGAGAAAAGAAGAGAGCCAGGAATGACAGGCTGAGATAATGAAACGCGATCTGATTGACACATTAACTGATTGATTCACGAACAGAAAGGTCGCGTGACGTAGGAGTGTTAAACAGTTCACACCTCCTCCACCATTACTGAAAGTGATGAACGATACACTGCTACAAATTGTCTTGGTGTTTTAATGTATGCTTTCTATGTGCTCTATGCTCTCTCTCTCTCTCTCTCTCTCTCTCTCTTACATAGTTTATTTACTTTGATGCATTCTCACTTTCCTGCAAAAATAAAAACAACAACAACAACAACAACAAAATCAACTACAAAAACAACAAATCCATAAGCAATAACACCATCACCAACAATAGCATTCCCACCACCACCACCACCACCACCACAAACCAGACACCGCTACCAGTCTAAGTGCTAAGAAATGGAATCAAATCAACATTTTGTGCAAATCGACCACTTAGCTATAATTCCTTGGATGGTTAATTCACGCGTGGCGAAGCATAAAGTGGGCTGAAGGTCGCGCCTGACACATGAAGGGCTGGGAACGAGGAAGTAGTAAAGAGACAGCGATTGAGAAGCACGTGAAGTTTTAAGTACATATTCATAAAACACTTTGCTCGCTCTCCCCCCCTCCTTCTCTCTCTCTCTCTCTCTCTCTCTCTCTCCATGACTACTCTGAAAGGTCACAGAGATGACCAACCACGTTCTCATCAGTGTTTCTCCCTATAACAACGTAGAAAGCTTGTTGATCTGTCGCTAGAACGATAAAAAATAACACACTTAAGAATCCGAGTAACTTCATTTATGCAAAGCCTTTTGATTGTAAAGGAGATGCCTGAGAAAATAGTAGTTAACCCTTTCAGTACCGTGACGCGTTTTCATATTCATTCTGCTTACTATTTGGTGATTTTATACAGCTTCAGAAACTCATGTGGGAAATTAAAATAGCAAAGACTTGGGCCATTAATCTTCTGCCCTCCATAGACCCTTCCTAATGTCAACAAAAAGGCCTAATCGTAAACAAATCTCAAGGTAAAAATGTGTCCCTGTGCTGTAGGGGTTAAATAGACACTTCTTTTTCTGCCTCGAGGCGTCTCAGAACCTTTAAGTGCTGAACGCCGCTACATGACTCTTTAGTTGCGAAAAAAATATCATCCTGTTATTTCATTAGTGCCACTCCTTATACCTGGTTGAGGTGAAGTGAAGGAAAGAAATAACGAAAAGAAAATAGGAATAAGAGAAAGCAGTGGAGAGAAAGCAAACGAAGAAGACAAGAGAAAGAAGTATGAAAAATGAAAATAGGGATAAAAAGGACTGCAAGATGAAAGAAGAGAGAGAGAGAGAGAGAGAGAGAGAGAGAGAGAGAGAGAGAGAGAGAGAGAGAGAGAATATGGCAGAATGGAGATGAAAGAGTAAGACAGCAGGGGAGGGAGGGAGAAAGAGGAAGGGATGGATAAGGAGGGAAGGAAGGAAAGGAGGGAAGAGGATGGGACAGGGAGGGAGGGAGGGAGGGAGGTAGGGAGGGAGGGAAAAGAAAGAGTAAAGTCACGCCACACACAAAACAAGAAACAAGAAGCAAGAAAGTTAAATCGCACACGTGAAAGCAAACGAAAAAAAAAAGTAAAGGGGAAAGGAAGAAGGAAAACAAAATACCAAAAACAAAGAATGACTAATAAAAGAAAAAAAATAAATAAAGATTAACCAAACACCATCAAGACCTAATGACAACATACGTGACAGAATGGAAAGAGAAAAGAAGGGAAGTAGTTAAAAAAATGTAAAAGAAAAAGTAATACACAGACAAAATATTATTAAGTACATGTTTGGATGAAAATGACAAAAAAAAAAAAAGATGAAAAAAAAAAGAACAAATGAATAAATGAAACAAAGAGGAATGAATGAAGTAAAAAAAAAAAAAAACGGAAAAAGAAAAAGAAAAAAACACACACACACACACACACACACAAAAAAACCTCTTCTACATCTTTCTACACGTATTTTTCTGCAACTTTTACTGAACACCGCCACCACAGCTGGAAGAGAAAGAGAAACGAAACGGAACTAGGAAAAAGAACAAAAAAAGAAAAACACAGACACAACATCACCACAATAACACTCAATGCCTCAACACTTCTTACACGAAGCCATTCTGTCCAACACCCCCGCCACCACCACCACCACCACCATCATCACCACCACCAACACTCACCCCATACACCATTTCCTCCACAATAGAAAAAAAGAGAAAAACAAAAACAAAACCAAACACAACACGAGCCTTCCCACCACCACCACCACCGCCACCACCAGAACAACAAGAGCAGCAGCAGCAGCAACAACAGCAACAGCAGGAGTTGGAGCAAGAGGCAGCGGAAAGCCATAAAGCTAGAATTATTGCGGCACTTGGGAAAAATCACATCATTAAAAACACATAGCGAGGGGCGTGTAGCCGAAGCCAGGGTCAGGTGCAGGGGTCGGAAGGCAGTGTCCACGGGCACGTAAGGTGGTCGTTAGAAGGCCACGCTGCCGACCACCTGTCCGCGCACCACACATTCGGATCTTTGAGTTGCCCCTTGCGTGACGTCAGCCGCTAACTCTCTCCCAGCCAGACAATCAAACAGGGTTGCCAGCTCGAAGGGAAGAAGGGAAGAAGGTGCAGGAGCGGTGAAGTGAAGGCTGAGAGAGGGAAGTGAAGGAGAAGAAGGAGGAGGAGGAGGAGGGGAAGGGACAGTGGAAAGAGGATATGGACTAGGAGGAAATGGTGGTGGAGAAGGAGAGGGGGAAGGGGAAACGAGAGAAGGTGGATGGGAAGGGAGAGAGAGGAAGTGAAGGAAGACTAAGAGCAAGAAGAGGAGGAGAAGGAGGAGGAGGAGGAGGAGGAGCAGATGAACAGAGTGGCGTGGCTTCACTTTTCCCAATACAAAACTCGAACCTCCGAGAGGAAAAGTTTAAAGAAAAAACACAAAACAAAAAAGGAAAAAGAAAGAAAAACAGAAAGAAAGAAAGAATGAATGAACAGAAAAAAAAAACATTGAGATCTTAGCCAATCATGAGACTGAGAGATTTCAACATCCACTCTCTCTCTCTCTCTCTCTCTCTCTCTCTCTTCAGTGCAAACAGGAAACCATTGGCTGCCCAGTTCCTTCCTCGTGTAATTATAGATGAAGCAAAGTCAAGAATACAAGGTCAGCGAGAGAGAGAGAGAGAGAGAGAGAGAGAGAGAGAGAGAGAGAGAGAGAGAGAGAGAGAGAGAGAGAGAGAGAGAGAGAGAGAGAGAGAGAGAGAGAGAGAGAGAGAGAGAATACCTGATGGAGAGGAAGGACGAAAATGGAAAGAAAACATAAGGAAACAAATAAAAGACCAAAGGGAAAAATGAGAGAATGAGAGAGAAGATGACTGATGGAATAAAAGAAAGGAAGAACGAAAATGGAAGGAAAACATAAACAAAAAAAAATGTATGATAGAAATGAGAAAGAAGGCAAGAGATAAAGAAAAAAAAAACAAGAAAACTTTAAACAGGAGCAGAGGAAAAGAAAGGAAAATGGGGGTAAGAAAGTGAGGAGGAAATGAAAGTAGAAAGAAAGATAAGTCGAAAAGGAAGAATATACGAAGGAAAAAGAGGAAGAAGGGTAGAAAGGTAAGTAAAACAAAAAAAGACTAACAAGAAGGTAAATAGATACTTAGAACAGGTAGATAGAAAGGCAGAGGCTACGTAGGGGAAAAAAAAAGACGACAATTAGATAAAAAAGTTAGTGAGATTTGGCGGACATGAGAGAGGTAGGCAGAGAAAATAGGAAGAAAAAAAGACAGGTAATTAGATAGATAGAAAACTAAATAGAGGAGAGAAAGAAGGCAGATGGGAAAAAAGAAGACAGAAAAAATAGGTAGATATATAGAAAATGAAATGCAGAGAAAATAGGAAGAAAAAGACAGGTAATTAGAAAGATAGAAAGCTAAATAGAGGAGAGAAAGAAGGCAGATGGTTAAAAATTAGAAGACAGATAGAAAAAAAAATAGGTAGATAATGGAATGAAGAGTAGGTAGGTAAAAAAAAAAGATAGGTAGGGAGGACAAGTGAGGTAGGTTAGAAAGAAAAGCCACTTACGTCTCCTCTTCCACCAATGTAAGCACGCATGGTACCTCTCACGGCAGGCATGTCTATTACCCTTGATTGCTGCCTTGCCCAGGTAGATGAACACCTGTCACGTTATTAATGCAGGTGTGTGGAGGAGCATGTGTGTGGGTGGCAGGTGTGTGTGTGTGTGTGTGTGTGTGTGTGTGTGTGTGTGTGTGTGTGTGTGTGTGTGTGTGTGTGTGTGTGTGTGTGTGTGTGTGTGTGTGAGAGAGAGAGAGAGAGAGAGAGAGAGAGAGAGAGAGAGAGAGAGAGAGAGAGAGAGAGAGAGAGAGAGAGAGAGAGAGAGAGAGAGAGAGAGAGAGAGAGAGAGAGAGAGAGAGAGAGAGAGAGAGAGAGAGAGAGAGAGAGAGAGAGAGAGAGAGAGAGATGAAGTGAAAAAATAATTATTACGAAAAGAACATCAATTATAAAAGACAATTTTGTAAGAAGAACGATTTTTTACTAATATACTTTTGTTGACATTGCTTCCTTATCTTTTTTTTTTTACCATAACCAGAACCATCATCACAATTGCCTCCATCACCATCACCATCTTCATCATCTTCATCATCATCATCATCATCATTTCTCAACACACCATTGCCATCCACATATCACTAACTTCCTCCTTTTCTCTACCCTCTTATCACATCACTTTACCTTCATCACAACCACCACCATCATTATCTCTACCATCATCACTATACAAGCTATCAACACCACAAGTATTACCAGGCCTTTGTCATTCCCCTCTCTTTTCTGTCTTTACCGCTTCACCAACACCTATCAACACCACAGCCAACACCACACTGGTATTCTGTCTTGGTGTTCTGTCCTGCTTAAAGAACGTCGCCATCACAATCATCATCAGCACTACGTAAAAGGAAAAAAGAAGATCACGAAGACCAAAAAGATCCTAATCATAACTGTCAATCTAGGAGAAAGAAGAAAAAGGAAAAGGAGGAGGAGGAGGAGGAGGAGGAGGAGGAGGAGGAGGAGGAGGAGGAGGAGGAGGAGGAGGAGGAGGAGGAGGAGGAGGAGGAGGAGGAGGAGGAGGAGGAGGAGGAGGAGGAGGAGGAGGAGGAGAAGAAGAAGAAGAAGAAGAAGAAGAAGAAGAAGAAGAACAAGAACAAGAAGAAGAATAAGAAGAAAAGAAGAAGAGCATGATGATGAAGAAGAAGAAAAGAACAAAAACAACCACAACAACAACAACAACAACAACAACAATAACAACCACAACAACAAAATACATGTAACAAAAACACCACACACACACACACACACACACACACACACACACACACACAAAACACATAACAATACCTGAGCCACAAAACTCTGATGAAACCGCACTCCCCTGACGTCACCTCACCCATTCGTTCAGCCATTCCCCAAAATTGAGAATGCATTACCAGC